>NC_086330.1:197640955-197956728 GCF_032445375.1 Bacillus rossius redtenbacheri | reverse complement strand
AAAGGAGTTCATGGTAAGAAATGTCAAACTGGCATGATTAGAGTTCAATGTTAACATTCAATGCTTAGCTAAAATTAGATGAGAGAGAATGCTAAATATTTTTAAGTTTCGCTTAAATTGCTCAATTTTCTTAATATGTAAAAAAAATTGAATCTGCTGTGACTGACAAAAAAGCTGCTAAACTGCTCCATTTGCAATAAATTCGTAGGGGTTTTTTTCCCAGTGAAATACCACTGCTTTTCCTTGGTTTTCACTCCTTTTCCTTATTCAGACATCAGCTCGCAACACTGCTCGTGAAGATGCGAGTCTACAGATCACCGCCCCGTATCAACGACGGAGGAACACGCCCAAGCTCTCAAAAGCAGCAGCCTTGCCGTATTATCCATGACGAGAGCAGGGTAAACGTCCTTGCTAAGTCGAGGCCACAGATAGTCCAAGAAACCAAGACTTAAAAAGGCACAAACCTGTGAAAAATTTGTCCAAAGCTGAATTTTTGCACAATTGTAGATTTGAATATGCTTAATAACATACCGAAAGTTTACCGCTGTAGACCTTGTGCGTATCACCGAAAATTTGCATTTAAGTCCTAGATGACAGCGACTTACAACTCGCGCAGGCTAGGAAGGGCTTTGAGACGCGCAGGTTGTGATACCGCCCCCCTCGGCAGTCAAAGCGGCGCCTGTGCTCTAATTGGCTGTGCCTGCGAAGGCCATCGATAGCGCACGGCTGTCTAGTAGACTACTACCGTGCGTGAATATATCAGTCTTCCTCTTTCCGTGGTTGTGTTGTGTACGTATTTAACAGAGTAGGCTACCGCGAGAATTGTCGGATTTTGTGTGCACGTTCTCTTGAGGTATATACGTAACAATGCTTCCAATACATTCGAAGCTGAAACACAAGGTTCTGCATAGTCAAACGCGAGAAGTTATTGCGAATGTGATTGAGTTCATGAACAATGAAAAAGCGGCTCAAGAGCCTATCATCCCTTTTGCCGAAGCACGAAGACGTGTTGCTGTGGCTACAGGCGTGTCTACAAATGTAGTTACCCAGATTACCAAAGAGATGCAGCGTATTGCAGTCGGCGAGGGCACACGTTTCGAAACACCAAACAAGCATAGGACGCGTACGAAGCATGTTACGGGACTTGACGATTTTGATAAGTGTGTTGTGCGACGAAGTATTCACAATTTTTATATAAATCAGAAAATCGCCCCTACTATCCCAAGACTACTACAAGAACTACGAAAGAGTATTGGTTTTAAGGGAGGAGCAACAAGCTTACGAAAAATCGTACGAGAATTGGGATTTAGATGGAAGAAAACGAGAACAAATCGTTCTGTACTTACAGAGAGACAAGAAATAAGATACAAACGGATTGCGTATCTAAGAGAGATAAAGGAAGCTAGGCAGCAAGGCAGGCCTATAGTGTACATGGACGAGACGTATTTACTGAGCTCGCACTGTACAGAAAAATCATGGAGTGACGAAAGCAATGCAGGCCTGTTGAAACCCGTATCTAAAGGCGAGCGAGTGATAATTGTTCACGCAGGTGGCGAAATGGGTTTTATCAAGGATGCGTTGTTAATGTGGCGTTCAAAGCAAGATACGGGTGACTATCACAATGAAATGAACGCCACTAATTACGAGAAGTGGGTATTAGAGAAGCTTATACCTAATCTTCCAGAAAACAGTGTTCTGGTAATAGACAACGCACCGTATCACAATAAACTCCGTGAAAAGTGTCCTAACTCCAACTCCAAGAAAGAGGACATGAAGACATGGCTACGTGAAAAAGGTATTTCATTCCGGCCCGACATATTGAAACCAGAGTTGTACGAAATAATAAAAAAACACAAAGAACTACATAAGAGTTACGTTATTGACGAGCTTATGTCACAGCACTCTCACCGAGTTTTACGTCTTCCTCCATACCACCCTGATTTAAATCCCATCGAACTCATCTGGGCGGACGTTAAACAGTGGGTTGCGCAACGAAATGTTGATTTTAACATTAAAAGTGTTATCGCTTTGTGCAATCAACGGTTCTCCGAGATAGATCAGGACAAATGGAAGTCAGTATGTGCACACGTACAAACAATTGAAAACGGATATAGAACACAGGAAGGGGCAATTGATATCGCTGTGGAAGAAGTGATAATTAACTTAGGCGAAGAAACTGACACTTCAAGTGAAGCTGATAGCTACAGTGATGACAGAAATCACTCTGAAAGGGACAGCGAGTTGTCGGGCATTGAAGAACTGCAGTAGGTAAGTAACCTGGAAAATGTATTTTGGTTTCAGTGTAATGTATACTGTATATACGTGTTTTGCTGTGCCGAAAGTAACCACTCTGAAAGGGATAGTAAATCAAGTATTACAGTAGGCGAACCAACTACATAACAGCCGCATGATGTTTTCAGTATGGTGTGTACCGTACACGTGTTTTCTTTCCTTTACACTCCCCTCTTCGTCACCAAGAAGGGGGGTATACTTGAGCTGCGCAGTAGAAGCTAGTTTTCGTCCGTTTTTAATCTCCATCAAAACCTTTCCTACAGCGAGCCTGGTGTAAATCAGTCCATAAAACTACCAAAATAATCTTGAGACTCTAATACAGCCATTAATGTTGTAAAAAGCATAAATTGTTAATATTAAAGATTTGATATTAAGCGATTAATTCATGACATATTATTTTTTATCTTTGCCACTCAGATAAAAACACTATTTACACCAATTTGAAGAGTCCAATGCGAAAAATGTTCAAATAAATGTTTTTGGTTATACCTTTAGCTTTAAGACAGTATATTTATAAAGAGTCTAACGTAATTAGTTGGCTCATTAAAGCGGCCCGAGCGCTGCAGTGTACTGCGGCCGTACTAATCTCTCACGGCCACCGCCGTTCCAGCGCGGCATTGCGACACACTGCGTACTGCGACACTCATTCAACTGGGTCTTATTTAGGGATTACTTAAAACATAGCTAATTCATATCAGAGGGTGTATGTTACATGTAATGAGATATGCATTTGTTTTCTTATATGAATGTTTTTTTATACAATAAAATTAACAATAAACGATTTCTGCTTGGAACTTGTAAATGAAAAACTCTAGAGGACCTCTGGTTTTATATCTGCATGGATTTATTCTGTTTCAACAATTTTATTATTAAAAATTAATTATTTAGCAACAATTTTTTTTTATTTCTGATACATCGTTTTATTTTCGATCAGAACAATGCAAAATTTTAATGTAGCCTGTATTCGACAAAATGAAAAATTATATATTTACTTCTTTAAAATCTGTTTACTACATAAAAATTGAATAAAACGATAAATCGTAAATGTACTCTGAGTTTTTTTTTTCACTTTTACAACATAATTCCTATAATAATAGGTTGTTTTTTTTTTTTCAGAAAATAAATAAAACACGAGTTTTATTGTAAAACGTATAGCTAGCATTGCATATTCAGTTTTTTTTAATAAGTTAATGTATTTGAGTGCTGCGCCTAGCTGACGTCGTTGGATTGCTAGTGGCAAAGAGCGGTGGTGGATGTTTTTGCAAGAGTTTGACCGTATTTTATGACCCTACCTGTGAGAGGGTGTTCGTACCAGAAATCCTAACGGTTAAGGAAACTATCCATTCTCTGTAGTCACGTACGGGTGTGCTACTCGCGCAATATCGTCAAATATCACAACTTTTCGGGACGTTCGGTCATTTCTCGGTTAGCTCTGGTTTCACCATAGTAAACGGAACAAAATCTTGTCTGTAGTGATTTCATATTCCTATTACCGTAGCAGTATGACGTTTGAGGACAAACCATGTTTGCTGTATACTGAGAGCCTACTTAAAAAAAGTATTTATAGAGTTATTAAATTATTTACGAAACACAGTTTTGTGGATCGTTTAGGAAATTATCATTTAGGACTTAACTGCTCGTTATTGGTGTGATCACAAAGGTTACATCGGTAAACTTTTGACATGTTACTAAGAAACGTTTATTCTACAACAGTACAAAGTTTCTGCTTTGGGATAATTTTCCATGTTTCTTAACAGCGAAATTCGTCCCTACCCCAAGCCGACTTCAGCAACCTCACAGTAGTACACACTACACGGCTCGGATAGCTTCAGCGGCCAAACAAATTGTATGAGAACCTTAGCAAATATACCCATTTAAAGAAGAATAAATATGCAACAAAGTTTATTAAAAGCGATTTTCACGTAGGGCTCTTTATATTTATGTAAGATGTATTAACTTTTCCGTAAAATTGAATGAAAATGAATTTCTCAACTTTAATGATTTAAATTGTCTATTTTATATTAAGATGTTAAAACTGTGTACTTTTTATCACTATCCTCAGATAGGGCAATGTTTCTAGATTATTTTGAGTTCCATACTGTCAGTCTACTCCACAAACTGCATTTATAATATCCATTATTGTGGATCGTTGCAAAAAATGGTCATTTTGGGCTTAACTGCTCGTTATTGGTTTGATCACAAGGTTTGCATCGGTAAACTTTTGACATGTTACTAAGAAACGTTCATTCTCCAACTGTACCAAGTTTCTTCTTTGGGATAATTTTCCATGTATTAAAAACCTTTGTTTCTTTACAGCGAAATTCGTCCCGACCCGAGCCTACTTCGACAACCTCGCAGTAGTATAGACTACGCGGCTCGGATCGCTTTAGCGGTCAGACACATTGTACCAAGCTCTCAACAAATAAACTAATTTAAAGTTTAAGAACTTTGCAACTACTTTTATTTAATGTTTTCACATCGGGCTCTTCGTGTTTTTGTAATACGTATTTCCATTTGTGCCCTTTTTTTCATAACACCTCTCTTCTAATGTTATTGAATAAATATCATATTTAGTCAAACGTAGTGAAATATTGTTATATTTAATCATTGAGAATAATGTTTCGAGTAAGTTTTGGTTTGCTATTCTGAAAGTATACTATAGTAATTACGTTATAGTGCCATATTGTTGAGTGGTCAATAAATTATTATTTAGGACTTAACTTCTCGTTTTCGGTGTTCCGCGCAAGATTTGCGGAGGTAAACATTTCAAATGTTGCTAGAAAACTTGAATGTTACCACTGTTTTAAATTTCAGTTAGGAGCAAATTTTACAAAGATTAAAAATCTTCGATTTCGTGGGAGTGAGAGTGGCCACAGCGCTTGCGGCTGTGGCTCTGTCGCAGTGCGTAGACGACATTGATAAGCTCGGGAGTCTCTAGTGATCCTATAAATTAAGCTAGACTTTTGAGAGATATGTCCCTGTAAAGCTTAAGAACTATACAACAACTTTTGTTTAAGAAACATTTGCGTAAGACCCTTTATTTATAAGTGAATTGTCTTTTTATTGCCTTGACTGATGTAAAAAAACTAATTTCATTTATTAAATATTTTTTTCTTACCTTTATTATCAACACTTAGAACTTTATTCATTATAAATGTGAGTAGTAGTGCTTTAAGATTATTTTCATTTAGCTATCGAGAGTCTACGGTAAAAAGTGCGTAAATGGGAAGCATTTTAATGAACTGCTGCAAGTCGCTGTCATCTAGGACTTAATTGCAAATTTTCAGTGATACGCACAAGGTCTACAGCGGTAAACTTTCGGTATGTTATTAAGCATAGTCGACTCTACCACTGTGCAAAAATTCAGCTTTGGACAAATTTTTCACAGGTTGAAACCTTTGTTTCCTGGGCTAAGAGGGAAGGTGGCATTGCTAGGAGCTAACAGAACATTAGCACAGCTCTGCTGACCATACCATTCAAATTAGATTAACGGAAGCAGCTGCCTTATTTCCTCCAAGCATGCGAGCAAAATGCGAGTAGCGAGCATGGAATGTCATTCAGAAAATGAAATAAACTTGACAGCTTACAACCAACGACAAAGCACGGAGCCCGCATTGGGATCGATGGGCAAGGGACCGGTTAATTGAAATTAAGGGGGGGGGGGGGGAGGAGGAAATAACTCCAAAAGGGCTAACGAACATGGAGCAAGAACGTTTGACTCGTCAATGTGCACAACAGTACGAAGATGCTGCGCAAGCTAAGAGTCCTTTTTGGCTACACAAACTGAGGCTTAACTCACTTGTGGCTAAGACAGCATGAATGAATTAGTGATTTTAAGCGTCACCGACATCGATGTCATTAGATACTATGTATGATAATACATGCGTGGGGAAAACGGGAACACCCCGACAATATCAAACCGGTTCACTTAAATTCCGAGTTAAACCCCGCTAAGGATCGAACCCGGATCGCCTCAGTGGAAGGAAAGTAATCTGACCACTACCACCTAGCCTTCCCACCTCGTGATGGTTCTTCACGTCCATTCTATATGTGATATAAGTAGTTAATGCAACGTCCTCCGAGATATCTCTGAGGCCATATGCGCATGAGGCGAGCCAACGAATGATGGGCACCAAGTAGGTACTTGCTGTAATCTTAGATGTACCATTTCCAAGAGTCTTTCCATGGCTAGGAATGTAATGCAAAACCCTATATTTACTTATTTTACAACTCTCAACAACCAAGGTTGTGTCCCGATTCGCCAAGAGCACTCTCGCCCACTTAATAGTGCTCTCGCTGCCCGAATCCAGAGGAGGACGGCGAATGACTAGTGAGTGATGTACATCACATTTTTTTGTTTCATTTGTTATAAAGTCGTTTATACACTTGGATAACGAGTCTATTATTTCGTCTAGTAACTTTCGCTTAAAAGAATTAATATTTTCATACTAATTACTAAGGGTTAAAATACTTAGTCTTTTTGAATAGCAAAACATGCATCAGGAATTATATCAATAGAGTTAAAGATATGAGACTTCGAAACAGTTTTTTATTAAAAACTTAATTATTTTGGGTCTAAGTAATAACACAAATAAGCAGAAAAAAATATGTATAAATGGGATATATTTGAACCATGAAAAACTTACATGCTAATTTGATATTGACAAGTAATTCGTATGGATTTGTACTTAATAGCTGAAGTACTGCATTTCAGAATTAAGTACAGGGGTCACAGCGGAAGGTGGATGTCCCAAGTCGTTCGCAAAGGGGAAGAGGGAAGAAGGAAGAGGAAAGAGTGAAATATGCCACTCATGAATTTGTATTTCACCTTAGGACTTGATGTCCTGGCTGGCCAACATGGCGATACGAGTTCATAAACCGGCAGGTTTAATCCCAGATTCCGGGTGTGCAAAATGTGTCAGACATTGCTGGCAGTCAGTCCACACTTTCCCCCACTGACCTACTTAATGTCATTCAGATGATCGCCGCCTCTGGTTTGAAGATCAAACCCTGTGCTGCTCTGCCACGTAGGTATGGGCTCCACTGCCTGGAAAGAGACACGGGGAGGAGCAAAATATCCCCCTCCCTTTCATTACAAGCCGCACGCACGCGCCGATTGGCCGAGGCTCCGTCCCCTTGCCCCATGGCGTCACTCCCTCAGTACTCCTCCCAAGCCGCACGGCCTGTACAAGCAACTAAAGGTAGCGACAGCAGTCGTGCCAGCCCAATTGAGCGCCACCCCTACCAGAGTCAATTAGAGGCAGTTGAGGCTAACAGCTGCACCCCGGGCCAAGCCCTGTATAGCCGGCCAACAAAGGATTCTGTCGCACAAACAATGGTAGCCGGCGATCCCACGACTGACAGCTGGCTCGTTAACCAATTACCGCTACTCGAGGCGGCGGAGCGCATTCCACATCCTGCCGTCCCCATCAAGACATCCTGCGGCAAGTCCTAAGACACAATCCCGCCACGGGCAGGACCATGGAGGAACTGAGTGGGCGGCTCGCCGAGATTCTCCGACAGTGCTGGTGGAGGAGAGATCCCACGTGTTTAAAGTATGTGGAAGGATTTCCCAAGTAAATGAAGGGGTAGAAAACATTTACAAAGAAATTAAAAATATATTTTATCAGTTTGAGGGCCTATTGGTGGAATTCTGTTTCGAATACGAATGGTGCTGATCAATTGTTAATAAATTTATTTTAAATGATTCATAGGATTTTTTTTTAACCAAGCAGGAACAGTAATAGCAGGTAATTATGTGACGTTCGTAAACGATTCGTTCAAAACGAACGAATCTTTGAACGAACGAAATCATGTAATTCCTTCGTGGTGTAGAATCGGTTCTTTGAGAGTCGATTCCTTGAAGTTGAACACGAATCAGAAAAACGAAACGGCGAAAGAAAGAAATGAGAACCGGCCACGCGGCCAGTCTGATTCGTTCGTGAAATAAATCATGACGTCGGGAGTCAGAGTAATCAATAATCGCTGCGTAAGCGTGCTTATACACAAGAGCAAAACGATTTTTGAATAAAATAAAAACAGAATAACATGGAAAGTATCTACACCTGACAATGTTAACGGTTTAATTGTACTTGAAATAATTTTTTCGCGTACACCAAAAAAAACTTTGGAAATAAAATCACTAACAAACAGTGGCGTAGCCAGGATTTGTGTATGGGGGGTGTTAAGAAGCATGGCCCCCCCACCCCCGTATTAAAGCGGGGGTCTGGGGGTCCTCCCCCGGGAAAATTTGGATTTTAAGGTGTAAAATAGTGCTATTTTAGCAGTTTTTGGTACTTAAATTTAAATATTGTAATGGTAAAAATGTTATTAATTTTAATATGAAATTTGTTTGAGTGATGAATAAGAAATTAATTAAAGATTTGATACTAAGGGGGGGGGGGGGGTTTGAACCCCTAACCCCCCCCCCCCCCCCCCTGGCTAGGCCCCTGCTAACAAACCATGCGAACTAAAAATAACAGGGAAGGTAACAATAAATGCAGCACACATACCATTTTTGGGTTAATTACTTCACATTGCTTGTACTGGCTTTTTAGAGCAGTTCTAAAGTAAGGTTGCTATAAATATCGTTAAAAAGAAAAATAACATATGAAAAAAATTATTTAAGTGCTTTTTATTTTAGACAAAATAGTAATAATATTTTCATCAGCTAACAGTCAGTATACGGGTAGACGTCTGGAATTTCATCAATCCGAGCCGAGCAGATTACGATAAGGGGGCGTTCAAGTATTACGTTACGCAATTTTTGAAGATTTTTGGCCCTCCCTCCCCCATATGTAACGCGCCGTAACATTTATCTGTACATGTATCCCCTCCTTAAACGTTACGTAAAACCCAAATGACCATTTTAATCTAAAAAGTCATAATTATGTTGCGCAAAGTACCGTAAAGTCGCTAAAATACCTTTGTTATAGTTTTAATCGCGTTTGCGGTAATAATAAATAAAACAAGCCATTTCTAACTAGCAATACATGCGTATATTGTTTATTTGATTTATTTATATTGTTATTTATTTAAACAATCACACATGATGTAATAAACATTTTCTTAAGTTTAAAATATTTTAAAATAGGCTCAAATTTGTCCTAATAAACTTTTACTAATAATCTTATATTAAATTACGCCGTTTTCCTGACTAGGCCCTGTCCTTAATACATTTGTGGCTTCATCCAGCATTATTTTCGTGCATTCTCCTATTTTAGCTTTTTCTACTAATAAACTCTTAAAATAAAATATAAAATAACTTATTTATCTTAACCTTTGGCAATGCGATTAGAAACAGAAACCTAACTGAAATAAAAAAATTTAGTGAAAATAAAATATTATTCTTAATAAAAAAAATTAAATAAAATCAGCCATAATTTAAATAAGTAGGTATGTAAAAAAACTATTCTATTGGAGTTACTGCTTCTCTGTCCACGGGTTTGCCACTCAGGCTCTTTCATTACTGGCATCCGGAGAACATACGAAGAGGGTTCCGGAATCGTTAAACCATTTCCATCAACTTAGTCTTCATCGAGCCAATCGGCATCCTCCGACGATGTTTTACAGCGACGCACAATGCAGAGAAGCTCATTTGCCCTTCTGGCAGCGAGTCGCTGTGGCCTTACTCTACTTTCACGACGGTCTTGAGGAGTCTTGCCATGCATATAACAACTGTGCATTTGCACACTCTTGTGGGATGTGAAATAGAACCCACAGGTTGCACATATTCTATTCTGGAGGTCGAATTGTAATGATGGGCAAAAGAAATCACAAGGCATCTGCGGCGACAGATCAACGGACAACCTCACAAGAAGTGGCGAAAACTTGCATGATCATTTGTCTAGCTGACTAGGTACCACTAGCTTGCTTGGGGTTTGAAGTATTAGGCAGGGTGGCGGCAGAGAAGTATCCGAAAAGACAGATTTCAAAGCACTCCTCGAGCGGGAACAGCAGGTTTAGTCCGCGCATTTAAGGCTGTCCATGACAACAAGGGCAACGCGCCCATCTAGCTCAACATTTGTATATTTCCCTGCCTGATCGTTAGACCCTTCTTCCACTGCGAGTCCAAGGGCAAGGAATGTGAGAGAAAATACGCGCTAAGAGTGTGTTACCGATAACCGGTTCCTCTCAAACTGTTTTCCGAAGGTGTAGCGGAGACACAGAATAAATAAGGGATATCAGAAGCGAACTCCACTGGCCAATCACGAACTCGACCACGTGGACGGCCGCCATGTTCTAACTGCGTTTCCAACGTATTCGTGTGCTTAGTGTATATGAGCGACTGATTGTTTTGGAATAATATTGTGGTGATTTTGTGCAATCGGATTTACTAAGATTCGTAGGCAAGTAAATTTGTCTGCAAGAAATTCCATTCTAATTTTTTTAATGACTTGATTCTTGGAAGAATGCAACGTACGAAAGCATTTGAGCGTGTTAACGTCTGCCATCCTTGCCCCAGTTTTCCAAAATTATTTACTATGAAACTATTTTTAAGAATGAAGATATACCATTTTGTGAAACGGTACAACAGACATATATTGCGAACGACTTCAGAAGAAGAGAAGAAACAGGAAAGCCAATAAAGGTTTACACAGGTAATTGTGCTTCAACAAGTGTGTGTGTGTGTGTGTGTGTGTGTGTGTTTACTCTTGGCTTACAGGTATATGGCAAACAGTGCAAATTACAGTACAGTTAATTTTTCTCTGGTTAATCCAATTTCTGTTACTCTACTGTATTCTATTGTATTGTATCGTTGTTAGATTCTCATGAGATACGTTTAATCTTTCAAATTTTGAACACTAGTAGCAAAACACAGTTAAATATATTAGTTGAGCATCTTCATAGTATATAAATATGTAAACATGGTACCCTATATTTATGTAGATTCTGCATTTATGCCAAGTTATTGTTGCACTTGATCTGATACTGTATCAACAGTGTTTGTACAATTATGTCCTTATAAACAGTAAACATTTACAGCCCAGTGCAGGCAAATATTAAGCAGTTCCAATGTTTCTCTTCAACATAAATTGATCGATAAATTTTATTTGGAATTAGTGTTTCTTACCCCATTGTGTGGTTTGTGTTTCAAAGCATATTTGTTTACATTTTGATACTTATATAATGTTCCATGCTGACTTTATATGTTTTGGCATTGAAGGGCACATGAAAGTTGCCATTTAAGTTAATGTTTTAATTAATGAGTCAGTTGTGTATGTACTTATGTTTATGACAGATTTACTGTACACAGCTTGTATGCATTTGTAATGTATTTTGGAGAGGCTTTTTAATTGTAAGATGTAATCATACCTCCAGCACTATATAAAATATTTTTTTTTAACCTAACGTGTTTTAGTAATATATCAGCTGGTTATACAGCTTGTAGCTTATGGTAATTCAGTTTGTGTTGATATTTTTGATTACAGTTATTTTCTTAGCAGTAATTTTGACTTTTAATTTTTTTTTATGGAAAAGTCCTTGTGCAAGATTTTTACAAATGTCCATTTTATTTGCTACGTTTTTATTATTATACAGTTGGCAGTTAAAGGTATGTCTCTTATTCCCTTTGATGGGGTTTTAAGATACATAAGATATTATAAAATTTAAAAAAAAAATTATTTCACTATAAATTGTGAATGTAAAATTTTATCAAAGACATATGATTAAAACTAAATATAATAAAAAAAAATTATCTTACTACCCTGGCTTCCCTTAAGTAATATACAAATTACGTAAAACTAGAGAAAACTGATATACCTATAATTTCTAAAGTACTCTTGTAATTGTGTTGTATTTGCATAATGTAATGTTATTAATTGGATTGTATTAACATAATGTTCTTCAAGACATTCTATGAAAATAAAAAAGGTAGGTATTGGAAAGAGTTCTGCTGTTGGAAGCTTTTTTAATTGCCAAAATGTGAGGACTTTTCTTTAGTTTTAAGTATTTCGTGAGACTTTTGTAAAAGAGGCCTACACTTGGTACATGATTGGTTACCTATATCAAACTGATGTGATTGGATCACGAAGAAATGGACAAATACCTTTTTATATTAATTTGCAATGTAAGTAGGCCTACTTATGTTTATCTCATTTTTATGCTGTGAAAACAGCATAGGCCAGCTTTCCTATAGTAGGTTTTCATCAAGCCAATAATTTATTATAACTTACACTTTCAATACGAACCTGCGTGATATCTACTATATAAATACCACTAAACTAATTAGTAGGTCTACATTTACTATAAACAAACGACTTAAATGCGTAACTCATTTACAGCAGTGCTAACCTTGAATCAGGAACCTGTGTTCTGTTGCCAAAAAAAACATGCAGTTCTATATATATATATATATATATATATATATATATATATATATATATATATATATGCGTTTACCATTTAAATTTCCGATGGATTTTGAATACGTATTAATAAATTAGTAGCATTTTATATCTTATTTTCTCGAAATCCTACACTTCGTAGGTGGACATATCTATACTAATATTATAAAACTGAAGAGTTTGTTTGTTGTTTGAACGTGCAAATCTCAGGAACCACTGGTCCGATTTGAAAAATTATTTCAGTGTTGGATAGTACATTTATCGAGGAAGGCTATAGGCTATATTATATTATCAATAACATTACGGATCCTTAATAAAAGTCCAATTTAGAATCGAATGCGTTGGAGGGGGTTAGATACAACATGCAGTACACGTACGAAGTGTGTGTTGACAATGCCGCAGGCGCTAGAAGTTTCCTATTGCCTATTAACATTGTTGCCACGCACTAGATGCCTTATCATTCTTAATTTTCCCATACAAGTAAAAAACACCCGTGTGATATTAACAACGAAGCAATCAGTACCCTCATAAGAGTTCAATTAGTATTTTAATACTTTTTATCACTTTAAATCGCAAACCTAAACTAGTGTTTTTTTTCCTCTCTCTGTGTTTAATTTGTTTTTTTATTGCCCTTTTTTTTCATGTATATATATTTTACAGACTTGAAACTTCACAGTAATGTTCCTTATGTTACGCAGGATGACATTTTCCGAAAATTAGATCCCATGGGTGGTTAAAACCAGGAAACAGTGGGTACTTTGTCTGCATGAGAACAGGATTTTGCATTGTTGATGCCTTCTGCGTCTCCATGGCAACGGGCATCGCGCGGCAGTGGCGTACCCACAAGGAGGGGCATGTATAATGAGCGGCGCAGCGAAGTACGGGTACATCAGTTGTACGTTGCGTGCACGAGTCGGGATACCATCAGTGCTATTAATTTTCTCTCCGGTACAGTATACAGCATTGTAATAAATTTTCACATAATTATTTTTTATTTACCATTACTGTAAATGGGAGATGTGGCTAAATTTTATTCCATTAGTATAGCCGTGCAAAGCCAGGTCGGGCAGCTAGTTAACAATAAAATACCTGTCGCGCATTGCACAACTACAGTATTGCAACCACCCAAAAGAACAAACACTATTACTCGTGCAAAACCACATTTAATAGATAAAAAGGACTTGTCTTCCATTAGAACAGGTGATTATTCGGGTAAAATAACCAGTCAGCATCAGCTACGCAAGTTAATAAAATAACACGTTTAAGATCAAAATTTTATAATTTCATTAAAAACCCTTTTTCTATTACGAACCGTAAGCTTCGGCGTGTTTATGAAATTGTTAATTATCTCAATCGCAATGAAAAAACATATTTGACGATAAACATTTCACACGAAAGTACATTGTCGTATATGGGTTGTTTACCTTGGGAACGCAGTTACAATATGGTGGACATCACTAGCCAATCAGCGCCCGAGTTCGCTGACATCAAAGGCGCCGACGCGCTAGTTCGCTTCTGATCTTATTTATTCTGTGGCGCAGACATTCTAGAATAGTTGAACTGAACACTACGATTTCATGTGCAATGTCGCAGAAAAAAAGTTGGCGGTTTTCAAAAGAAAATACAAGTCTACGTGTAAGACCATGTACCTATCAGAAGAGCGTCAAGAAAGGAAATCTCTCGTGCTTGGTGGAACAAAAGGAAGCAACAGCTAGTTCATAGTGTTTTATTTAATAAATAATGGGATGAAATGATTACATAATAAATGCTGTGTCGTCCGTTTACATGATGTAAAGGTTAACTAAAGCAGTAGAACAGTATCCAATTATATATACATACTAGATAATGCCCGGCATGCGTTGCAATATGCGTTGCAATATTAATTTATTAATAATGTAATTTTTTAAACGTATACTAAGCATCTCTCTTTATCTCTCTAGCGGACCCGACAGACATTGTCCTGCCCAAATGTACTTTTTGTGAGATATGGATATGGCGGTAAGTATTTATACGCTGGACATTTTGTATCTTCTCATTATACATACCCCTCCTCTTGGGCACGCCACTGCCGTTACCAAAAACCTTTCCCATGGTTACGCAGAAGGCAACAACAATGCAAAAGCCCGTTGCCATGGAGGCTTATTATCAACAATGCTTAGTTTTTTTGCTTTTAAAGCGTGTTTTTTTAGTTTTTTCTTAACTCAGAATCGAGATAAAATATCCAATTGTGAATCTAAACCATCCTCGAATCCCCGTGAACTCACACAAAAAATTTCATCAAAATCGGTCCAGCCGTCTAGGAGGAGTTCAGTGACATACACACGCACACAAGAAATATATATATATATACTAGCTGCCCGATCCGGCTTCGCACGGTTGTATTAATTGGGGGGGGGGGGGGGGGGGAAATGAGACCAAATCTCTTATTTACAGTTATAATAAATGAAATAAAATGGAAATTAATTAATTTTGACAAAAATTTAATACAATGCTTTGTAATGTACCGAAGAAAAAACGAATAGCACCGATGGTTTCCCGACTCTCGAGCACGCAACGTTTTCATCGAAATCAGTTGACTTGGTGAAGGGGACCTTTTTAGAAATCAGATGTAGTTAGTAATTGTCTTCTTAATTTGAATAATTTATATCACTTTCAAATCCCGACCGACTTTGTTCTACCAGTGTATAGTTATTTACCTGTATATATCTAAAAATTGGTGGTCTGTATTTAATGAGTGATGAGGACTACACTAACAATGAAATAGTCGTTGCCATGGAGACGAATGAAGCATCAACAATGCTACAGCCGTTGCCGTGGTGATTTTCTGCCAACTCATACATACATCACATTAGAAAACTCTAAAATTATAAGATTAAGACCATTAATCGAAATAAAAACTATCCTATCTCTCAAGTTGGAAAATATTACACCTAAATGCCAATTTTCATCGAAATCGGTTAAGTGGTTTAGGAGTCCATTGAGGACAAACATTGTGACACGAGATTTATATATATTAAGAAGATAAAGATATATATATATATATATATATATATTATTAAAGTGTAAAAACAGTTGAAAAGTGAAGTTCATTGTAAGACCTTGATAGTAAGTGTTACAGTTCTTCCCGAAATAAATTTTTTAAGAGAAACATTTTGCTTGTTATTTTTAAAGGATATTTGCAATGAGCGGCAAGATACTAATTAAATAACTATTTTTTACATCACCATTGCAGTGCATACGCACTGTCTTGAGTTTCTTCAATGCATTTCGGTACGAAGTACTTGAATAATTTAAATCAGTATTTTAAAAGCTCCCGTTCATGGCCTTAAACATGGACAGTAATATGAATTTTGATTCGATAACGTAACCATGTCCACAAAATGTCTTTCGTAAAAGACGCAACAGTGATAACAGAAATTTACACAGATTGATAAAAGCAGATAGAATAAGCATTCGTAATTATAGAGGAAAGAAAGCAAAAACAGAAGAGATACTTTTGGGAAAGTTAACAAGTTACATTTTTTAATAAAGCATCCGAATAATAAAATTAGTACTTTTTTTTCTTTTTATGAAACAATTAGATAAGTTACATTTTCAGTTTTCTGTTTGTCTTTGTAATACGAATTGGTTTACAGACAGACCGTTAAATTTATATGCAAAATAATTCTTACGCAGTTGATATTTTTTAAATTATTTTTATAGAAGTTGCGATAGTGTTGAAGTCATTGTAATAAAACCATGTATGTAAAATAATAATAATATGAATAATAAGTTTGATTTATTCCCCCATAGGAATATTATTGACGTCACATCAAATGAAAATTCTGATTGTATTAGTACACCAGCAATGGCTAATGTCTTATCAGGGCGACGGATAGTTGATATAAGTTATCTTTTCATGCAAATCCAGAGTGAAAAACATCATGGAGGTACGGATTGTTCATTTATGGATATGGACTTGATACAAGAGAAAGTGAATGGATTTCAATGTACCTGGATTTTTTAATGCAGAATGTGTAACAGAGTTTCTCATATATTGTCTGAAAATCCGGAACGTAACGACAAATACAGGACAATCAATGAGACTGCTGTTCACAGTATACTAGCGACAAGCGGTGGATATTCTCAACTTACATAATTTTCGGCTGGGCTTGATATGCACTGTATGAGTACTAAAACTTTCGGAAAGCATATGAAGAAGGTTTCAAAAGCCATTGACGATGCAGCTTTAAAATCTATGCTTGAAGCTGCTGAGGAAGAAAAAGTCATTTCTATTGGGGATGGAAACGTAGATAGTGAGGGTACTTATTACAATGTGGACAGTGGTTACCGATGGGGCGTGGTGCAAGCGTAGTTTATAAAACCAGCTATGACTCACTATAGGGCGTGGTAAGTTAAATAATATAAGTTTACTATAGTTTTCCTACGAAATATTCAACAAAATTATATTTATACATACTTCTTTTCCTTCCAGGTTTCCCTTGTTGGCTTCAAAACAGGCAAGGTGTTATTCATAGGTGTCAAAAATCGGTATTGTTCTATCTGTATGTAATATCAAAATACAAATCAACACCACCAAGCCACACATGTTTTCTTAATTGGAAGAAAAGTGCTACTAGCATGGAAGCAGATATTGTGGCAGATTGCTTCACTCAAAGCCAAAAAATACTTGGCCTTAAATTTAACAAAGTTATCGGTGAGATTTTCATATACTTACACATTATTCAGTGGTTGTCATCGTTAAAATATTTGTGTGACAGCTTAGGCTATATATGAATTTCAGTATATTGTTTTAATGTACGATTAGTACACTTACTTTCTATTTATGTTTGACAGGTGATGCGAGACAGCTCTATACATAATAAAATACTCGAGACAATGCCGCGCGGTCCTAATCTGATGGTGGAAAAAGTGGAATGTAAGAATCACGTCCTTCGCAACTACAGCCAAAAGCTGACAAATCTGACCAAAGACACAAATTTTTCTGTAACCTCTAGAAATATTCTGAAGCAAAACATGCAGAGGTTCCGAATTTCTGTAGATAAGGCAATAAAGTATAGAGATGCCGTAAATGAGCCACTGAACACACGTATATTCATGCTGAAAAAAGATATATAAAACTCACCTATGCACATATTCGGCGATCATGAGTATTGTGATGGATATTTCTGCAATGGTGCCAAAGATGGAGGAATAAATCACGTCCCTGAGCTGAAATCAAGTGGTTTACTGTGTAATGACAACGTCATGTACTTTGGATTCGGCGCGGCGTGGTCGTCACCCCTCCTACCCATTCCGCTCCTTTCCCATTTAGATACGTCACGATTCCTTCTCCTTCCAACTGGTAATTGATCCCCCACCCTTCAGTTTTATTGCGCTTGCGCGGTTCCCCTTCTGGGGCGCGGTATTAGAGGATTTTCGGCGCTGGGTCACCATTTCTGTTCAGCTGTAGCTACCGACAGGGTCGGGTCACTTTGCATTTTAGCAGCATGTAGTTCCTTTTGTAACTCTTTAAGTTAGTTAGGGGTAAGGTGCTGGCGAGCTCTCGACATGGTAAGCTTCTTCGCGGATCTTGGGTTTGTGTGCTTGGGCACCAACAGGTTGTGGCCCTGTTCTTAACGTCATGTGATCGTTATGTAGCTTTTTGAAATTTGTTCTAAATTAATTGTTTCTGCTTGCCACTTGGAAATTACGTTTGGAATTACGCAGTGGGGTAACCATGTCAAGTAGTCTCGTGGTACGTACGGTTTTGTGGTACAATAATTTTTTAATTCTTTTCTCTTTTTTTGGTTGTAACTGTATTTGGCTTTGCCAGTTCTGTATTGTTCTCTGGTCTACGTTAATAGTGTAAGCCGTTTGAGGCATGATGCGTTGTATCTATTTGACTCTTTCTCATTTTGTCATTCACAGCTGGCTAGCTTTGCTTTGCGAGAGTCCGATTGTGGGACTTGAAAATGTAAAATATAATAGTTTCATATTATGCTTATAATTTTTATACAAGTATTGAATGTTACAGTTACAGTATTATATGCGAATTATTCAACTATGTATTTTGTGAAAGAAACTATTTGTATCTATTTATAATGTACCTATTTACAGTTGAAAGTATAGTAATTAAAGAAGACGTAAATATAAAATTTAACTTTGCTTGTACCTACAATAACACACCTGTACTAGCCATTCCTAATCCAGCTTAGGACTTTGTCAAATGTTTAAAGGTACATATTTTGTGAGGGTATTTTTTATAGTTTATCCATGCGTGGGTTGGAGGTTATTTGCTGATCTGCAACAAGTACCCTTCAACTGCAAGAAATAATGAAGATAGTTTCTGGAAGCGTTTCCAGGCATGTTTCAAGTCTCATAGCAGACCAGAACAATAACTTGTCGGAATTATTCAATAGTTCCGTAAATAAATTTGTTGGAGGAAAGCGCATTAATTATGCTCTTAAAAGGACAGTACCAAACACGTTCTGCAGCAGCTGTATCATCCAACAATGTTGGTGGTTAAAAAGGCCCGATGAGTACGCCGTCAACAAAACCGGCCAACACATTAACTGAAAAACGTTCCTGGCGAGTTATAACACACGTTGCATGCGGATTGACATCATTCCAAACATGACTGTTGTGCGAATTGAGAATAGCGTCTTGAGTGAACTTGGCTACATCGCTGAATAAAACCGCTATCTAGGCGTTCCTCAATACTCTTCGAATGTACCAACGATAAAAGGTCATGCGAAGAGGATAGTCCGCCGGACCCATGTGTTGCAATTTTTGAAGGTGGTACGGGTACAATAGTTGCTCATGAAGAACTCGCTAAAAAGCCATTTTGTCAGCGTCCATATCGGAACCTTCTGCCCTTGTGCTTGTATCCGGACTCTCCTCAAATCTCTGAAGTACATCTTCAAAACAGAGAGTATGAACCCTTCGTGGAGCACCAGGATTTGGTCTTGTGACGGCACATGTACCAGTATCACGCATTCGCTGAATAAGTCTTGCAAACATGGTGTGAACTGGAATCCTACGACCCGGATATCGTTCTTCATACAGACGACGGGCGGCTCGTCCATTTTGTCTAGCTTCCCCGTAAACAAGCAGCATGTCCGTGTACTCACTAAACGTGTACTCCATTGAGCTCCACTAAAACTTCGCCCTTTTCAGAAACACAGCGAAAGAAATGACACCACGAGTTTGCTTGTACGACAGAACAGTCAACGACAAACCACCATTGATATCAAAATACACTGCGACACTGCGATGTCACGCTGCGCAGTGCTATTGCACGGCACGAACGGAAGAAAAGAGGTGAGGGCGCCACCAACGGAAGTAAAAAGGGGCGGGTGTCAGCATTCGACATCGTAGAGTCCTCTCGAGCGCTGCCCGGCGTCGTAAACACGTAATTCACCACAGCATAGTCTGTCTCGCACAAAGCCCAACGGGTTGCCTACGCTGACTCTTTCTGGGGCTACAGGGGCTTAACTACGCGTTTCCGGCAACAAGTTCATTGGCAAACATGGTTGCAAATAATAAGAGCTTTCTACCCTCAAGCGTTGTAACATGAATTTTGATACAGCCTGTATATATATATTTATTTCACTCTGTCTCTCTTTTATATTTAAATAAATTGTGTCATGCGTGCGCACTTGAACAAAAACAGACGAAGTGACGTTATATAAAATGAAATAAACACATTTTTTGACACGATTCGTGCTCCAACGATTGAAAAATAGTTAAACCGTCTCAGTAACCTTAATGGGCAATCGCATAACAGATCACCAAAATTTCATCGCAATCGGATGAATGGTTTAGGAACGCATATGGCACAAACAAACGAAAATTAACATGACTAACGCATCAAACGGTGGTGCGTTTAAAATTTAAGACAACTCTATCTATTGACGAAGTTAAGAACAAAACTATTATTAGCGCCTTTATTTTGCTAGCCGCTGCGAGCTCCACTAAGGTATCGTCCATTAATCACGTGAGGCTCGTAAGGGGGGGGAGGGGGTCGGGAAAAATCACGAAATATCACAAGGGTGGAGGCAGGGTGTAGAGAGATATCACGTGTATTTATTTTTTTGCCCGATTTCTACTAAACCGAAAAGCGACGCGTGACCTTGACTCGCCGTAGCCAGGCAACAATATCCCCGCCCGCCGCAACATGAACCACCCGGCTCGGCTTGCCAGTCACCAGTAAGACTGTGATTTTGGCGCCGAATAGGTACATGCGTAAATCACATATAAGCCTTTCCTTTATTATTTTTATGCCAGTGAGAATAAACCTGCAACCTTAATGTGTGTCTGGACATTTTTATCACTGTGCTTAATTTTCCAGAATTAAATTAGATTATACCTAGATTTAAAGATAACATTCTGAAAATTTTTAAAATATTTTGTACCAAAAAAATACACGTGATTTATTGGGGGGGGGGGGGGGGAATAGTCTGAAACCTCGCCATAAATCACTCGGGGGGAGGGGGGTTAAAAATTTGCTAAAAAAAAAAAAAAATCACGTGATTAATGGACGACCCCTAAGCGGACTGGTCTCACCAAGGAGAAAAATATGAATTTGCCAGACCTTACTATGTGTATGATCGTGTGTCAGACATAGAGAAATGATACTTACTCACTATTTGTAAGTCTATGACCTATGATTTTTTCTGTTATAAAATTAAATTATCACTTTTTCACTCCCTTAGGAATGTAATTTTATATTAATATGGGGTCTATGTTTTTATCCAGTTTATCAGATAGCTGTAGGCCAAATTTCATTCAAATCCATTCAGTAGTTTTTACGTAAAAGAGTAACAAACATCCATCCATCCATCCATCCATACTTACAAACTTTCGCGTTTATAATATTAGTAGGATCTTTCACAGTAAGGTTTTTATACCACTGATATCCATTTACAACATATACATTGCATTACTGGTAGTTTTTTCGTAAGCGATTATGGTACACACACATTTACGACTCAAATATGTCTTCTTATCAACAGCTTAACATATACAGAGAACTTGCAGTGTTAAAATAAAAATATAATTAAAGTTTATATTACACACATACAGCATACCTAAGCGAATTTATAATTATGTTTGTTTCATATTCTACAAGGAATGTCTGCTGCAGGAAATAGTAAACCCCCAGTTTTCAAAAAGGTTTGCCAAGATGGATATTTAGGATCCCTTATACATAACAGCCCAACAAGAAGCCCAGAGGGCCAAAGAAGAGACACTTGTGAGTAGCTGTAAATGAAGATAAGAGTGAACCACAGCTTAATACTTGTATTTTGCACAACTTTAATGTAATTAATATAATTTCAAAAATAAATTTATTTTTCAAAACACACAAAACGTTCAAAAAAAATTTCTCGTGCATCCCAATATTAAAATCGAGTATAAAAATTAAAAAAAAAAGTGAAAAGAGTATTCCAGATTCATACAAATTCGCTTATATTGGGAATGTTGAGCTTGTGTTCCAATCAACTATTTTGCTTACAAAAATTAACTCTCAACTGATATGTAAAATTTGATGTTTTCAATTGCGAAAGTAACAGTTTAAAGGGATGGAAATGTGTTTTTATTTCTGGAATTTGAGTTCTCTTGAGTTTACTGATTTTTTCCTGAAAAGCTTTCTTACTAACGTATTGAAGGAGGAATTTAGAGAACAAGCCGTTTTGATTACTTTTATTGTATAACTTATTCGCAATGTTCTATAACAGCAGGAGCCACGGAGATCAACTGGTAAGGACCCTAGCCTCCCACCACGGCGATCCGGGTTCGAACCCCGGTGGGTTCCACCCCCGGACCTTTGCACATGGGAATCGTGCCAGATGATGTCGCTAGTCCGCAGTTTTTCTCGCCCTGCATCATAACACGCTTCGATAAAAGTATCCTCAAAACGCAATGTTTTAAATATAATCTTGCAATGAAAAAAATACAAAAGGAAACAAGCTATTTAGGCTACTGTCAACGAACCAAAAGGCCATTGCTGATAATCCATCTCGGTTACAGGAAATCTGAGTCGCCACTTTCTTATCGCTCGCATGTCTGCTCCGCATTCACTCAAGGTGTTGGGGATAGAAGCAACATATCTCCACAAATAGATGTCCTGTTTCATGAGAGAAAATATTTAAATTATTTAATTTTGATTACTAGTTTTACAGGCTGATTATTATTCAAGTAATGTTTAAGTTGCAAATTACTATAGAACATGGTAAGGTGCGAGTCTACGACATAGATTTCTATGGTTTTGTTACGATTTACCGCGGGTTCGTAAAGGATAGCCTAATTAAAGATTTTATTACACTACACAGTTTTATTTATTGCCACTACTTAAGCCACTTACAAAAACCTTCTAAAATGGCAAATAATTAATTACACTTAAAGAAAGATCCATTCCCCAGTCACTCGTTCAACACACCTCGCTGGACCGCACCTCTGGCGCAACTCTCGCCGCAGCACCCCTCGTGGGTCTCCGTCGCGGGACTCCGTCACCACACTCCGCCGCCGCCGACGCACTTCCCCTTCGACGAGGATTCGCTCGACGCCTCGCTCGCAACTTCGCTCGGGACTCCGCCGCGCCCGCGACTCTATCGCCCGGAAACTCCGCCACGGGAAAACTCCCGACTCCACTGAACTCACTCACTCCCTGCCCTGGAACCTTCGTCCAAGGACTTCGCCACTCTGCCGCACCCGCGGCACTATAGCCCGGAAACTCCACCGCGGGAGAACTCCCGACTGAACACTCTGAACTGACTCCACTGACTCTGACCTCCTCGGACATATATATAGGCCCCGGCGCAATTCCAGAACTCACGAGAGCGGCCGGGGCCAGTCGCGTCATCGCGAGCCGTCCCGAAGGCAGAAATCTCTCGAAAACACGTGTCGGCGGCTCGCGTAACTCCCAGCTGTCCGATATCAGTTAGGTGTCAAAGGCATGGCGCCGCGCGGGGAGTGATGGGAAGGAGGGGGGAAAGCGACAATCCTTGTTATCTTCCAGGCGCACGCGGCGCATATCATATTGCGGCAGTCGCCAGCCAGATATGCACCTGCACGTGTCCCGGCCAATGTCACGTTATGCTGCATTCGTTCACTGCAATCAAGAAAATAATGTTAAAAATAGCTTTTTTCCATATTTTTTTATTCAGAAATTTTAAATATGTTTTTAATATACGACATTATATTACTTACTTCCAAAATGTTTATAGCTTTAACTTCATTCATTCTCCCAAAAAAGATTAACAGCGGTACACATGTTTACCACTATTCAGCCCACCGTACCCAGCAGCCTTAATCACTTGCAAGAAATATTGCAATTCACGGACGTGAGCGCTATACCACGCTAGATTGGGTTCTGCTGGATCCTGTAACGCCCCTCGTGCCTCGAAATTAAATTATTTTAACTTAATAATAAAACCTTGGAAACTACTAGGTTCAAAAATATTAATAAAATTAAAGTTATTTACCAGAGGGGGCACGAGGCGGTGACCAAGACAATTTCATACTCCCTGCACACAAGCAACTTGGGAGTTAGTGGATCGTTAAATAGAATAAGGTATATGATAAATAAATACACTACATAAATAGCTTGGTCTATAGGTTTCCCTGGTTTATTATGAAAAAGTTTTGTTTTCGCATTGTTTCGATATCACAATAAAAATCTTAGCAAGTAACCAAAAATAAGGGCCGGCCCAAAATTATTTCAAACAATTTATATTATATCAATTAAACATTGTCACAGAACAAAAAAAAAATTGAAATATTCCACCCTGTTAGCTTCTTTCGATGATTACATAAATAACAGTCTCATGGACTTTACATATTCTCGTCGATTAAGTTCTTAAGGCACTGTTTGCTGGTATTCATTTAATTAATTTAGTTCATGATATGTAAGTGGAAAATATATTGTTCATATCACCCGGGTCTTCAAAGTATGACGTCGGGCCGAAAAAAAAAACTATTCTTAAGGGGACTCGGAGCTCGAGGTCCCGAATGACATGCTGGGAGCAATTCGTCCCCCAGCACTTGGACCCTGTCTGAAACACAAGTCAAATTCAAAACGAATTAGACCTGCTTCCAGACAGTCAAACACAGCCGGCGCGAAAGGCCAACAAACGGGAATTCGGGGAGAAAAAAAATCGAAGTCACTCACCAAACAGGGTGTATCTCCAGGGCTCAGGAGGCGTCTCGCGCCGACATCAGGATGTCGCGGACCGAGGAATCCGCGGAAGACGCGGCAGAAATAGAATTTTTAGTAAAAATAAATAAAAAATAATAAAATTTATGACTTTTTCTAAGGACTACTTCTGACTGGCTACTGTACAACTGGGATCACATCCCCCAAGACAGCTGACTACATTCTCAATAGAAGGTGTTTCCATTGTAGCCCCGACAAGAGATGGAGAGAAGTTCTGCCCGACCTGCAGCGCGGTTAGTAGCCAATGTCAAAATTCTCTGACGGAGGACCACGCTCCTAATTAAAACGGGTGCTAAGGCCCTAGGGCAGAGGAGGGGGAAGGTTCGGTTCTAGGCCGAAAATTTCCGAAGGAGTCCGAGGCGGGCATGACAACAACACGACATGCGCGCTCTCTACGGGCGGTAACAGGAAGCTACAAAGAATCGACTTTAAATGGACACGACTAGAAAGCATAGGGGCTAACGTCGTAGCTGGTGGTGCACTCTAGCGGCATAAAGGAGAACTAACGGGGGCGGTGAGCTGACTTGCCACCAGGTGTCACGAGCGTGTGCTCTGCACGCTGGCCACCAGGGCCGAAGTTACTTTTTCTGCCGCTAGATGTGGTGGGTGGTTCTTTAGGGCAAGTGAGAATGTCCTTGGAGTAGGCCATCGTTTTGGCGAGTGCACCACAGGGCAATGCTCCTAGGTTAATTTCTCAGAACTAAGGTGGGTGGAGAGAGAGGGGAGGGTGGACAGAAAACGCCACTAGGCTGGGGACGGAGGTCCACTGGAGACTCGTTCGTGCCGAGACTAGCTAGCCTCAGCAGGCCTCTAAGAAGTAGCAACTTGCAGGCCAGAAGCTGCTCTATGCGATTTTAGTCATGCAGGGAATTAATATTACAAACCCGGGACGTGACTGCAGGCGAGAGAAATTTCAACCGGGCTGCCCACGTCCACATTAGACTAGCAAAATATCAGTTAGGTCCCTGGAAAGATGATTCGGTTAACAGGCACAAAGTTTAACTATGTGGGGTACACCAGCCTAACAAAATTATATAGAAAATAAAGTTTCCAAATATAATTTAAAATTATAATAAAAATTTAAAAAAAAACATGTCGAAATGCCTAATTTCAAGCACGATCCTGCAAGCTATCTTCGGGCTTTCTATATTCTGCCAAAACATCGTATTTGTCAATTTCCATTTCCCCCCTGACCATAGCAAGTGTCTCCCCAGCGTGCTGAAAATTGCGGTTTTACAAATCATAATCAATAGTAATTCCTTTGAAGTCGATATGAGAACCAAAATGTTCATGTGGCAGGATGACGCCTGACAGTTGTTTGCTGAGGGGGGTCATGCGCCGCTCAACTTGGTTGTATGCACTCTGCCCAGGAGCATTAGTCGCTATGAAAAGGGCGTCCAGGTTGTATTTTTAAAGTGTTGAATGGCAAAGTTCTTGACTTACCGATAACGCGGGCTTGCCCACCATCTACAAAGATGATGATCACTGGCTTCACGGTGTTCGATTCTGTCATCAATAAGGGTTTGGAATGCAGACACTGATAAAAATGATTCGAAATCATAAGTATGGGTGTTCGCTGTGGAGGATGCGTGTTTCCCAATCCTTATGGATGTGTGTGTCGGCCCGCTGTAACTAACAGCTTCTTCCTTAACGAAACCGCCAGGATCCACGTTGATGCCGGAGTATACAGAAGGAATAAGTTTGTGCCGCTCTGCCACGACCCAGTCATAACCATGTAAAGTATTCTGTATTCCATATGCATTAAAAGAGGGCTCTGACTTTCCACTGCGGGTAAACCTATTGGTACACGTGCCTTATCGTCTTGAGACAGAACAAATACTTGCTGCGGTCCCAGAAGCTACGCGAGAGATTCCAAGGATCTAATTGTAGCAGTGCAGAATTCCCCATCCTCGTGCTTTTTGTGCATCACGGACTGTGGTTTTGCTAACTTTACGGGTACGGTGTGTACGTGCTTTCTTCCCTCTTAAGTGTTAAAAACGCGCGAGTGTAAATGAATATATGTGCTGCTTCTTTCATAAACAATCTAGGTTTGGTTTATATATTACATACCTAACCTATATGTAATATTATTACATGTCAGCAGTAAACTTACCCGTGTAAAATAACTAAGCATTGTTGCTTTCTTCTCCGTAGCCTTCACCTTGAACTCTTCTTTAACGTAATTTATATGTTCTATAAACTTTTCTTTATTATTTTAGTTCTTCTTTAGCATTTATTTTCCAAATTTCGTTGGCATTTTTTTCCCCGCAAATTTGCACCGGCAAGTCAGCATGAGAGCTTTTATAGGCCAAGAACAGCTGATAATGCGAATCTCCCTCTTTTGAGGACATTACAGTATAAACTCACTTTGACAACACTGACTACAGCAATGTGCTTCTCTGCGTACACTCTAACGAATACTGACAACGAAAACAAAATAAAAATGACATACAATAAAGTCGAGGTATTACCCGTGATACTTGAACGCCCCCTAACTAGCCAGGCGCAAAGACGTAACTAATGCTCCAAAGGGTTAACTAGGTATTTTTGATAAAAGCCACATTCCGTAAATGAACGAAAAGAACAAAAAGAACGAATCTTTTGAATGAATCATTACATGTAACCGATTCAAATGAATCGATTCAGTAAAAAGTATATTTCTTCCCATCACTAATAGCAGGTGCAATAAGGGGAATTAGAAATGGTTTAAACAGGTAAAATGTTGGTGCACTGTAGGAATCGCCGATGCATTGTTTATTAGTCTCAAGGAAATTGACTTGAAAATCAACTTACTGTACTATACTCAACAGTCCATAAGCTGTATAATAAAATGGCATGTAGCTGACGGGGAATCGAAACCACTACCTGCCAGTCACCGGCAGGTGTAATTGGCGAAAATGAATTTTGTAAACATGTTGCACTCAAAAATAATATAATGGATATACATAGTTTCTGGTTTACATTACTGTTTGTTTAAGAAACTCCTCAAAGACTTGAACAGAAAAATATATGTAAGTGTTCGTATTTTTCGTCCATTCCTGAGGTTATTAAATTCTTTTGAAACAATCTTCCTTATTGCAAGAATCTTTCAAAGAGCATTAAGTTGCGCCAATATCTAAATGTAGGTGGAAAATGCACTTTGAACGCTACCATATGTAATTCTGGTTGAAATGTACCGTGCCACCGTTGTTAGGTCAGGTCTAGTTTTGACTGAATTGTCGAAGTGTAGATTCCAGCGGAGACTAAAAATCATAACTTCTTTCGGGCTACATGAAAAATTGATATCCATGCGCATTTTAAAGGTATGTTTTGCTTTAGAATGCGACGAATGAAAACTTGGAAGAAAATGTCTTCAACCATGCAGATGATAAAGATGGACAAATGACAACGTGGAGGAAGCTAGTAGGGAGCGCGAAATTCTCACGACCTCTTTCGCATGCCGCTGCCGCTCTGCTCTGCTCAGCTCAGTTCAGTTCACTAGTGGTTGGAGTTAATTAATACCACATTCCCATAGCCAGTCGGCGGCCAGTAACTTCCCGCCGTTTTTTTGTAGTGCGGCTTGTTTGCTTGCCCCCAGACTTCTTCGCCCCAGCCGGCCGCGTGCATGCATCTGTCTCCTCGATCGGGCACGGCTGGGGCTGGAGTCTACACGCAGCCACCAGACCTTCCGAACTACGAGGAGGTGCTGCTTGGCGCGTCGGTCTTCCGGCATTAATGCTACCATTCTACATTTAAGCCACGTACAAGAATACTAAACCAGTTGACAGTTGGCAATCGCCCTTAATTATACACTGTAAAAAAAATGGTTTTTGTACATTTTACAAGGAAATTCCTTGGAAACTCAGTTGCCACCGAGATCACTTGTAAAACTGCAAGACAGAGCTTTGTACAAAGCTCTGCCTTGCAGATTTACACCTGATCTCGGTGGCAACTGAGTTTCAAAGAAATTCCCTTGTAAAAAGTACAAAAAAAAAGCATTTTACAGCGAAAGCTTACGATCTAGATTAAACAGGGTCATTTAAACTGGTGCAAGATTCATAGTCATGAATCTAATATGTGGCGGAATTATACACACTGACCGGAAGCAAGATGTGAGCGGTCACTTGATCGCCATTCAACTATATATACCCATCATACACGCTGATAAAAGGTCTAACAAACTATAATCAGCAACAGATGGGACATGTAAAGTGCGTGACTCACCTGTCAGAATAAGGCTGTTTAATAAACAAGTTATGCTTGACGTGATAAAATACTTTACACCTTTCCCTAGATTTAAAACCGAAATCCGTGTGTACCCCGTGTAGATGGTCCAGGGGCTACAGTAACTGATTTGTCTCCTGAGATAGAGTTTCTGAGTTCCGCAACGGAAAAAGTTTTTGATACAAATACTCTGAAATGCGTCCCAATCCAACCCTTCGGCATGAGGACACTGTGTTAGATAACAAATATTTGCGGGACGAGTGTAATCAACCCAGGATAGGTGGATAAGCATTAATATAGTGATCCCAGCTTTAAAAAAAATGCAACATAGTATATCGAAACCATGCATATATTAATTGCATTCTTAGCATTATACAACTCAACGTCAATACTGTACTTTATCGCAATTATACTAAAATAAGCATCTTAACTTGAAACCATAGGTATATACAAAATTTTCAATAGTAAAAAAAAATTAAACCTAATTGATGACTGACTTACGTAGTTTCATGAATTAATTTTGATTGGTTTTGGACGACAACTCATTACTTCAACAAAGTTTAAGGTTTTCTATAAGCCACTGCTAACAAGTGCCCAAGACCGAAAAAATTTAGTTTTCTTAAAGCAGAAGTAAAATTAATTAAACTATATCGTAAAGGCAATATATACTACGTTATTACCGGAAACAAAAAATCACGTGCATTAGTTTGTAACCAAGAAATGCTTTGAATATGGAATTTATCGATATTCGTAGGCCACTCGCCTTAACCAACCAATCACGTTCGACACATCTGTGACGTCAGCACGAGAAAATTGACAGACACGAGACATCCTATTTCCATCATACAGCGGGCGCGACGGTATCGAAATAAAACGTTAGCATTTTTTTTTTTTTTAAGTTGGTTAGACCTGTGGCATTGGTGACGATATTCGTGTATTTAAGTCATGTTAACTAAATTTATCAGTTAAATGTTTGAAAAGTTTAAAAAAGTGATTTTTTTTATTTAGCATTTGCGGGGAAAAAATTTATCACATAAATCGATTAAAAAACTGTAAACAGTAACGGTTATCTTACTTGGTAAGAAAAACTTATAAATAACATTATGTTATACGCGCGGGCTAAATCGTGATATTCACGACAGCGCAGTATTTCGTTGCTTTGCGCCGTCGCTCTGGTGGGACGCCAGTACAAACTAGCGTGTGCAATGCCAACGTGAACAAGCGAACCCTCCCAGCAGCTCGTTGGACGGGCACAAGACGCAGTCTATTGTTTTGTGGCCCGTAGGCGTCTTTTAACAGAACTTAAAAATGTGTGACGTAATGCCGGCAGTTGGGCAGCGGGACGACACGTGTCGCGCCCACGCTGCTACGCGACTAGCGGTCCCTCACTGGGGTTCCTCTTCCCCCTCCCCCCTTCATCATTCAAACGCAACGGTTCTAGAGAGACAGACAAGTACACACGCGCGCGCAACGCATATCCTCCACTTCATTCCGTGCACTGGCTACGATGTACGTTTAAATCGCGTAAAAAACTAGTGTGTAAACACGATGAAGCTTGCAGCGTAGAAACGAGATAAATCCATTCGTCACGTTCAATACGCTGTACGTGGTGGCCCTGCGCCATTAACTTTAGAAAGTAACTATGTTTAAGAAAAATAATAAAACCTGGCGTCCAACTTATTGTGAGCAAGTACACAACTCTCGCCAGTAGCTTGTAGGCTCGTCCAGTGTAACTAGCGCCGTGTTTCCTGCAAGTCCCGGCCTCAACCTAAAGGTGGGTTTACGATTGAAAAACTTAGAATTAAAAACTTAACTTGTACAACGACGAGCACATGGTTAAGTAATATCCAGTTTATGATTGAATTAGTAGTTGCTAAGTCCAGGTAGTCGCTAAGTCCAGGCAATAAAAACGGGCGAGAAAGAAGACATGTTTAATTATTGTATTCGTAGATATCCCTTGGTGAAATTAGTTATGAACTAATTGAAAAACCAGAGCCATAACACGTACCACTGGAATTTGGCTCGACAGTGCCTCGCTCTTCTGTCCGCCTCTGTCCGCTCCTTCGCGCACTCACCCACGGCGCGCCGCAGTACAGACAACTATCGCTCGTCGCATCCGACTGGCTCACCAGGCCTTCTCGCAGGTATCGCCTCCGATAGGTCCAGTTCGCTCAGCAAGGGCCACTTGCCCTCTTCATATCTCGCTGATCACACGGTTATTGCCAGTATCACTCACGAGGGGGAGAATGCTTTTCTCGGAACTCCCGCGGAGGCCGGCGTCAAGGCTTATATACCCGTGGCGTCCTTCTCGAATGGACGAGAGCGGCTGTGACATGAGCATCCTCTGTAGGACCACAGAATTCCCAGGCCGCTTGAAGGGTCAGTGACAACAGCGCGTGACAGGAAGGTGCGCGGGGTGAGTAGGGCGGAGGGCGGTAGCGAGGACCTTGTAATCCGGTCAGGCACGCGTGGCATACCTGGCGTCAATGGACGGCGCGTCTCCACCTGGCCTGGCTCAACGCCCCGCTACGAGCCTAGTTTCTAGCAGGGGCGTAACAATATTAATATACTCGTATAATAGCAACAACTAACAAGACACACATCAGAATAACCAATTTCCGAAAATCTTAAAATTATTATTCCAAACAAAGCTTTTTTTTTTCGTGAAACAAATTTCTTAAGTATTATAAATACAACTATTTTTTTTTCTGAAATATTTTTTTGTATTAAAATATGTAATGATTTTTAAAATGAAAATTTTATTGGTTGGTAGAAATAAGAAAGTGTAGACTTAAGAGGCCGTGTCAGTAAATGTTTATTTCCACAATTCTGCTCTAAAGTTCTCTCTTTTAACAGTGAGATTTAGTGGCTTTTTCAACCGAAGGAACTGTAGCCGCAGCGCGTGAAAATGCCACTATACCCTCATCACAGGATAAGTGGGAAGGTTGACTGCTCCAGCTTACTCGACGAAAAATGTAGCTAGTTCCTTGACAATCTGAGAGGATGACAATCTAACCGGCGGCTCACTAGGAAATTGCGGATGCAGGGATTCAGAGTCAAGAAACCTCACATTTACAACTGTGGAATCAGTCGTATCTAAAAAATTTAATACTTTAAACGTATCGGAATACAATTAATCTTAAAACATGTGGTAATTATTCTTTATCTGAATGTAATATTCTGTGAAAAATAATGTTAGTTGACATTAAAAAGAATACGAAATTCATCATGTAATGCTATAAAAGGATAATAACATAAATTCATATGCTTAGATATTGCATATACATTGCATACAATCTAAATACAATCTCACTTAAGTCAGACTACCTCATTTTTTACAATGCACCATCATACAGTTTAACAGAGGTAGGGGAACCTCTTATGGATGTTGTTTCAAAGATTTAATATTTACAAACATCACTATTTATCTTATTACGGTATGTATCTTTATGAATACGAATTTACAAAAAAAATATTGAATTGATTACATTACACTTTAACATTACACAAGACTAAAACACTCACAAAACTTAATTTTATATATTGCTGTAGCATATTAGACGACGAAATAACTCACAAGACTAACATTAAAAGGGCTGCATTACAAATTTACTTTAAGAGGTGAAAATATCCTTTAAAGATATTTCATTACCTCATTGATTACATAATACTGCCGTTAATGTGATCGTAGATATAAAGTAATGAAATATATATTCCATATATTATGTAAATATTTAGAAAACGTCATTGCTTATAGATGCTCATTATTTAAATAATAAAGAATCTTTTACTTTAATGTACTGAACAAACAAAATATTTATAAGTTAATAAGAATATGCTTAGTTGAGTAACATCTTCAATTTGTATTGAATTCAATGTACATATCGAAAATCATGTAAAATGAATGCAACTGATTGAATTCAATATATATTTGATCTTGTGAAACGGCCATAATGGTGATGTAGATAGTTATAGATGCTCACATGCATCGTGAGAGTCCGTATAAAGCCTATTACAATTATATAAGTATACATTAAAATGCTTTTAAAATAGACATGTGTGATAATATTAAAACTTGTTTAAGATCATCACAAAAAAAATTAAAATCCTTCAACAGTAAGTTATGTTTTATAAGATTTTAACAGAACACACATACAATAAGAGAATACTAATCATGCCACATAATTTAACACAAAATACACATTCCAGTAGGCGCTACGTAAAAATAACTTTTATTTTTATGCTGATAACTCTGCATTGTTTTATATATATCATTATTTCTAACTTTTAATATTCTCTACACATTAACTGAAATTACTTATTTACAGAGTCTTAGCAAATGTTGGTCTGTACCACATACAGTTCGTACGATATCTCTACGTAAAACACATATAGTTCATTATTATTAATTTCAATTATATTTCCATCAACATAATTAAATTAGTATAGGGCCTAGGTTGGTCACTGTTAATTGAGTACTTCTGAAGTATTTTCATTGTGAGTTAACATACATACCAAATGCCATTCTTCCAGTAAAGTTGCAAAGAAGACAACAAGATAATATAAGTATGTATGTAGTACCATATTTTAAAACCCTATTAAATGAATAATAACTAAATATATTTTCTGGACTATTAAGTAATATTTTTATTACTGTTATTTGTAACTGAAATAAAATGACAACTAACAAATTAGTAAAATATATAATTAAGTGCGATATAGTGTGACAATTGTACTTGGACGGCAAACGAATATAATAAAATGTCTATGACAATGTTAACTTTTCTCATTATTATGGAAAGAAACAAAATGGGCAGATAAGCATATTTTACGCTGACATTTAAAAATGCTCAATTCAAAATGAACACTCCCTAGCAAGAAAATTTATTTTGTATCACCACAAGAAATCAAACTGTGGCGTAGCCTAATTCATAACATCCTTCGTACAGATTTCTTGGTCTGCTTTTCTGCGCAAGAAGTTTTCGTTTTCTCCTCTTTTTCTTTAATAGCTTGAAGGATGTAAATTGGGTTCCTAATGGGCATCGAGCGGGAATGCCTGGGGTCTACTAATTCAGGAAGCATACAATCCATATACATAAGTTTTTCTTTCATCTGACAATTCCAGAAATTATCAGTAGGGAGAGCGTAGGGATACTGTGACCGATGTAAACATAGAAATGTAAACACCGGCCCCAGTACCCCCATGGGCGCCGCCATCTTGTTTCATGGGCGCCGCCATTGTTGTTGACATTGGTTACCAGGGCGCGCCACCGCCGCCGCCACTGGACGCCGCCATTGTTGTTGACATTGGTTACCAGGGCCCGCCGGTAGGCCGCCATCTTAGTTCAGCCTTTAGTTACCGGAGCGCGCCACCGTCGCTCCGAATGTGGGAATTGTATACAAAAAAACCTGGGCACTGGGTGGATTCGATCCCGGGGACGCACCAACGTCGTGGTTACGAGGCGTGCGCCTTGACCACTAGACCACGGGACCTGATGAAGTATGGGGAATAAAATAATGAACATATGCTTTAAAGAAGCTATGTCTTTAAAAGCAATACTAGCTATGCGTAAAATTCGAAAAGCAAACGCCATGTCTTAAAAAAGTATGCCTATAGACCCCACCACTCCACAATCGCCGCCATGTTTAAATTTCGAAAAAATATGCTTAAGTTCGAAAAATAAAATATCGCTATGCCTATAGACCCCCACCACTCCACAACCGCCATATTGTTTAAAAAAATATGCTTAAAAGAAGCTATGCTTAAATTTCGAAAATAAATAAAATAACGCTATGCTTAAATAATACAGTCATACTAGCTATGCCTAAACACCCATATTTAAATTACGAAAAGAAATAAAATATCGCTATGCTGAAATTGGGAAAAGTATGCTTAAGCCGTCAAGGTTAAACTTCGAAAAGCAAACCGCTATATTTAAATTTCCAACAGTCATATTTAAATTCGAAAAACAACCCGCCATATTAGCTATGACTAAAGAAACATAACCTCAAAATCCTGCGCAGAGAGAGCGAGATGTTGTCCGCTGGAGCGACACTCGTAAACTGTGCAATTATAATCCCCACATCATATTATAAGCATAATAATAATATCTTAAAAAAAAATGCTTTAAGTAATAAGCATAGAAATGTGTTAAGCAAAGTTAAAATTTATAATATTTTTACAGGCCAATGTGTTAAGCATTTTTAAAATTCAAAATATTGTGTAATCATATTTAAAATAAATAATAATAAGAATATTTAAAAACTCTGTGTAGTAATTGGCTCTCGGCCAATGTGTTCAAACGCCGTGCTGGAAACCTCGCTCCTGCTGAGAGCGTGCGCCGGCGACCAGGAATGTGTTTACCTGCTGTGTAACAGTGAAAGTGTTTACCACAGAGAAACAAGGTCAGGCCATCGCTGCGTACAGGAAAGGAGCAAGCACAAGGAATATACAGAGGTGGAAATAAAATCCCCACGTCATATTATAAGCATAATATAGGCGCCATGTTGTATGCTTAAAACCCCCGCCATACCTATGCCGCCATGATGTAAGCTTAAAACACACACACACCCAAGTATGCCTAAAAGAAACCCCAGCCATAAGAGCTATGCCTAAACCGCCAAAATTAAATTTCCAATAGTCATATTTAAATTTGGAAAATAACCCGCCATGTTTAAATATCGAAAAGCAAATACCGCAACCCCACCACCTAGCGTATGTTTAAAACAAACACCACCATAAAAGCTATGACGAAATACCTGAGAGAAACATAACCCCAAAAAAGCGCCATACTAGCTATGTCTACCCCACCCCCACCACCACCAGTATGCTTAAAACAAACACCACCATAATAGCTATGACTAAAGAAACATAACCTCAAAAAAGGCACCATACTAACTATGTCTACCCCACTCCCACCACCAGTATGCTTAAAAGCCCCGCCATACCAGCTATGACTAAAGAAACATAACCTCAAAAATCCCGCGCAGAGAGAGCGAGATGTTGTCCGCTGGAGCGTCACTCTTACACTGCGCAATTATAACCCCACACATCATATTATAAGCATAATAATGTCTTTAAAAAAATGCTTTAAGTAATAAGCATAATTAAATTATATAATATTAGGATAGCAAAGTTAGGACCCCTGCAGTTAACACGTAGCGTTAAGTAATTAGCTGCGGCACGATTGACATAAGTTACCGAGGTAATAAAAAAAAATAGCAAATAAGCATACATAAAATAAAAACTCACCGGAACGCATCCCGCCCACCCCGGCGATATGTAACAAATAAAAACGCAGACGAAAAGATATACTAAAAAATAGTAACACCTATGTACGCCGTGTAGACAACCGACAGCATTTAACGATAAGTAAACTTATAAAATATATTACAAAGCGGGAGCGGCCCGCTCACGAATATGTTTTAGTGTTATAAGCATAGGTAAAACTTAAAAGTATGTAAAGAAAGTTAAGTAATAAGCATAGTTACTATTATTGTACGTCAAGTAAAAAATAAATATTATACAAACAATGTGTAGTAATCGGCTCTCGGCCAATGTGTTAAGCATTAAAAACGCCGTGCTGAGAGCCCCGCTCGTGCGACCAGGAATGTATTAAGGGACCCCTGCAGTTAACACGTAGCGTTCAGTAATGAAAAAATAAAATGTAGCTGCGGCAATATCGTCAGAAACAAATGACGTATGTAACCGAGGTAATAAAAAAAATAAACTATAGGTGCCACCCCCACTCCTAGTATGCTTAAAACACCCACCCCCACAAGTATGCCTAAAAGAAACCCCAACCATACTAGCAATGCCTAAACCATTTGCAGCCATGCTTAAAAACCCCCGCCATACTGGCTAAGACTAAATTGAGTCCCACATATACACACCGCCATCTTTAATGTCACAGAGGAGAGCGAGAAACGTAACGTAAAAAACGCTTGAAGTAATAAGCATAGTTAAAATTTATAATATTGTAAATACATAAAAATAAGCATAGTTAAAAAACCGTAGATCACCATTTAATAGTACTGGACCAGATAACATATGCCATAGCGATAGCATGAATAAGCATAGTTAGGACCCCTACAGTCAACACGTAGCGTTCAGTAATTAGCTGCGGCACGATCGTTAGAAACAAATTACGTATGTTACCGAGGTAATAAAAAAATAGCAAATAAGCACACATAAAAAAAACTCACCGGAACGCATCCCGCCCACCCCGGCGACTTGTAACAAATGAATATAAATAAACGTTGAACAAACGACCGTGTAGGGGAGCTGTAAGCCTGTTCGCGCACCGCAAATAAGCATACATAAAGGAAAAACTCACCGGAATGCACCCACTCCAACACGGCGACGTGTAATTAAAAATAAAAACGCAGACGAAAAGAGATATTAAAAATAGTAACACCTATGTACGCCGTGTAGACAACCGACAGCGAATAACGATAAGTAAATTTATAAAATATATTACAAAGCGGGAGCGCACGTCTGTAGTCCGTAGACGCACTCCTCAAACTGTTTTCAAATTTCCGATGCGACGAAAAGAAAGTTTTGTTTGTCGACCCTGGCCCGCTGTGTGCTATAGTAGTTTGCAGCAGATTTCACGGAACACGCCTAAGCGTGGAACACAATTAAAAAAACGTACAGCCCAGAGATACATGAAACCGCCGAATGCATGTGACAAAAAAATTACCATAAATAACAAAAAAAAAAACATTTAAAACATAACAGAAACAATCAAAATACACTCACAAACGCAATACAGCGCAATGCAGTGTAAACTCCCACGAAATAATACTCGCTTAATGAGACACCATGATGCAAAGAGTAAAAAGACATCTTTATACGTAAATAGGAAAAAATAAAAACGCGGAACCGCGAGAAAAACAATTTAAAACAATCGACAGCAAAAGCAAGAAAGGTAATAAAAATACTAATTCAGTTACACATTGAGGAAATAAATAAGGACGGACCCCCAAATACCACTAGGCTAAACACAACCCATAATTAAATCACAATAAACCAAAACATATCTACGAGAACAAATACCACACTCTCCAACACACCAAATGACACGGCCCGATAAATGACAACACAAATAAATATCAATAACCATAAATACCTACATAATCAAAATATGTTATTAAGCAACCGAAAAATACACTACAACCCACATAAGGCCTCGCGAACGAACGGCACAACACCAGAGACAAAACATGCTATTCCCATTTGTTAAAAAGACGCACATACGAGTCTTTAGTGCTAGCCCAGCTAGTATACATTAATTATAGTATTTGTGTAGGCAATAAATAGGAAGTACAAAGCGATATAGCCACAAGACGTTATTAAATATAGTAATAAAGTGTATGTATAGCTATTAAATAATATATATGTAAGTAAAACGTGTTATGCCCTAAACTAAATATGTTAATGTTTATACAGTCAAACTTTGTAGGAATATAAACATAAGTCGTTTGAACGGTCTGTGTAATACAAATGCTTATCATCAGCTCTGAGTAATTTATCCTTCATATAAGTAAACTTAGCATGTTATTCTAATAAACGATGTAACATTGCAAGTATAAAGACCCCAATATACCGCTAACTAATTTGAAATAGTCATACCATCATTATTAAATAATCATACAAAAAATATTAAGTGTTATCCATCCTTCCCTTTCGCTCATGACATAGTGTGTGGTGTTCTAAATATGGAGTGAAAGAATATTATATGAGTCATGTTGTAAATGCTTATAAGATTATTGTTCACTTCCCATCAAGGCTAGATAAAAAACAATCTCTATATATGGTAGATGAATAAACAGAGACCAACTATAGACTTCATACTAGTAAATAATAATTAAGAATATATCGGGGTAAATAAAAAAATAACCTATATAAATACACCCAATAAGCATAGGAAGCTCTGGCGTTAATAACAAAACGTAAAATAAAAGGTTACTGGTTCAGGTAAGAATATATATTCTACTACTATACATTCCATTAAGCATAAGAAGCACTATAATCCCATTCCGACGAAACCAGAATAGAACACACCAGTAATGTTTGTGAAAGAACACACGATGATATTCATATTAATAACCACTTAGCCAAAATCGTTTGCAGAATAACAGACATAGCAATTCCATGTCTCAAACACCACTTCGGCGATAGTCCAGAAAACACAAAAATTATATCTGCCTTCCCCAAGAGACCGCCACAGTCGCCTCGGCGGACCACTAGTAACTTTCACTTGCCGGAGGGCAGACGGTAATAACACACACGCAGCCTCCCCCGAAAACAAGCCTCCAACAAGAAAAAAATAATATATCAAAATATGTTTTGCCTTGCAAACTATAAATTACACCACCCATGCCTTTAAACTAAGTAACGTGAACGACGAAGCCCGACAACGACTTTCAAGTGACAAGGAGTAAAGAAGGAAATAATAATTAAATGTGGTGTACGAATACTCATTGCCCACCAACTATATACTACCTACTAGTGCTAATCCATGTATTGCCAGACATAAAATATCTTTACATTAAAATAAACATAGTGTCAGGATAATACTAATAATAAGTATTGAAGTAACTGAAGCGTGTACACAAACAAAACTGTATAATTCTCATCATAAACGTTCCTTGAAATTCTACCATCACATATATAATCCTTTAATATTATCATAATATAGTTACCAAAAATAACAAGTCAACTCGAAAAAACCAAAACAACCCCTACAGGCATATTGCAACCTACATCGAAACGATCATAAGACTCAAACCCAGACACTTCATAAACCCACAGAGATGGTCAGGAGAAATTACATTTCATATACTACAGATGCTGTACTAAAAAGACACATGTATGCCAATAAGAACAGGTGTAACCGCCATAACTGAAAGTATTATATAAAAGAAACAATACAATAAATATCACAGCCTCAAAAAAACATAAGACAGGAGAATGAACCAAAAGAGAAATTTCAAAAGTCTAAACTGAACAGAAAATTAGGTAAATATTGACGTATACACATGAGAGTACAATTAAGTATAAATATATATTTAAAAAAATACACTACCTAGCGTAAAAAAAAACGCATTCAGAAAGATCAGACATCGCTTCCCCAACACAAAATGTTCGATGGTAATAGTCACAATCCCTAATAACATACATGTGAAATAGAAAGAGTTAAAGACACAGACTTTAAAAAGAGAATCACTCGTTAAAGACGTGTAAAAGTTAAAGGACTAAGCTAAATGAATATAATGAAGCGTGCGACAAAACACGTTTCCTATACTAAATGTCACATCCCAAATAAATTAAATTCATTATTTAAAAGAAAAAGGTTATTTTTTTGTTCACCTAACCGAAATCTAAGTTTAAAAACCCATATAGAAGAGAGATTCCGCATTATAATTAAGTATATTGAAAGGAATTGCGAACTCTTGTTCGCACAAATCATTTTAATTATGTATGTTCGCACACAAGTTGAGAAAAAATGGATTAGTGTAAGAAATTTGATGTTTGCTCAAGTGCTATGTAGTGACAAGAAACGATAAATACGGAATTATGTATATTTAGATACCAACCATACAATTATAACAATTTAAATACGAAACATATAAAAAAATCCTCGGGTATGTCGTATATCTAGAACCATACTGTCACCACTAGTTGCCTGTACACATAATGAAGTAATAATAATAAAACATCCAGTGGTTACAAACATAAATATTACAAAAATATGCACTTAACAATGACTTAGGTTATCCAGAAGCATATAGATATAAATATACAATTAAAAAGCAAACCAAATTACCAATAAAATGGAATCACTTCAAAAAAGTAAACAAAGTTCAGACATTTCAAACACAGAAAGGTGAAAAAAAACGCAAATAGATCAGTAAGATGAAGCTTCAAAGACCAATTCCCTCGCGGATGAAGGATGATAATCATTGAAGTAGCACACATTGTCCCACATATGTATCGAAACACAAGGTTAGATCGTAACACACACACACACACACACACACACACACGACTTCCAGGATGTTTCCACCATCATGTTTGGAACCTTTATACTTATTTTAAATCTAAATTTACATTGATTAACAACGAGAACTGTAATATATAAACAACAGCACCGATAGTAGCTAAACACAACACACTTAATAGAATATTCTCCATCACTTTCACAAACCCATATAAAGACCTTAAACTCTGCCGGCCACCGCAGCCCAGCACGAGTTGCCAGACGTGTCCTTCACAGACAGAAGGGGTTGCCATTGCGCAACCAATATGTAATTATTGTAAAAGACGCATCTAAAAAAAATCAAACATGTACGTTAAACCAGGCTAGCAATCTCATAGTTTAAGTGAAAACAGGCCGGAAGACAACATAGTAACATAACATTAGCTATTCCTAAACCTTAAATACATACAATGTAAGAAATCGCACTAGCCAACTTAACACTCATATTCCACAAAACATAAGTTCACCGAGATACAATGACACACGAATATATGCATGAATGATAGATAAATACTATACAAGACACAAAGTACAAAACATATTTATCAAAGTACCCTTTCAATACTAACCCAATGAAGCAGAAAATTCCATTACATACCAAGCATTGTATATGAAAGTAAGCACATATCACAATTGAACTAGAAAAAATAAATATAAAAAAAAGCTAGCGAACACACAGACAAATATTCATCATAGCACCATTGGGTGGAAAGAAGATAGTACCATCAATTTCATCTCTACAGCCACATGCATTAAGAATATATATATATATATATTTATTAACCTCACAGGAATCTTTTAGTGTATAATCGTTGTGTAGCAAAATTAGGAGGGTAAAATTACAATGTATTTAAAAAATAAATCTAATTACAACTATTAAAAAGTATGTGAGCTAACTCACAATTGTAAAACCATTAATGAAAAACCTACAAAACCTCTCTCTTCATATCTCTCCCTCTTTCTCTCTCTCTTTCTCTCTCTCTCTCTCTTTATCTCTCTTATTCGCTCTATATACTGGTTGCGAAATTCCACGATTGATACAATTAACTTAGAGATAACCCCCACACCGATGCATTGTAACGTCAACTACATTCCGCTTTTGAGAGGGAAACGAGAGCAACTCGAGAACACTCGCAGGCTCACAGCAACGTCCGCCACATTTACACACAGAACTAACCACTCGTACCCACCGGATGGGATACGAACCCCGAGCAAAAGGCAAATACCTCCGCTTAAACACAATAACAAGTGATCTAAATATAGAACGATAGTGCTAACGCGAGCAAACACATTGGTTAATAACTTTTTAGAGTAATGGAAGCAATACGCTCTTCAATTCTGTGTGTTAACTCTGGAAAATCATTACGTAGCGGCGGCAATATTTTACAACATCTTTTATAAAGAACCCTAAAGGAAAAAAATCTCAAAGTAAACGATGAAAACAAAAAAAAAAAAAACGTAGTATTTGTCGGTCGATGGTAGTGAAATAATGTGAGATAAACCATTAAAATAATGTTAAATAAATATATTAATATTTACTATAAAATAAATCCACGTATAACCATAAGTTTTTGATAATAAATCAACAAATCAACATAGATTTAAATTAATTAAAAAGTTTTAATAATAAATTCTTAAATAAATTTATTTCCTTTAACAAATTAACATATAGGCAGAGCTGCCAACCTCAAATCACACCCATCAGTAATGGCAATTAGGTATATGAAAAAAGTACGTGTAAATCATGCACGATAAATTTTTCCTGGGGCATTATAACACACTCACAAGATAAAACAACGACAATAATATGCAAAAGAAAAAGAAAAATATGAATACAATGCAAATTAATACATAAAAAAATCTATTTGAACAATACAATCATCTGAATATGTAAGAAATATTAATAATTTTACTGGATATTTTGAATCTTCAATTCAATGTATTCAAAGTTAAACTTTAAAACAACTGTCTTTTTATTTGCTTCTTTTATCCTGGTTCGATAAGAAATGTCATGTAAACAAACAAGACAAACACAAGGACTTGTAAACAATAACTGCGTTCGTTACTTTCGTTTCTTCAGATGTAGCGAAAAAACGAAGATATAGATTTATTGCTAGTCACGGCTTTAAAATGTTCTGCATGTTTCTTTGATTCAATATGCCGTCTACAGTCATCCCTTTCACCATGTGCAATCGAAAAGTCACACGTGCATACATTACAAAACCGTGGCGTTCCAAACATTTGAAAACGACAAGCATGGCCATTCTTTTGAATATTAAAGTCGAAAGTTCTGAAGACTTGCGTGTTTTTTTTTTTCTTTCCAGATACACATTATTCTGTCACACGCTTCATTTCTACAACCGGCACTGAAGAACACAACACTATCGAAAAACATAAAAAAATTTCACGTCTGTAGACACGACAAAAACCGGACAAAAACACTAGGATGAAAAAAATGGCTTTCAAGAAATAAAATAACACAACACAGGTTAGCCAAAGTACCGTACAAAAATTATCGTGATGTAAGTAGCCTTCAAACGATAAGTCCGAGGATATGTACTAGTTGTATCGTACAACGGACGTAATACCATCCCATTATTATTTGAAAACACGAGAATTAATTTACTTATTTCGACAGTACATCGTACATGCGCACACTTACTAGTTCCGTTATTTGAGCAACCAAGCGAAGTATTCAAACAGCGTTCACGAAACACGCACAGCAGAAACGTAAATTTTTCCGTTACCATGCAGCACAAAGCCTCGTTTCCGTAATAAACTAGCGATGTTCCGTAATTCCGTAATTCGGGGTTAAAATCCGTAATAATTACGGAAAATCCGTAATGGTTGGCAGCTCTGTATAGGTTTCAATTAATTAAAAAAAATAGTTTAATGCGAATTTCACCAACGTTTCGGTCGACATTGCAGTCGCCATCATCAGGAAGCAATTATCTACAAAGTAGTTGTAATAATAAATTCTTAAAACAAATTTATTTCCTAAAAAAAATTAACATATAGGGTTCAATTAATTAAAAAAAATAGTTTAATAATAAATTTTAAAATCTATTCATTTTTTTTATTATAAAAGGACTCTGCTTTTAACCATTAGTTTTTGATAATTTGCAACAAATAAACATAAATGTATAGATAAACATAAATTTAATTATTAAAAAAATTAATTCATAACAATATTCTTAAAAAAATTTTGCGGCCGCAAAATTTTTTTTAAGAATATTGTTATGAATTAATTTTTTTAATAATTAAATTTATGTTTATCTATACATTTATGTTTATTTGTTGAAAATTATCAAAAACTAATGGTTAAAAGCAGAGTCCTTTTATAATAAAAAAATGAATAGATTTTAAAATTTATTATTAAACTATTTTTTTTAATTAATTGAACCCTATATGTTAATTTTTTAAAGGAAATAAATTTGTTTTAAGAATTTATTATTACAACTACTTTGTAGATAATTGCTTCCTGATGATGGCGACTGCAATGTCGACCGAAACGTTGGTGAAATTCGCATTAAACTATTTTTTTTAATTAATTGAAACCTATATGTTAATTTGTTAAAGGAAATAAATTTATTTAAGAATTTATTATTAAAACTTTTTAATTAATTTAAATCTATGTTGATTTGTTGATTTATTATCAAAAACTTATGGTTATACGTGGATTTATTTTATAGTAAATATTAATATATTTATTTAACATTATTTTAATGGTTTATCTCACATTATTTCACTACCATCGACCGACAAATACTACGTTTTTTTTTTTGTTTTCATCGTTTACTTTGAGATTTTTTTCCTTTAGGGTTCTTTATAAAAGATGTTGTAAAATATTGCCGCCGCTACGTAATGATTTTCCAGAGTTAACACACAGAATTGAAGAGCGTATTGCTTCCATTACTCTAAAAAGTTTTTAACCAATGTGTTTGCTCGCGTTAGCACTATCGTTCTATATTTAGATCACTTGTTATTGTGTTTAAGCGGAGGTATTTGCCTTTTGCTCGGGGTTCGTATCCCATCCGGTGGGTACGAGTGGTTAGTTCTGTGTGTAAATGTGGCGGACGTTGCTGTGAGCCTGCGAGTGTTCTCGAGTTGCTCTCGTTTCCCTCTCAAAAGCGGAATGTAGTTGACGTTACAATGCATCGGTGTGGGGGTTATCTCTAAGTTAATTGTATCAATCGTGGAATTTCGCAACCAGTATATAGAGCGAATAAGAGAGATAAAGAGAGAGAGAGAGAAAGAGAGAGAGAAAGAGGGAGAGATATGAAGAGAGAGGTTTTGTAGGTTTTTCATTAATGGTTTTACAATTGTGAGTTAGCTCACATACTTTTTAATAGTTGTAATTAGATTTATTTTTTAAATACATTGTAATTTTACCCTCCTAATTTTGCTACACAACGATTATACACTAAAAGATTCCTGTGAGGTTAATAAATATATATATATATATATTCTTAATGCATGTGGCTGTAGAGATGAAATTGATGGTACTATCTTCTTTCCACCCAATGGTGCTATGATGAATATTTGTCTGTGTGTTCGCTAGCTTTTTTTTATATTTATTTTTTCTAGTTCAATTGTGATATGTGCTTACTTTCATATACAATGCTTGGTATGTAATGGAATTTTCTGCTTCATTGGGTTAGTATTGAAAGGGTACTTTGATAAATATGTTTTGTACTTTGTGTCTTGTATAGTATTTATCTATCATTCATGCATATATTCGTGTGTCATTGTATCTCGGTGAACTTATGTTTTGTGGAATATGAGTGTTAAGTTGGCTAGTGCGATTTCTTACATTGTATGTATTTAAGGTTTAGGAATAGCTAATGTTATGTTACTATGTTGTCTTCCGGCCTGTTTTCACTTAAACTATGAGATTGCTAGCCTGGTTTAACGTACATGTTTGATTTTTTTTAGATGCGTCTTTTACAATAATTACATATTGGTTGCGCAATGGCAACCCCTTCTGTCTGTGAAGGACACGTCTGGCAACTCGTGCTGGGCTGCGGTGGCCGGCAGAGTTTAAGGTCTTTATATGGGTTTGTGAAAGTGATGGAGAATATTCTATTAAGTGTGTTGTGTTTAGCTACTATCGGTGCTGTTGTTTATATATTACAGTTCTCGTTGTTAATCAATGTAAATTTAGATTTAAAATAAGTATAAAGGTTCCAAACATGATGGTGGAAACATCCTGGAAGTCGTGTGTGTGTGTGTGTGTGTGTGTGTGTGTGTTACGATCTAACCTTGTGTTTCGATACATATGTGGGACAATGTGTGCTACTTCAATGATTATCATCCTTCATCCGCGAGGGAATTGGTCTTTGAAGCTTCATCTTACTGATCTATTTGCGTTTTTTTTCACCTTTCTGTGTTTGAAATGTCTGAACTTTGTTTACTTTTTTGAAGTGATTCCATTTTATTGGTAATTTGGTTTGCTTTTTAATTGTATATTTATATCTATATGCTTCTGGATAACCTAAGTCATTGTTAAGTGCATATTTTTGTAATATTTATGTTTGTAACCACTGGATGTTTTATTATTATTACTTCATTATGTGTACAGGCAACTAGTGGTGACAGTATGGTTCTAGATATACGACATACCCGAGGATTTTTTTATATGTTTCGTATTTAAATTGTTATAATTGTATGGTTGGTATCTAAATATACATAATTCCGTATTTATCGTTTCTTGTCACTACATAGCACTTGAGCAAACATCAAATTTCTTACACTAATCCATTTTTTCTCAACTTGTGTGCGAACATACATAATTAAAATGATTTGTGCGAACAAGAGTTCGCAATTCCTTTCAATATACTTAATTATAATGCGGAATCTCTCTTCTATATGGGTTTTTAAACTTAGATTTCGGTTAGGTGAACAAAAAAATAACCTTTTTCTTTTAAATAATGAATTTAATTTATTTGGGATGTGACATTTAGTATAGGAAACGTGTTTTGTCGCACGCTTCATTATATTCATTTAGCTTAGTCCTTTAACTTTTACACGTCTTTAACGAGTGATTCTCTTTTTAAAGTCTGTGTCTTTAACTCTTTCTATTTCACATGTATGTTATTAGGGATTGTGACTATTACCATCGAACATTTTGTGTTGGGGAAGCGATGTCTGATCTTTCTGAATGCGTTTTTTTTTACGCTAGGTAGTGTATTTTTTTAAATATATATTTATACTTAATTGTACTCTCATGTGTATACGTCAATATTTACCTAATTTTCTGTTCAGTTTAGACTTTTGAAATTTCTCTTTTGGTTCATTCTCCTGTCTTATGTTTTTTTGAGGCTGTGATATTTATTGTATTGTTTCTTTTATATAATACTTTCAGTTATGGCGGTTACACCTGTTCTTATTGGCATACATGTGTCTTTTTAGTACAGCATCTGTAGTATATGAAATGTAATTTCTCCTGACCATCTCTGTGGGTTTATGAAGTGTCTGGGTTTGAGTCTTATGATCGTTTCGATGTAGGTTGCAATATGCCTGTAGGGGTTGTTTTGGTTTTTTCGAGTTGACTTGTTATTTTTGGTAACTATATTATGATAATATTAAAGGATTATATATGTGATGGTAGAATTTCAAGGAACGTTTATGATGAGAATTATACAGTTTTGTTTGTGTACACGCTTCAGTTACTTCAATACTTATTATTAGTATTATCCTGACACTATGTTTATTTTAATGTAAAGATATTTTATGTCTGGCAATACATGGATTAGCACTAGTAGGTAGTATATAGTTGGTGGGCAATGAGTATTCGTACACCACATTTAATTATTATTTCCTTCTTTACTCCTTGTCACTTGAAAGTCGTTGTCGGGCTTCGTCGTTCACGTTACTTAGTTTAAAGGCATGGGTGGTGTAATTTATAGTTTGCAAGGCAAAACATATTTTGATATATTATTTTTTTCTTGTTGGAGGCTTGTTTTCGGGGGAGGCTGCGTGTGTGTTATTACCGTCTGCCCTCCGGCAAGTGAAAGTTACTAGTGGTCCGCCGAGGCGACTGTGGCGGTCTCTTGGGGAAGGCAGATATAATTTTTGTGTTTTCTGGACTATCGCCGAAGTGGTGTTTGAGACATGGAATTGCTATGTCTGTTATTCTGCAAACGATTTTGGCTAAGTGGTTATTAATATGAATATCATCGTGTGTTCTTTCACAAACATTACTGGTGTGTTCTATTCTGGTTTCGTCGGAATGGGATTATAGTGCTTCTTATGCTTAATGGAATGTATAGTAGTAGAATATATATTCTTACCTGAACCAGTAACCTTTTATTTTACGTCTTGTTATTAACGCCAGAGCTTCCTATGCTTATTGGGTGTATTTATATAGGTTATTTTTTTATTTACCCCGATATATTCTTAATTATTATTTACTAGTATGAAGTCTATAGTTGGTCTCTGTTTATTCATCTACCATATATAGAGATTGTTTTTTATCTAGCCTTGATGGGAAGTGAACAATAATCTTATAAGCATTTACAACATGACTCATATAATATTCTTTCACTCCATATTTAGAACACCACACACTATGTCATGAGCGAAAGGGAAGGATGGATAACACTTAATATTTTTTGTATGATTATTTAATAATGATGGTATGACTATTTCAAATTAGTTAGCGGTATATTGGGGTCTTTATACTTGCAATGTTACATCGTTTATTAGAATAACATGCTAAGTTTACTTATATGAAGGATAAATTACTCAGAGCTGATGATAAGCATTTGTATTACACAGACCGTTCAAACGACTTATGTTTATATTCCTACAAAGTTTGACTGTATAAACATTAACATATTTAGTTTAGGGCATAACACGTTTTACTTACATATATATTATTTAATAGCTATACATACACTTTATTACTATATTTAATAACGTCTTGTGGCTATATCGCTTTGTACTTCCTATTTATTGCCTACACAAATACTATAATTAATGTATACTAGCTGGGCTAGCACTAAAGACTCGTATGTGCGTCTTTTTAACAAATGGGAATAGCATGTTTTGTCTCTGGTGTTGTGCCGTTCGTTCGCGAGGCCTTATGTGGGTTGTAGTGTATTTTTCGGTTGCTTAATAACATATTTTGATTATGTAGGTATTTATGGTTATTGATATTTATTTGTGTTGTCATTTATCGGGCCGTGTCATTTGGTGTGTTGGAGAGTGTGGTATTTGTTCTCGTAGATATGTTTTGGTTTATTGTGATTTAATTATGGGTTGTGTTTAGCCTAGTGGTATTTGGGGGTCCGTCCTTATTTATTTCCTCAATGTGTAACTGAATTAGTATTTTTATTACCTTTCTTGCTTTTGCTGTCGATTGTTTTAAATTGTTTTTCTCGCGGTTCCGCGTTTTTATTTTTTCCTATTTACGTATAAAGATGTCTTTTTACTCTTTGCATCATGGTGTCTCATTAAGCGAGTATTATTTCGTGGGAGTTTACACTGCATTGCGCTGTATTGCGTTTGTGAGTGTATTTTGATTGTTTCTGTTATGTTTTAAATGTTTTTTTTTTGTTATTTATGGTAATTTTTTTGTCACATGCATTCGGCGGTTTCATGTATCTCTGGGCTGTACGTTTTTTTAATTGTGTTCCACGCTTAGGCGTGTTCCGTGAAATCTGCTGCAAACTACTATAGCACACAGCGGGCCAGGGTCGACAAACAAAACTTTCTTTTCGTCGCATCGGAAATTTGAAAACAGTTTGAGGAGTGCGTCTACGGACTACAGACGTGCGCTCCCGCTTTGTAATATATTTTATAAATTTACTTATCGTTATTCGCTGTCGGTTGTCTACACGGCGTACATAGGTGTTACTATTTTTAATATCTCTTTTCGTCTGCGTTTTTATTTTTAATTACACGTCGCCGTGTTGGAGTGGGTGCATTCCGGTGAGTTTTTCCTTTATGTATGCTTATTTGCGGTGCGCGAACAGGCTTACAGCTCCCCTACACGGTCGTTTGTTCAACGTTTATTTATATTCATTTGTTACAAGTCGCCGGGGTGGGCGGGATGCGTTCCGGTGAGTTTTTTTTATGTGTGCTTATTTGCTATTTTTTTATTACCTCGGTAACATACGTAATTTGTTTCTAACGATCGTGCCGCAGCTAATTACTGAACGCTACGTGTTGACTGTAGGGGTCCTAACTATGCTTATTCATGCTATCGCTATGGCATATGTTATCTGGTCCAGTACTATTAAATGGTGATCTACGGTTTTTTAACTATGCTTATTTTTATGTATTTACAATATTATAAATTTTAACTATGCTTATTACTTCAAGCGTTTTTTACGTTACGTTTCTCGCTCTCCTCTGTGACATTAAAGATGGCGGTGTGTATATGTGGGACTCAATTTAGTCTTAGCCAGTATGGCGGGGGTTTTTAAGCATGGCTGCAAATGGTTTAGGCATTGCTAGTATGGTTGGGGTTTCTTTTAGGCATACTTGTGGGGGTGGGTGTTTTAAGCATACTAGGAGTGGGGGTGGCACCTATAGTTTATTTTTTTTATTACCTCGGTTACATACGTCATTTGTTTCTGACGATATTGCCGCAGCTACATTTTATTTTTTCATTACTGAACGCTACGTGTTAACTGCAGGGGTCCCTTAATACATTCCTGGTCGCACGAGCGGGGCTCTCAGCACGGCGTTTTTAATGCTTAACACATTGGCCGAGAGCCGATTACTACACATTGTTTGTATAATATTTATTTTTTACTTGACGTACAATAATAGTAACTATGCTTATTACTTAACTTTCTTTACATACTTTTAAGTTTTACCTATGCTTATAACACTAAAACATATTCGTGAGCGGGCCGCTCCCGCTTTGTAATATATTTTATAAGTTTACTTATCGTTAAATGCTGTCGGTTGTCTACACGGCGTACATAGGTGTTACTATTTTTTAGTATATCTTTTCGTCTGCGTTTTTATTTGTTACATATCGCCGGGGTGGGCGGGATGCGTTCCGGTGAGTTTTTATTTTATGTATGCTTATTTGCTATTTTTTTTTATTACCTCGGTAACTTATGTCAATCGTGCCGCAGCTAATTACTTAACGCTACGTGTTAACTGCAGGGGTCCTAACTTTGCTATCCTAATATTATATAATTTAATTAAGCTTATTACTTAAAGCATTTTTTTAAAGACATTATTATGCTTATAATATGATGTGTGGGGTTATAATTGCGCAGTGTAAGAGTGACGCTCCAGCGGACAACATCTCGCTCTCTCTGCGCGGGATTTTTGAGGTTATGTTTCTTTAGTCATAGCTGGTATGGCGGGGCTTTTAAGCATACTGGTGGTGGGAGTGGGGTAGACATAGTTAGTATGGTGCCTTTTTTGAGGTTATGTTTCTTTAGTCATAGCTATTATGGTGGTGTTTGTTTTAAGCATACTGGTGGTGGTGGGGGTGGGGTAGACATAGCTAGTATGGCGCTTTTTTGGGGTTATGTTTCTCTCAGGTATTTCGTCATAGCTTTTATGGTGGTGTTTGTTTTAAACATACGCTAGGTGGTGGGGTTGCGGTATTTGCTTTTCGATATTTAAACATGGCGGGTTATTTTCCAAATTTAAATATGACTATTGGAAATTTAATTTTGGCGGTTTAGGCATAGCTCTTATGGCTGGGGTTTCTTTTAGGCATACTTGGGTGTGTGTGTGTTTTAAGCTTACATCATGGCGGCATAGGTATGGCGGGGGTTTTAAGCATACAACATGGCGCCTATATTATGCTTATAATATGACGTGGGGATTTTATTTCCACCTCTGTATATTCCTTGTGCTTGCTCCTTTCCTGTACGCAGCGATGGCCTGACCTTGTTTCTCTGTGGTAAACACTTTCACTGTTACACAGCAGGTAAACACATTCCTGGTCGCCGGCGCACGCTCTCAGCAGGAGCGAGGTTTCCAGCACGGCGTTTGAACACATTGGCCGAGAGCCAATTACTACACAGAGTTTTTAAATATTCTTATTATTATTTATTTTAAATATGATTACACAATATTTTGAATTTTAAAAATGCTTAACACATTGGCCTGTAAAAATATTATAAATTTTAACTTTGCTTAACACATTTCTATGCTTATTACTTAAAGCATTTTTTTTTTAAGATATTATTATTATGCTTATAATATGATGTGGGGATTATAATTGCACAGTTTACGAGTGTCGCTCCAGCGGACAACATCTCGCTCTCTCTGCGCAGGATTTTGAGGTTATGTTTCTTTAGTCATAGCTAATATGGCGGGTTGTTTTTCGAATTTAAATATGACTGTTGGAAATTTAAATATAGCGGTTTGCTTTTCGAAGTTTAACCTTGACGGCTTAAGCATACTTTTCCCAATTTCAGCATAGCGATATTTTATTTCTTTTCGTAATTTAAATATGGGTGTTTAGGCATAGCTAGTATGACTGTATTATTTAAGCATAGCGTTATTTTATTTATTTTCGAAATTTAAGCATAGCTTCTTTTAAGCATATTTTTTTAAACAATATGGCGGTTGTGGAGTGGTGGGGGTCTATAGGCATAGCGATATTTTATTTTTCGAACTTAAGCATATTTTTTCGAAATTTAAACATGGCGGCGATTGTGGAGTGGTGGGGTCTATAGGCATACTTTTTTAAGACATGGCGTTTGCTTTTCGAATTTTACGCATAGCTAGTATTGCTTTTAAAGACATAGCTTCTTTAAAGCATATGTTCATTATTTTATTCCCCATACTTCATCAGGTCCCGTGGTCTAGTGGTCAAGGCGCACGCCTCGTAACCACGACGTTGGTGCGTCCCCGGGATCGAATCCACCCAGTGCCCAGGTTTTTTTGTATACAATTCCCACATTCGGAGCGACGGTGGCGCGCTCCGGTAACTAAAGGCTGAACTAAGATGGCGGCCTACCGGCGCGCCCTGGTAACCAATGTCAACAACAATGGCGGCGTCCAGTGGCGGCGGCGGTGGCGCGCCCTGGTAACCAATGTCAACAACAATGGCGGCGCCCATGAAACAAGATGGCGGCGCCCATGGGGGTACTGGGACCGGTGTTTACATTTCTATGTTTACATCGGTCACAGTATCCCTACGCTCTCCCTACTATTATCGTCTCGAAAAATTTTTCTATTTTTGAGCCCAATGGAGTCCACAGACAAAAAATACAGTACAATTTCCTGGTAACATGAAGCTGACCCTGAACTTGATAGTAATAAGCATGCTTCTTGTTGATAACATCAACATGTGTTTTATCGTTTACATTCCAGAATGTGAATTTTCTAGATAGTATAGCATCGTCAGGAGAAATTTCTTTTGCTGACGATGGACACTTAACTTCAACAAGGCCATCAGAGTCAACAGTTCCATCCGGGGTTGCACCTAAATATGAATGTTCTGGGTCTACAAATAGTCCACATGGTTTGATTTTGACTGAAAGTATTTTCTCAAGTTCTTGAATGGCGTTCATTTCATTTTCTCTTCCCCACAACATGGCATCGGTGTCGAAATCATGCACATCAGTTTATGTCTATATTCATTTTTAAAATTTAATTTGAAATTTCTTATAACTTGATGCTTGACGTAATATAATTTTCTTGTTTAGTGTTTAAGTACCTGCTGTTAACATAATTCTTGTAAAAACTATATATCCAATTTATTCTTTGATATTTTAGATATTTGGGATGCAGATTATTTCAATAGAATTTTGCAATTTACACTGTAAATATATATTTTTAATATGGTTATTTTGTCAAAAATCATTTGCACTATATGTGATTCAGGATTCCCACTACATTTCATAATTAAAGACAGTGATTAATTATGGAAAACACTGACTACTCGATAATTTAAACTCAGTATTTACAAACATTATATTTTATTTTCGTAATTGACTGTTGTGCTGAATGTGACTAACTCATTCGCCATGCCACTGCAATATTATTGAAAACACACGATTAGCCTTCAAACAAAATAGTCTTCACGAATGCTTCTGCAGACGTAGCATGACAATCAGCGTTTTGGAAGCTGTCGGATGTAATTTAGCAATATACCAGTCATACTCTTACAATAAATAAATTTTGTATCTTACATTTCATCATATCGTTTAGTTTTGATACGATGAGGCGTTTCAAAAATCATTGAAACTGTTACACGACTAGTACTTTTTGCTGTCAATGATACAGTTTCCTGAGTTTTAGGATTTTGTTAATAATAATAGGAAAATTTATGGCACATATCATATCTATTCATTTCGATGTACAACAAAACGTTTGTGATATATATGTTGAAAGTAAAAGACAAAATTATTTTTTTTATGGGGAACAAGGTGGCACATTCGCATTTTGGATGTGATAGTGATCTCAACATAGAAATTTTGAAGCTATTCACCACGTAGTGTTTTTTTGTTTCAATGTAAGGAAATATAATAAATGAGATGTCGGAATTCATCCATTAAAATAATTGCACCATGTCAAATAGTTACAATTACAATCCCTGCTTCAGAATTATCGGAAAGTATACAATCTGCGTGCACATCATCACTGTTTATACTGTTATTTAAGATTCATCATTGGGCCAAATAAAATTTTCAATTTGATCATTCAGTATGTTCAACAAAATAAATGCTAAATCAACGAAATAAAAAAATTAAATCTCACTTCAAACACTTACACACTAGGATGACACTCCGAATTGTGTCAGTGACAATAAAATAAGAGGCAGTACACATATTATATTTTCTTTGTTGCCTGTTGTTCCTATGTTCCTAACCTTGTTTCTTAGCCATTTCATTAACTTCAAATATAACATGATAAAACTGCAATTAAAACACCAAAAGAGTCTAAACAAATTTAACATTGGATTATTGTGGGCAAGGGAATATGTAATTTCTCATGATAATAAACCTAGAGGGTAAAACTATTCTCAGCACTGGCATTCTGCACACGACGTTACATTATGGATATTGCTTTTAATTTAATTTGTACAAGTTTTGGGCGATCTCTTGACTATCTTTAATGTTCGTAGCTGATGTTGACAATTTACTATCTATTAATGTTAATATGATAAAAAAATTACTTAAATTTTTCCTTGCATCTCCATTTCTGCAAACTTTCCCCTCTGTTTTTCTTTCTTCTAGTTGAAATAAACACCCGACTCTTGCTTGATAAACGACGGTTTTTCCCTGTATAAAAAAACACCATGATTTTATTTCTTCCCGATGACAAACAAAAAAGTTGTATGGTCGCGAATAATACATTCGTATGGCGTCACATCAGCGGAATATTCCCTTAGCTTAAATGTGTGAAGACTGTGGCACTTGTGGAGAAGTAAACCTTCCATCGAACACAAAAACAAATGAACGAACAGCTTTTTTTTTATGGGATGTGCAGTTGGAGATCCCTGGGGTGGTTGAAGGGTGACAGGGCCATTGAAGGACCGGGGGGGGGGGGGGGGGGGGGGGGGGGTGTGAAGGGTGACAGGTCGGTCGCCAGACCAGGTAGTAAAAGTTCAGGGGCTGAGGATAGAAAAAGCCTATCTCCAAATTATTAAGTATAAATGTTGTCATGTAATAGTTAAAGACTTGATTACACCCAGGTTTATAAACCCATCATGATCATGAAGACACTGATCGGAAGGTAATGTGCAATACATTTGAATGGCGTTGTCAGTTTTTGCTAAATAATTATAAATATAAGTAAAATTTCAATGTATCTGGACAAATCAAAATATTGATAATATCATTTTCATCACAGAAATAAAATATGATATGATAACTAAATTTGAAAAAAGTGGTTATGTTAAATGTATTGTATACTTTCAGTAGGCAAAATTTCCGGCCCCTACCTCTTATAGACTTTGAGAAAAACTGCCTTTTAAAATAACATTGATATAGATAGGAGCACAAATTTGTGACACGGCCTCTTAAATCATGTAGGTCACATCCTCCCGTGTTTAAAATTTGAGTTAACAACTGTGGTGGCACTGCGAACGTTTGTATAGCAGAAGAAAAGCAAAAAAATTGGTTCTTCGCACATACGATACCTAAAGTACTAACAGAAAAACAGCAACGCAGTTGCCAACCAAATAAACTACTTATCTATGTAAACAAACATGCTGCTGTCAAATAACCTAATATCCGGAATGGATTTTTGATACTTTAAAACAACAAAATAGAAGAAAATGAAATTAAGTTGACTTATTAGTTATTAAAAATAATCCTGTGCAATTTTTGACTTGAGATTAAATTTTATTTGTTGTACAAGTTTGGATATTTAGACACAATATAAACAGATTATAAATAAATTGGTGTCTGCAATGTTACACTATGTTATTTATGATATAATCTTAAAAATACATCTAGTTAGTCAGCTCATGGAGATAATTCCCAGTAATAATAGTGCTCATTTAATCTAGAGTTCAAAATGCCACTGAGCTATTGTTTTTATACGTTCTTTGAGAAACTGTAAATAACAAGCGACACAAAGAAACAGAATGTAAGATAAACTAGAATTATAAGTGCCAGATGTGCAGTTCATGTAAACGCTTTATTTTTTCATAATTTATTTATGGACATTCATTGGTTAATAAAAGTAGGTGTTTCAGTTAGGTAGATATTAATTTTTTTAAGTTACTTGTGTTCAGATAATTTATTTTTATTATTTCTAAAAAAAATGGGGGCCATTGGCTTACCCAGCATGAAATAAGAAATGTTAAAAAACAGCATATATATATATATATATATAAACATATATATAAACTAGTATCACGGGACCTAAGCACTACAGTCACAATAATGCAATGCCAGTTTTCTTGCGTACTATTAGTGTGATTATTTCTAGCCATGACTATTTAAGTTCATAAAATGTATTTCAGGATAGTTTCAATTTCATTAAGTTTCATTTGGCACTCCAATACGTTAGGTTCGTTGCCTGATAATTCATGAAAGAGAATATATACGAGTGTACGATATCACACGCGGTCCGCCATGACGACGACTTCGGCTCATGAGTATAAGAAGTGCGGTTGTAAGACTTTGGGCAAGAAAACTTTTAAACCCTCTTGGAAGGATGCTAATTGTGACCTACGCGGGAGCAGAGGTGTGCAAGCAGAAAATAAGCATTAAAACTGCCAAGGAAAAGAACATCATGTGGGGCTTTTGATAGCTTTTACCATCTCGTTACGAAACTATAATTTGAAACGATTTTATATATCGAGAATGTTATCACAGATAAACTAGGATACGAAACTGTCGATAACGAACGATAATCCATAGGCAACGACAAATTTATTAGAAAAGATAAAACTTCGAACAAGCAACCCATCAAAGAATTAGAAACTGAGTTGTCCCTGAAACCGTGTTAGGTTAACTAAGAGCGAGGGGTAAACTGTGGAGACGGTAAGACATAATTATAAATTAACGTAACGATTCAGAGTAGGTAAGAAGTGTACCAAGGAACAGTTTTGACCGTATCCTCGAATAGGTCATGCAAACTACACACTCCTATCGCTCTGGTGGTGGTGTAGTCCCGCTAGCTACCATCAAATACGCACAGGCGGAATCACTTATCCTGCAACTTTTTTTATCACATCAGATAAATCTTATCGATGGCGCCAAATTCATTTTACGTGAACACAGTTAAATATATAGTCTGCGTCATTTAACCTGTCTGAAATATGACAGTTCCCAAAAAGTGGTAACAATAGGTATCCATCTGCCACTGTTCTGTCAACTGTTCGTTAAAACTTAATGTGGTTGTTAGTGTTGGTACGTACCGTGAGTGGCTTTGCAAATGACAGATCGGTAATGACTACCACATGTCTAATTAAGTTTTGATTGGTCTTTTAAATTGTTACGAACGCAGACAGGGCCAGCTACGGAGTTGGTTGGCGGCCCTGCACGGCCACTGGCGTCACGCTCAGTCCACTGACGTCACGCTCAGTCCACTGACGTAAGGCATGTAACGCGTGCCTGGCCGGATTACAAAGGTCGTCTGCGACGAGTTCCGCAAGTTCCGAGAGTTCCGAGAGTTTCGCGAGTGAAGAGAAGTGCGAATTCGGCGAAGAGGACGAGAGTGACGCGACGCGGAGCGACGGGATCGAGAATGCGACTCACTGGCGCGAGATCGTGTGTGGACAGGCGCGAGGTAAGTGCCGAACCACTGATGGGCCTAAATCCAGTGAGAAACTTGACAGGCATTGAGTGACTTGCGAATAAACATTTTTAAGTACATTTTTAAGTGCCAGTGATTGGTGATCGGACATTTTTAAGTACAATTATTTATTAGTAATGTAAATATTCGCAATTAATAAAAATGTAATAAAACTTAATTGGAAAATTTAATTGGGCTATCCCTTACGAACCCAGTTCTCCCCACATAGATCGTTACAATATGTTCGAGACTTAAAAGTACTAAATGTTATTTTTAACTACACTAATAGTCACGGTGGTTTCAGGGTTGTATGTTGCACGACTACGTGGAGGCTTCGGGACGCGACAGGACCGCCAACATTCTAAGAATCTTTCCGCCCCGGAAATCGGTGTTTATTACCGATAATTTACTGGCTCATTCGTGGCCACTGATGCGCCGAGATCTAATCCCTCCAGAGGTTAAATTTAACATCTAATCCCTCCAGAGATTCAATTTAAACACTTTATTAGGAGTTTACAACTGGCGACCCAGAGAGACAGTTGGATAGTAAAACAAAAAGTCTATTTAATTGCGGAAAAATAATAATATTTCAGCGCATTTAAAAGCAACTCAAAGGTGACTTGTCAGCAAACTATAAACGGGAAGACAGTAACTAGGTTCTCACTAACTCCAGACCATTTTCCTGAGTTTTCTCTGTCCACATATTATTCTGTCTCAATCTTACAAGATACCATAATTAAATATATTAAGCTAAACAAAAACATGCTAACCACACATTACAATTTACCAAAAATAGTTTCCCATACACATTTCGCACTGTTATTTCCATCAACCATCGCGTCCAGTTTGTAATATGTATAAACTACTCTGTGAAATCTGAAACCCGGGTTCGCTTTGATAAGACAAAAAAAATACAATTCACATTACGTTTACAGTGATAGCCATGGCAGGGCATGGGCCCCTACTTGTTACCAGTGCTGACACGCCTGAACACGGTTGAATCTGGCAGCGCCTCGAGCTGCCAGCTTGAGGCGGTGACCGAGGGCCAGGGAGGTGCCTCGAGGGGCTGGTGTCAGACGCACATCTGCGGAGGTGGAAGGCCGCCAAAGAGCGCACATTCATGGCGAGTGCGCGGCCCCCGCAGCCAATCAGCGGCTCCCTTTGAGGAGCGCCGGCCGCGACCCACTTTTCAACGCTCCTCCCGAAATTATCGCATGCCGACCACACATCTCCGCTTTACCAGTATCGACACTTTTCTACGACCTTTCCATAACATCTTACAAATTTTTGATGTTTAAACATCAGCATTTGGTAGGAATAATTTGGCGAATGGGACGGAAGTCGCATGGAACTGAAATGTTAACACAACGGTGCTGCTATGTATGAAGTATGGCGCAAAACAAAGTTCACAAAGCCTAGGGGAAACTGCAGTATTTTAGTAACATTTCTAGTATAAAATCAGGTCCAATTCCGGGGCCTAGTATTTTTTTTTCAAGGTTTTTTTTTTTCACTTTTATCGAATCATTTTAGTATACTTTTTCTGTAAATTGAATGGTACGATAGTCTACGTAGCTTCTCCGGCGGCGAATTCTAGCGACGGGTGCGGAAACTAAATGTTATTTACGTCTATAGTAAAAAAACCCATTTTCGTATATTTATCACGCTCGGAATTATTTTAAAGAATTCTAAGTTAAATTTCGCATTAAGGTTTCGTATTTTTACGATTTATTAAAAACAAAAATAATAAATCGTCGTGGGAAACTACTGAGTTCGTAAATGGATAGCCAAATTAAAGATTTTACTACACAGTTTTATTGATTTCCAATATTTTCATCACTAACAAAAAGTCTTCTAAACATGCCAAATAATCAATTACACTTAAAAATGTTTATGCACCGGTCACTCGGTTTTTACACACCGCACACCTCGCTGTGCCGCACCTCTGGCGCAACTCTAGCCGCAGCACCCCTCGCGGACCTCCGTCGCCGCACTCCGCCGCCGCCAGACTTCTCTTCGCCAAGGTTCCACTCGACGCTTCGCTCGGGACTCTTGTCGCACCCGCGACACTGTCGCGACTCAACTGCACTCGCCGAGGAACTCAGACACATCCGCGACACTATCACCCGGATCAACTCTGCTCCCAACTGAACTGCCCGCCCTGGAACCTTCGTCCAGGGACTTCGCCGCTCCGCCGCACCCGCAGCACTAACGCCCCGGAAACTCCGCCGCGGGAAAACTTCCAACTCCTTACTGACTGACTCAGAGGCCAGCGTCCTAGGCTTATATAGGCCCAAGCGCCCTTCTAGAATTCACGAGCGCGGCTGGGGCCAGTCGCGTCATTCCGTGCCGACCCGACGCGAGAAATCTCTAGACACGTGTCGGCAGCTGTCAGGTGTCAGGTGTCAGTTACGTCGCTGAGATAAAGCTTCGCGAGGGGAGCGGAGGGAAGGAGGGAGAGGAAATGGTAAACCTTGTAATCTACCAGACGTGCGTGGCACGTCTCACGTTGCGGCGGCCATGTGACAACAGTGGCCGTGCGGGGCTGCCAGCCAGCTCCGAACCTGCACGCGCCGTGGCTCTGCTCACGTTCAAACAATATTATAAGTGTATTTGCAACATGAACAACATGACATCACATGAATTTGCTCGTTGCCGAGGTTAAATGGTTACACATCACTGACGAGTACTGAAGACTCGCTCACAATTTTAAATTAATATTTTTATTAAAACAGTGCGGCTGCCATCCGTGTTTTCGGGGTATAACATGATGGCTCAAATATAAATTAGTGATTCGAGGGGCATTATTTAGTGTAAATGCTAGTAAGGTACAATTATGGGTTATGTGCAAGTTTTTTTTTAAATTCATGTTAATCTTAAAAAGCTAGTAGTCAACAGGCTTCAGAAAATGTGTTATGTGCAATTGACGTATCCGCAGTCACGAGGTCTCGCCACATCCAACTGATCGGTGTTACCATGGAGTGTACGTTTAACAAACATGGCACCAAATAGCAATGTAAGTATACCACTCTCTTCCTGGTTGTTACACTTTTGACAATGCTTTGAGCATTGATCTTTTTGTTAACATGTTAACGAGTAGTGTGTAAATGGGGCTCCTGCGCCAGGTGTCAGGTGGTGGATTGTGATAGTCGGTCAGCCATCTTGAATTGTGACGTCACGGCGGCCATCTTGGATGACATTGACCTTGACCCCGGCGGCCATTTTGGATCCGCCATCTTGGATCCGCCATTTAGGATGACATCATTTTGTATTCTCAAACTTTCCACCATTTTGTTTCCGCCATTTTGTGTGTGTGTGTGTGTGTGTATTGTAATCGGACGTGAAGTTTATGGATAAAAGGGTTAAAAATTGGTTCGAATCAAGTTTTTTTTTTCCAGAATCTAGGTGTTTAATCGAAAAATGTTTCAAACAAACATTGTGGAGAATTAAAAAAATACATTTAAAAAATGTCCTTAGGTCCATCTTCGTATTTGCAAACATGAGCGAGAAATATTGGAGTGAAAGAATTAAAGCGTAATTGTAAAAGTGGGGCTAGTGTGCGTGCGAGCGTACGTGTGAACTTAACACAAACGAAGGGTCTTCGGCTATTCTCGGGCCTCTCCGTCAAGACTCGAGTGTGCGAGTGAGAAACAAAACTGTTTGTTCTCTCTTTCCATTTTCACAAGCGTTAGCGAATATTTTTCGTCTTTGGCCGTCGAGTGTCCTATATATCTATATATACCGACGTATAAGAACGCCGTTTTTATATCGAATCGTGATGCTTATGGCACGCCGTTTTCTTTTTTGTCAAAAATAATGAACTTTAAATAAATAAATAAAAAAAAACAGTATTTAATTTTAACAGAAACTACTAGTTTCCGAAACATTTTTCATCAGTCAAGAGTCAAAATAAAATGAATTTTGTGTCTAGACATAAAATTGATATAATTAATTGATTTAAATCTTTTGCCTCATAAATATTTATTTGTATATCAAATTGAACACATATTTGGAAAAGAAGAATTTTATATCTATACATAAAATTAATTCGAAATATCAGGAAAGGATATTAAAAACGAGGAATTGAATTTTTGTCTAGAAATATTTTATTTCATTTTTATTATGGTATAAGAAAACAATAATGCGTTTTTTTCAGCTTCACAGTCATTAAAATTGCAGGGGGAAAAATTGAATGGGCAACAAAATAATAGGAATTTAAATTCGATGAATTAAAATAATACTACGACTGCGTGCTATTTCAAATTTAAAATGAAATACACAATTATAATTGTTAAATTAATTGAAATAAATTTTATATCGCACGGAATTTGTATTGTGCCCACACAAAATATTAATCACCAATTTTCTTTCTGTGCATAATTCTAATATTTGAATTCAAATTAAGTACATTATTTTTATTCCCCGAAATTTTGTTCAGAAATTAAAATTATAAACACGATTTTAATCCTAATAAAATTACGTACATAATTTTAATTCTCAAATCAATTCTGTACATAATTTTGATTTGAGAATTAAAATTTTTGAAAATATTATAAATTTCAAAACAAACGCGATAGTCCTATGAATAAGGTGACCGATCAGAAACGGGGCGCTCCGGATTCGTGTATCGTATTTTGTTCGTTTCGTGTATAAATTTTTATTACTGATTGTCATTGCTACAAGTTTTGTTTTTTTATATTTCTAATCAAAAGAATTCAAACATATTAGACTCGCTTAGAAATCTATAAATGTTCTTTATTTATTATTTAGTTATTGTTTAATAATTAATTATTAATATAATTATAATAAATTGTAATAAATTATCGGCTGTAAGTATTGAATTTCTAACTACAAAATTTACGCGAAGTTAAACGTTCTATGAGCTATTTTTTTTTGTTAATAATTTCGGAACATGGATACATTTTGCTTAGCTTCTATTTTACACGTGGTTCTAAAAATAATTGCTGTACGCACATGTTTTTATTTTGTAGGCGGGACCTTTGTATATTCTGTTACTTCTAGACTATTCTTATTATTCAATTTTCTTTTCTTTTATTTTATTATATTTTATAAATCTTTAAGTTTCCAAAAAAAAACTTTTAATGTTATGTTGGAATGTTTGGGTAAATCTTTTTTTTAATGTATAAGCAAAATATTAAGGGGTACTTAGATACAGTTGCGCTTATCTAAGCGAGTATTGTTTAAAACTCTTAAAATATTACGGCTTAATTCTTTTCTATGTAAATAGTAATAGAAAACACATTAAAAATAATAAATAAAATTTATATTAAAGAACGTCTTACCCAAATATTAGTAAACGCATTCAACAAAAATGAAAGAACGTTAATTAACTGAACCATAATATAACTATATACGAACTTTAATGAGTTATAATTAACATAATTTAAGTAACAGTTTATGACTGACTACAAATTTACAAATAATAAAATATAAGTTCTTTAAATGTATATAAAATAATAATAAATTATTAAACCATAATTAATCAATAGTAAATCGGTTAACAATTATTAAAAAATGTTTAGTATTTAAATTTAATAAACTGACAACACATTACTAAACAATAATTATTAATCTATACTAATATAATAAAGAGCAAAGATTTGTGCTTTGTTTGTATTGAATAGGCTCCGAAACTACTCGACCGATTTGAAAAATTATTTTTCCATTAGAAGCCGACATTATCCCTGATGAACATAGGCTACTTTTTACCGCGTTATTTATAAAAACATTATTTAAGCAACATATTTTAATTTTTCTATCCCTGATGAACATACTTGATACCGCGTTATATATTAACCACATTATTTAAACAACATATTTTAATTTTTCTATCTTTGTAATTCAGTAACTAGCAACTGTCCGTCGTCGTCGTCGTCGTCGTCGTCGTCGTCGTCGTCGTCGTCGTCGTGTCTCTCTTCACGCTCGCGTTCCCACCACCGCCTGCCTCTGCTCCCGCGCCGCGCCCACACCCCGCTCGGCTAGCAAGGCAGCAGCATTTCACCTAAGTGTCACTGCGGTGCGGATGTCACAAAATAAAGTGCCGCGCGGCTCGCAGCGGTTGTGTGTGATTTCGCATATTTTTCCTTGAAAATATTTTGAATTTTATAAAAAATTTCAATCGCCACTTCATATACAGGCTAATTCCTGTTCAACACTTCGTCTGTTTTTGTTGTACAAGTGCGAACGCATGACACAATTTATTTCAATATAAAAGATAGACAGAGATAGAGTGATATATACATATATGAGTGTGAGAGAGAGACAGAGATAAGATGAGATAGAGCGAGGTAAAGAGAATGAAATGGGTTAGATAAAGAGACATATAGATGTATAGAGCTATATAGAGATTTACATATAGACGAGATAGAGATAGTGTGAGGTATATATGTATATATATAGATATAAAGAGATAAATAGCGATATAGAGATACATAGATATATAAAGATGTAGATAGAGAGATACATAGATATATAAAGATGTAGATAGAGAGATACATAGATATATAAAGATGTAGATACAGAGATACATAGATATATAAAGATGTAGATAGAGAGATACATAGATATACAAAGATGTAGATAGAGAGATACATAGATATATAAAGATGTAGATAGAGAGATACATAGATATATAAAGATGTAGATAGAGATAAATATATGTTTAGAGAGATGGATAGATGATTTGTATATGTGTAACTACTTCAAACATAGTACAAAACAAAACTGATTGAGGCATTGCAATGCATGCCGAGCATTAGCTAGATAATGAAATCTTTTCAATATTAGTAATCTCTTATTTGTCAGCCTTTTTCTATAGTGCTTTATAGAGTCTAGATTACACACAAACCACCAATTTACACACACACACACACACAGGTAAATAATTATACACTGGCAGAACAACGTATGTCGGGATCTGAAAGTGATATAAATTATTTTGCACACTTGACATTCAAATTAAGAAGACAATTACTAACTACATCCGATTTCGAAAAAGGTCCCCTTCAACCTGTGTACAGTCCGGGCAACGCCGGGTACTGCAGCTAGTCAATAGTAAATTGATTAGCAATTATTAAATAATTAATAATAAATTACTTGGATTTATTAATCAATAATAAATACATAATAATTGAAAAAGAATTATAAATAAATAATTATAAATTATTAAACAATTAATTAATAAATAACAGAAATTTTACAGAAATCCTAAACTAATATGATATGTTTTGAGTTCTTTCGATTACAATTATAATTGTCTTAAAAATCCATTTTTCAGTGATTCTTGGTCCTCTTGTAAGCCTAAAACATGTTACGTTGGTCTACTTGATTGTTGTTCATTGCATGATACATTAAGGCTGACAGTTCAAAGAATTTGTCTTATGTTATATTAGCTGACAATGAAATTATGAGGTTCGTAAATGTCTGGTCCATACCTCTGACATTGTTCAAGGCCCGGTCTCATGTTCCGAAGACACTTGGCCTATATGTATGGTTTTGTACATGAACGGTTTAGAAGTTATTCTAAGTATTGAAAATTAGACTTACATGTTAGGCTTGTAAGCAACGTATTTAATTCGTCGGCCGGTAGATTGTCTTGAGTAGATTTTCTTTGAGTGAATAATTAATAAACTCCGCGAAAGGTTATGGGAAACAGATACTAAAATTTATTTAATATTTAGTTACTCTTGTCACTGGTCGAGAATACATCGATACAGTCATTATTTTAAAATACTGATTGATTCAAACGATAACAGTGTTTGGTACGATCCTTGATCAATACAAATAAAGAAAGATAACTTAATTAAAATTTCCACAAAAGTGACGGGAATAAACCAACAAAATAGGAACTAAATATTCTACATAATTTCTAGTCTACTACAAGAATAAAAACAAATCACTAGTGTTTCTCGATTTATGTACCTGCTACCCACAAATTAAAGCGAGGTGGTAAGCCCCACCACTTGACGTAGGATAGTCCACTTCTTCGTTTGAGAATCTTCTCCACCAAGTACATATCGAGATACATCATAGACTGAATCTTTCGGCATAGAAATCGCCACGAATAGGCTTATGGTTCAAATCTTCAAGGTAGTAGGTCCTAGGCTCCGATTCAGGAACGTGGGTCACACGGAAAAATCCGGGACTCCAATTCGCAGTGAAACCTTTCTCGAAGATGCCTTTTTGCTTAAAAATTCTCACAGTCACCGATGTTAGATTTAGTCTTTCGTGGATCTTTCTTCTTTGTGTTGGGAAACACTGTACCAAGCAAGTGATCATCCTTCACGTCTTTACACATTATTTTCGTGATAGAATGCACCATGGAATTGTATTAGCTTACTAGTTTCGGGAAGATATCCAACCACCTGTAATTTCTGTGGAACACTGAGATTCTGTAGTGTACTTTTTAGCTAGGAAAACAACAAAAATTTGTTTGAATAATTCCGTTGCGCAACTTGTGAAAGTGTTTAAATATTATAATTACATCTTTAAACAAAAATGCCAACCACCTAACCCCGAATAAAGCCATTGAAATGTAACATCCAGCATTCTCACCTAAGTCAGGATCTATCAGCTTATTACGAACGCTGGGCTGCCAGTAAACACTCAAAGTGTTTAATTAAATTAAGGCCTTGGAAGCGTCAGCCCAGAAAACAAAACAATAACAACAAAAATCACAGAGGTGCCCAGACGTCGTATAAAAGAATTTTATTTATAACCTCCTAGCAACTCTAATAGGCTATGTGGATCGGGGATGAATACTAATGAAATAACAAGACTGGTGGTTTGATTTATATAAGTGCCCTTTTACTTAACTAATTTACTTTTGATTTTATCTATTAATTACATTGGTATTAAAACAGCTTGACTACAAAATGGAGGGAGCCCCGGGGCAACAAAATACATATATAAGTAACACCATAATACCTCTGGAATTTAATACTGGTTTTAAGTTAGCTCGCAGGCTCAAAAAAAAATTTACATTGAGATTTAATTATGTCCTGTGTCCTGGCACCGGAGGTTTCGGTTGATTAACGTCCAGAAGTAGTAGAAACAAGGGTTTCAAGAGTTTGTCGTAGCCTTGTATTTCCTTTATCTGATGCAGAAATATGCGGACTAAGGCAAGAAACAGATTCTGTAAAAGAATACTTTAATGGTGACCTCTCCGTACATTTCTGGATAAATAACTTCAGGAATGTTCTGCAGTCATTTTTGAAGACAAGAATATCTTTTTCAGTAGCACCCTTACATTTCTTTAGAGCTGACCTCGTCGCAAAACCAACATCAATGTCTTTAGAAAGCATTAGAGTTTCCTTTTTTCCAATGTCAATCTTCAGAAAATTTGAGCTCATTACTTCAGCTCTGACTATTCTTGTCATGATATTCCGTACAAGATCAGACAGTGTTTCAAACAAGAATGACACCATTGGACTGTCCGTCTGAAACTCTCTCAAGAAGGGCTCGACCTCTTTGGACAGAGACTGAAAAAAAGTCAGTTTGGCCAATAATAACCTATCTTTGAGACTACTAACAACAGTTTTTAAACTATTGCATTTGGGTTCCATTGGAGTGCCTTCAACTGTTTTTACATATTTTTCTATGCAAGGAAGAACCTGCAAGGCTCTTAATACAACAATATCATTTTCAAGCTACCTTACATTGCAGAACTTCAATGGGAAAACAAAGCTTCCTGTAACCTGAATGTAATCTCCTAGCCTAGCAGGGGAATCTTTGAACAAATAATACAAAGCTATAAGAAATTCATTTAGATTCCATTCAGTTCCCTTGAGCCCTACCTTAAATGCATTGTGCAACGTGTGCAACCCACACGATCCAATATCAAGCAACTTGGGTCCATCAACCTCACAGGACGAGAGTTCACTGTTCAATAATTTTTGAAGTTTCAAATTAACATTCGGTCCATCCATAGACAACTGCATAATTTTGTTCAATGGTATGCCTATCAGTGCCTCTTTAATGCCTTGAAGGAGACATTCAGATGTAGAATGCTTCAAAAAACAGATGTCAAGTACCTGGTACATACAGTATTGGTGTTACAATCCCAAAACCGTACAGCTACATCCATCTGCTGGCTCTGTGCTACTTTGTTTAGGGATTCATAAAAGCCTAAAGTAATCTTACTACATGTATTCAACAGACCTTCTAGCTCATTCTTGAAGTATGGTGCTAGGCCATAAACAATTGAATATGCCATTTTAGTCCGGTGGAGTTGCATGCTATTGGCAATTTCACATGTTGGGAACATTTTCTTAAAGAGGCTGCAATTTCTTTCTGCTGAGCGTAAGGATGAGTGTTTTAGCACCGTGGATAAACACCAATAAGCCCCTGCCTTTGTAACACTGTCTTTAGTCAGCATTCTTTTCAGACCACTACCTTAAACTGTGTGTAAATGTGATTGTTGTATGTCAGGTGATTGAAATGGTGACGATTCTGATTTTTTGTTTACTGGCATGCTTAGTATGCTCACTGACTCACCAACTGACGTTTCTTGTCTAATGCTTATTTTACACATATCTTGACTGGATGCATATGTAGACACAACTGATGAATCAAGTGCAAATGACGTAGAGGCATGTATAGCAGACGTAAAAGCGGTTGAAACAGATGTTGAAGCAGTAGATGCAGAAGCAGGTAAAGCAGATGTTGAAGCAGCAGATGTGAAATCAGGTACAACAGATGTTGATGCAAATGAATACATCAATGGTGGCGTTGAGTTCTGAACTTTAATTCTTGACAAATGGTCCTTTCCTTTGCTATGAGAAACCACCGCACTCCTACCCATACTGTCTATAGCAAAATGTTTGTTGCATACTTTGCATTTAGCTCTATACAAGTCGGTTGTAACAAGGGTTAGCCAAGTGAATTCTTGCTCCCACTTACTATTATATTTTATTTTGCCTCGTTGCGAACGCATTATGATTTATAGGAATTACAGACACTGGTGTCTATGTTGAAATGACACTAGTAAACTTGGCCTACATGACCAATACTAGACAAAAGTATCGAACATAACACAATGTGAACATCACTTACGCAGCATACGAGAAGCGTTACATAAAAATAAATAAATATTACATTAATCACAACAAAGAAAATCACACTTTTTGTGGACTACACGTCTCTTTTGCAAATCTGTAATTCTAGTTAATTACCGCGCTGCGGAAAAATACTGTCATAACCCATCTCTCACGGCGCACTTAGTAGTATCAACACCTTTGTCTAGAGAATGTTAACAAAGAGTCCGAGGTTATCCCACGAAGAGTAACATTTCAACTGAAACAATTTAAACAGTGATCCGAGAGAAATATTGTGTTCTCTTTAAAAAAATGTCCGTAAACAGTAACACTACGGCCTATCCACCAAATCAACTTGCCAACGAACTGCGGTAACTTTTACCGCCTTTTGTTTCTCGCACCAAGAAACGACAGTTCTCGTACTACACGCAATAAAATTCGTTCCCGTACAGATTACCACCCAAAGCTACCGGTTTAGAAGTGCCACTATTCTCTTACGTCCTACAATATTGGTACAGCACAGTAGCATCTAGCATTACACCGAGCCGAGACATAACGAGCATTTCCGAACATGGGCTTGGCTATCACAACGACGTTATCGTCTATCGTTTCGAATTCCCGGATGGAAACTTTCATTTCCCGCACATTCCCGTATATTCCGTATGATAAAAAATCCCCGTACATTTCCCGTACTTCCCGTATTTTCCCGTCTGGTGGACACCCTGCAGAGGGTCCGGTCCAACCCAGTCCGACCATCCTCGTTGAAAAATCCAGGTGAATGCTTGAATGGTTCCTCCCACACTTGCAGAACAAGGTAGATTCCTTAAAATCCCTGGACTGTGCGTACAGCCACGTGTGCGGTCGCGCCCCCGTAGGAACGGACAATTATTTTAAAAAGAGAGTGAACATGTGACTTATGCATTTACGTGCAAGGCATATAAGGGCTACGGTTGGTGTTAGTTTTTTCCTGTTTCCATGGTTGGATTATATCTCATTTATCGATATTATTATAAAACTGTAAAACCGTAAACAGAAGTGTGCGTGTACGTGCACGTGCGTGTACGTGTTTGCTTGATCATCACGTAAAAACTACTGGACCGATTTTAATGAAACTGTTTCACAGCTAATGACTAATCTTAAAAAGTGTGTATTTTATCTCGCTACGACGGGAGCCAAAGATATAATATAAACAATAAAACCACATATTTTCATATAGGTATACTACGACACTACGAGATTTATTTAATTTTGACCATTCCCTAGACTAAAGGCCCTCCAAATGGTTTTATTTAGACTGGCTATAATTGCAACATATAATTATGAAATTCCAATCCTAAGGGAGTGTGAAAGGCATAAATTCAGTTTTATAATATAAAATCATATGAGGTAGGTCATAGACACACAGTGTCCGCCACACGGTCATGCATTAGGTTCTGGCAACTTCATATCCTCCTTGGCCGGACTGGCGGCGGCGCTTAGCAACAGTTTAGTTTAGAATTTCCTAAACAGATGGCATTGTCTTTAATTTGAAAAAGCACTATGGTTTGGTGCGTACGTCACGTCTTGCTTAAAGTTTACCTGCCTTCCCACAAACTGGCGCTGAAGGTTGGCGCGTCTCGGTTTTGCTGATGCATAACCTTGATGCATGGAGATTATGCAACAGTACCAGGCTGCGCATCACAGAGCTAGGGAGAAAAATGCTCTCACCGGAGTAGCTAAAGGACAGTGTATTGATACGCAGCAGTTAAATATTTCCCAATAATTTGCCATTACAATTTAAGAATCTGAAATTCCTGCTAAATTTAGCATTAACAAGTCCCACGGTTAAACATTGAAAAGTGGCAGGAATTCGTTGGACACTGCTTCTCGCACGTTGGTTGTTGAAGAGTAATCGAGTGCCCAAAACTTATACGTACTGGCGGAAAATAATAAATCAAATAAATGTTGTCTACAGAAATATATTGCATTAAATTAAGAGCAAGAAACAATACAAATTTCGCGACTAGATCATGTCTATGAAGGGCAAAACTTCAGTAGGACTATAAATCAGATTCGTCTTTATAAATATTTTTTTTATTCATTCCCCTCTGTATCCAATCCTGAAGTCCACGCAGATGATGTCGCGGGCAATAAATAGCATGTTATAAAATCAGATAGGTACTTAATCTATACTAAAAATTTAAAAAGGTTTATGCATAACGGCAGTAGTCAATATTCTCACACGGTTTTCTTATGAAACAAATCTTTTATACACCTGACAATTTAATATGTTAATTTCTTAAGTAAAAATGAAATTTCTCTCACAATTGTAAGATATCAGCTACACCCTGGAATTACACGGGCGAAAGTCGCGAGTTATTAGCTAGTTCAAAAATAACGCTGATATTCCCTAAATAAATTCCGTATTAGCCCTATATATTATTTTCAATGATTTTAAAAACATATATAAAACAAGATCGAAGGTTGTCGTGGCCAGTCACCAACTACTCCAGTTGTTTCACGCCATCTAGAAAATTCCGGCCGGAACCTATTATAACAAAATAATTTTTTTTCAACACCTTCAGCTCTTTTAATTTAACGTTCGAATGTTCATTCAGTTTTCGTGCTTGATAGGTTTAATCAAAATTTCGTTAGGCTGCGGACAGGATTCGAACCTGTGCGGGCATTCGAGTCAAACTCCTTAACCACTCGGACACCGCAGCAGATCATTTAAATTTTATATACGTGCATTAAACAGTATGTATTAAAATTGATTAAGTATAAACGATATAACACAACACTAGCAAATTTTATTTTATTTTTTTAGGTTTTAAGTTGTTCTTAACATATCATGTAAATGTTCTTTATTTACACCTTACATTAAGACGCAAATAACATATAACTCATTCAGGATCATGACACCTGTAAATACAGCCCAGGAAAAAAAAAAAAAAAGGGGGAGTGGGGATCTGCAGGTCTAGAGGCCACGTCCGTGTAAATGGTGTGTCCGGCTTTTCGGCACGGCTTGTAGCTGCAGCTAAGGGCAACACGGACATATTCTCGAGCAAGAAGCCACTCTTAGGCCACTCGGTGGCTTGTTCATGCCACTGAGTGGCGCCACACAGTGCATGCCACCGAGTGGCCCGTGAGAATGAAAAAGCTTCAGAGGAGCGCCACAGAGGAAAATACTTTCGTCAGAAAGCAAGTATGATAAGAGTCGCTACTCAATTCTATAACTAAAGCTCTTATTTTCTTTAGGAATCAACGAACTTTGCGGTATTTATAAGCAACCTAACAACTTTCAGACGTTAAATTAAAAAAGAGACTTTTTTTGTGGGTGTACGTTACCGGGAATATTCAACATATGTTTTTAAGATGATCAATTTTGCAGTACGGCACAACAATAAAACCATGTTAAATTGCTTTATCTTTGGTGTCAAAATTTGAAAACTGCATAGCTACAAAGTATAAGTTTTGAAAATCATAACCTCACTTTCAATCCAAAATATATATACACATGCACACGTCTGCACAGAGCAACATGGCAGCGATGCTTATTTCATTGCCACAAGGATAATTTAACGTTCTCAAAAATAATTATAAAGTATAAAATTTTGCAATTATACTCAATACGCCACTCCGTTAATACAGCGCTCTATAAATTCTGAACTAAGAATGTTTGTAAAATTACTTTTTTAATTTATTACGTTTAAGAAGAGTCTACGTTTTCTTTATATTTAAAACTTAATATTTTATGTTTACATTTCTCAACCGCACAGCTTTTTTTTAAAATTCCGCCTATTCAGTTCGGCCCACTGAGTTTGATCATGGACTCCGGCGAGGAAGATGATCTTCATGTTCTCCTCGTACTTCGTTGGTGTCGTAGCAACAGCGATCATTATGGATGCATGCAATTACATCAGAACTGTTGCCTAGTGGACAGTTCCAACCACATGAATATATAATATGGTGAGAAAAATCTTTCACACAAGAAGAAAATATCCAATTACAGAATTTCGCTAGCAAGACGATACATAATCTTCTTTTGGCATTCTTACAGGGTGTCTACAGAAGTGACAAAATCAATTTTAGTGACTTTTTAGTGACCTTTTCAGTGACCTAAATGGCAACATTTCTTTATTTTTTTTTTTACTTTTTACTATTGACTAAACTAACTGACACTTTTACATAAAAAATTACACATTAGGCTTAACATTTATGTCTAAAAACTACCAATGACCACCAAAATTTAAAAGGACATGTTATCCTAATGCAGAGCTGCCTACCTCAAATCACACGCATCAGTAATTACAATTATATGAAAAATGTACGCGTAAATCATGCACGATAATTTTTTCCTGAGGCATTATGACACACTCACAAGATAAAACAAGGACATAAATAAGCATATATATATATATATGCCTATGTATATGAATATAATGCAAATTAATGAATCGAAAAAAAAAAAACTTTTTGAACAATACAAACTGAATATGTAAGAAATGTCAATTTTACTGAAATTTTTGAATCTTCATTTCAAAGTATTCAAAGTTAAACTTTAGAAAAACTGTCTTTTATTTGCTTATTTTATCCTAATTGGATAAGAACTGTCATGTAAACAAACAACAGAAGACAAACACAAGGACTTGTAAACAATAACCCTGCGTTCGTTACTTTCGTTTCTTCAGATGTAGTGAAAAAAGGACGATATAGATTTATTGCCCATCATGACTATAAAATGACCCGCATGTTTCTTTGATTCAATATGCCGTCTACAGTCATCCCTTCCACCATGTGCAATCGAAAAGTCACACGTGCATACATTACAAAACGCATGGCGTTCCAAACATTTGAAGACAACAAGCATGGCCATTCTGTTGAATTTTTAAGTCGAAAGTTCTGAAGAATTGCGTGTTTCCCCCCCCCCCCCCCCCCAGATACACAATGTTCTGTCACGCGATTCATTTCTACAACCGGCACTAAAGAACACAACACTATCGGAAAACATAAAAAAATTTCACGTCTGTATACACGACAAAAACACCATGATGAAAAAAATGGCTTTCAAGCAATAAATTAAAACAACACAGGTTAGCCAAAGAACGTTAAAAAAATTATCGTGATGTAAGTAGCCTTCAAACGAAAAGTCTGAGAATATGTACTAGTTGTATCGTACGTAATACCATCCCATTATTATTTCAAAACACGAGAATTAATCCACTTATTTCGACAGTACATGCGATGTATTCAAACTGCGTTCACGAAACACGCACAGCAGAAACGGAATTTTCTCCGTTACCATGCAGCATGCAGCACAAAGTCTCGTTTCCGTAATAAACCAGCGATGTTCCGTAATTCCGTAATTCGGTGTTAAATTCGTAATGGTTGGCAGCTCTGCTAATGAGAGAGTGTATTTACTATACTTATATGGACGCGGAGGCGGAAAGCATCGTTATCGTAACCAGGGTGTCCACAAGGAAAAAATATTTCGTACCAACCTAGGCGAGAAAAAAGTACTAGATCAGAAAAAAAAGTACTAAAATATAATTTGTTATGGTTTTTAACAATTTAGGAAGTTATTATGACATTGCAATGCTCGAACTTAAATATCACACCACACACACGTGCATTCCATAGTTTTTAAAAAAATAATTACGCTTAATAATAAAACATATTGGAGTTACAATAATATTATTATATTAAAGAAAAATGTACTAGATCTGTACTAAACCACTAAAAAAGTTATAAAAGTACTAGATCTAGTACGAAAGTACTAACTGTGGAGACCCTGATCGTAACAAGTTGTACGTACTAGTATACTGTAACATCTATGGTTTGAAAAACTCTGAATCCTCGTACAAATAAGAGACTTTTCATACGTCAGGCAATTCTAGACTCGCACGGCCTGTGTCCTAAAAAACGAAACATTAAAACGAACATAGCACGACAATCAGCTTGACATAGCATTGAATTTCACCACTGCGTTTCATGGTATCTTATTTCAGCACTTTGTTCTTCTATAGCAGGCAAACATACTAAAGAAAGAAAAATACGGCTGTGCCAATTACACAGTCACTTAGTGTCCAATAAATACACGTGAAAATACGTCAATAGAAAAATTTTTCGTGAGCTTGTATTGAATTCCGTGACTTTTTAGTGACTTCGTGACCTCGCATCAAAATTCGTTACTTTCGGGACTTTCGTGACTTGTAGACACCCTGTCTTACAAATAAATTGTGTTTCCTCCACACCCCGCTGAATGTAACCGTGCGGAATGCTGAAACCTTCATAAAGGCGTGTTGCACCACACAACTTTTTTTTTTTTAATATAGTGATAGTGTAGACTGATAACTCTCAATCTCTGAATGTTGTGGGACTAGAAGAAAAACTGTAGTGCGAACAGGTGGTACAGTCTGCAGATTATATTGTAGTACAGAAGAATGCGTGCCGTGGTAGAATCTAATAAGTGACCGGAATTTCTTTTAAAAAAAAATTAAAGTTTCATTGTTGTGTTCTAGATATTATATAACAAACAGCGTCAGTTTTTGGTATGCCGAGTGATAACTTTAATAACAATTAGGCATCACATGCGGTGTTTTTATATTGACTGCATCATTAAACATATGTAGGAAAACCCGATGACGCGAATTCTTGAATGAATGTTTTATGTTTCAACAAAATTTGTGATAAGGTATTCGAATTTAAACTTCTTAAGCGCATTATGAAAAAAAGAATGAGTGAATTTTTCGGATGCGCGCGCACTATGCAACGAAATTATCATAGGATGAAAAAAGTCTACACAAAAAAGGCTACATACAAATAAAAATTATATATGGGCTTTCAAATCTTATACTATAGTTGAAAGCCTATAATATTAGAGGCGAGGAGGGCCATAACATGGCTGGGACTGCGGAAAGGTGTTTGGGAGCAGGTTTATTACTGGAAATACATTATATCAGTTTACGATTACGTTTGCATTTAATTAGGCCAAATTAAATACCGATGAACAGTAAGACAGCAAGACAAACTATGTTTACAATTACGTTTCACTTAATTAGTGACATTAATAATTGACAAGGAACATACAAAAAGAATTATTTAGGTGGACGAGCCATCTATCAAGACCAAGAAAAACGTAAGTGACACTTGTTTAACAAAGCGTGGTCCCTAATCGGACCATCAAAAGGGGCGTTGTGTCCACACAATACAGACGCCTCAAATACAGAAAAGTTACATCAAATAAGAATTCAAAGGCAAAAAATACGCGAACAACAGAATAATGCACGCAAGAGAGTTACATTCTGTTACAATAAATTACTTTACGTACGTTTTACGTACGTCGACGCCTCAGGAGAGAACAGTTACTACAAGTTGAAAGTTAAGTTCATTAAGTTAATTAAGTTAATCCAAACATAATTTTCTAGGTGGCGATCGAAAGGGAATTTAAACAAGACAGTCTATTATTTTACGTTACATTGGGGCAAGGGCCACCGCCTCACTCGCAAAAAAGAATAACACTTACATTCTTTCCCCCGAGGTCGCTCTCGCACGTCGTTACAATATTAAAGACTAACAGACTACATGCCGAATTAAACAGACAATGTAGCTACTCAAGCTACAGAAATAGACCAGACGAGACAAGAAAACCAAGCCAACAAGACCGAATTACAACCTGACAGCGGCTTATATTAAATCGGCGCGGCACAGCGCGCATGCGCCAACCCCAGGAGGGGAGGCGAGGAGAAATCAAACACTCACTAGGAGGGGGAAGGAGGGAGGGGAAGAAGCGCCGACGCCCGCGCTGACGCGCGAAGTTTGATGGTAGCGGACCTGACCGCTACATAGTGATTGATATTAATTACTGGTCCGTATAATTAAAAACATTACTTATGGTTAATATTAGTGGTCAAAGTTGTGTTCTATAAACTTTTTCAATTTTAATTTCAAGTTGTATTTATAAAGTGAGATTAGGTTATAATCTGAGCGATTTCGAAAAAAATCGTGAGAATGAATTTTTACGATACGCGCATGCCGCCCCCCCCCTTCCCAATCCATGAATATATATTTTTAAATTTCTCATAATTCTTTATTGTTTACCAAACTTACTTATATATTTTACTTCAGTGCTATACATGACAGGACATATCAAAACCAGAAACAAATTGTACTAAATATTCCCATTCTAAATGTACTAAGACTGTATTAGAAAACTGAATTTCGCCCTCCCCTGACCATCTTCTGGATCCGCCTTGCGCGCGCGCAGCGTGCAATAAAATTGACAAGTACAAAAAAAAAGGCTGCATACATATAAAAATGTTATTTATCTGCTTTTAAATCATTTACTTAGTGATTGATATTGAATACTGGGCTATATAATTGAACACATTTATACTGAATACAGTAAACTCCCTATTATCCGCGGGCGGATTATCCACGGTGCGGATTATCCGCGCATGCTACGAAAAAATACAGCACATATGTAAATCTGTACTTTATTACAAGTGAGCAAATTTGAACTCTACGGACGAGTGTATTGTGTGCAGTATACAGTAAAACGCCACAGGCCTTCTCAGAACTCATGCAGTGTCTAATGAAGTCTCTGAGTACGTACAGTACAGTATCTTTGTTAAGAAACAAGTACCGAGCACTTTTATGTTTACATTACTGAAATGTACTGTATGTTAATTATTCAGTAAAATACTAGAATTTTTAGATTTTTAAGTTGAAATTATGTTTCCTTTTTTGTTTCCCATTTTCGGCTCTTTTGCGGATTATCCGCGATTTTCACTATCCGCGGTGGCCCTGCCACTTAATTTCGCGGATAATCGGGAGTGTACTGTATTAGAGATAGAAATTTTTATAAACACAATTTCTAAGAGCATTTCAAGTGTATTTGAATAACAGGTTATTTTTCCGTATATATAATTTATTACATTATAAATTCATTATTATTAAATATTACAAATTAGATTAAATTCGGCATATTTATTTAATTTAATTATAAATAAAAATGCATCCCTATTATTTTACTAAATTAAATTATATGTTTGTCACATATGTAATACCCCAAGTGTCTTAAAGAATTACTAAATAAGCAGGTGAAAAGATTTGGAAACTCTTAATACTGGGGCCCACAATTAATAGCTATCAAAAGTCAACATCAGAGGCGACACTAGGAGTAAACGAAGAAAATTTAGTGACTCCCTACGAACACTTGGGAGAAAAGGGATAGTTATTATAGATTAATTAAATAAAAACAACAGCTACGTCTATAGACTTCCTTATTTTATTAATCATTGTTCTTTCTTTTTTATAGATTAAATTTTCCTTTGTAACATGTGTTTTTCATTGATAAGTGATCTTACATAAATTCCTCACAATTACACTTATTATATTTTATACTTTTATTATATTTTATAATTTTATACTTATTATATATTATACTTTATTTACGAGACGGCCGGCCCTAAATATTTAACAAAAAATACAATATTTAAAGAAAAGAATGAAATTAACATCGTTAACTTTAAGGGTTGTACATATAGTCCTTGTCCTTGCAAAACATTATATGAATTTCCTCTCCTCGAACTGCTTTAACTGTCCGCTGTCTTAATTGGTTTAGACTATTTTTGAGTTCGTAAAGGAAATGATTGAATGATGCGGGTATCACCCGGGGCTGTAGGTTGACGGTGATCGAGGTAGTAGGCCTAAAGATGGTGGATTCTGCTCAGGATCCGACTCTAGAGGTTCTGGCAGAGGAATTTGGCTGCCCCAAACTTGGAACCCTGTCTGAAACGGAAGTCCAAATTCCAAAGAATCAGACCTGTTTCCAGACAGTATACTTAAATGGCGCAAAAGGCCAATAGAGGGAAATTAAAGGGGGGATGACGTCAAGACTTACCAGAACAGGGTGTTGGTCCTGGCGCTAAGGAGAGGGCGTCCCGTTTCGGAAAACCCGAACCACGATGCGCGGTAGACGCGGAAGTCTTCATGATTAAGAATATACACACACACTAAGTTTCTCTACTTTTTCTAATCTACTGACTGGTTAATCTAAATTTTCCAGATAGGGACTTCATCCCTATAGTCTGAGAAGACTACATAATTCGAGATGCGATGCCGATAATTCGCCGAAGAGCGCAGCTACAAGAGGTACCAGTCAGCCAGGCGGCGCGCACCGAAGTCCCTTCAGCGCGGGATATCGTCAGTATATCATAAGCGCGGGATCTCTAGAGAATGGGAGGGGGGTTAGGCTCTGAGCCGAAAATTACTGAGCCCACCCAAAGGTGTCCGGCATAAAAAATATTAGTCTTACTGGAGTGACTGCGTGACTGAGGCGCTATCTTTTGGTGGCGAGAAGAAGTACTAAGAAATCGACTTATGACCGACGAGTGCGTCACTGCTAGGGGATAATGGAACAGCCAGTGTTGCCACCTAGGGGCCCGAGATATAAGGGGGAGAAAGGTGGTTGTTACCTCCGCGCGAACGCGCTAGTGTCGGCGCTGCCGACGCCCACAAGTGGCGTTAGTGACCATAGCCGTCGCTAGTTGTCGTTAAAGACCAGAATCGTATCTGCGGCTGTCAAGCCCGAGATGGCCTTGAATTCGGTTACCGTCCCCAGGAGTTCACAAGCGGTCATCGCTCCTGGCTTCAATTCTGAGAAGAAAGAGTGGTGGAGCACCAGGAGAGGGGGGGGGGAGGGGGAGGGGGAGGTTGTCTTCAAAAACGCATGGTCTGTGGGACGCAAGGCCCACGGGATCCTCCTGTCGTGTCTTGCTGCTAGTGAACCTTATACAGATTCGTGACAGAGTTAGCAGGGCTCAGCACTGCTCCACAAGCTGCTGTATGCAAATTAGTCATGCGGAGAAATTAAGTTACCGGCCTCCGACGTGCCTATAGGCGGGAGAAATATTAGCCAGACTACTAACCTAGCATTAGGCTGGGGAAAAAATCAGCTTGCCTCTGAGAACAGAGGCTGAGGGCCTGGTAGTAAAGATATAAGAAGCGTAAAAAAAATTAATTCCCAAAAATACTTATGATAATAAAATCTTAAATAAAACGTGCCTAAATCCCTAATCAACGGCACTCATAGCATAATTCCTGCCCCCTGCTACTAATCACAATGTTTTGACACGTTCCACATGAAGGGTTTGATGTGCACAAATCCTTTGTTATTTAATGATTGTTATTAATATCTATACATAAAAATCAATTGCCGTGTGTTAGTCTCGCTAAAACTAAAAAACCGCTCAAACCAATTCAAATGATTTTTTTGTTCGCCTCATTACAGGATGGTTTATGGGGAACAAAAACACTAGGAAAATCCCAAAAATATCCGAAAAATCGAATTTGATTTTGTATGGGAATTGCCACTTCGAATTACTTTTGAATGTTTCTATGTTTGTCATCTATGCGTTCCTAAACCACTGATCCGATCACGATGAAATTTGGCACACTTGACCTTCGAAACACGAGGAAGGTCACTGTCAAGGTTACATTACAACACCAACCCTTAAAGCAGAATTTAAGGTGCTGCGCGAGTCGTAGGGACACACAGTTACCTGTAAGTAGTTTATACTATTTCCTCTTTGCTATAGTCCGAATAATAATGTATAATGGTGGGACAGAGGAATATATAGGGAGGGAGGGAGTGAGAAAGAGGTAGAGGGTGAGTGGGAGAGGAAGGGAGGATATATATATAGAGAGATAGTTAGGTATAGAGAGAGCTATACAGATAGAGAGGGATAGAGACATATCTCACGCACATGGTTTATGTATACCTAATTTTAAAAATTTGGAGAAAACAATTGAAGAGAAATTGCAACGCATGGCGGGCATTAGTTAGTCTCTATATATAAAAATCAATTGCAGTGCGTCAGTCTCGCAAAAACTCGAAAATGGCTCGACCGGTTTGATTAATAATTTTTTTTGTTCACCTCATTACTGGGGTGGTTTAGGAAAAAAGATCAGGAAAAACCCAAAGAAACAGCAGAAAAAATTTAAAAAATGGAAATTGGTAATTTTGTATGGTGTACGTGGCTCACCTTTCGTTTGACAGCTGCGCCATGCATAACTGTTTTTCCTCTTTTTTTTTATTATATGCGGTTGTGTGAAATCTATTACATTTAAGATAGTTTTTTCGTTAAATTAAATTAGATTTGGTTAAAGCGAATTTAATTACATTTTGCGAACATTTTTTTTTGTGATCTGCCATTAAGGCGAATTGACTTTGCAGGCTTAGACATAACCACAAATTAATATAATGTGTCTTAGCAAAACTCAAGGAATAAGTTTTAGGTTAATAATATGTTTCATTTACTAACAAAACAAAACCGAAACCGTACACGATGCGGCTAAAATTCTCTATCTCGATGAATTAGAGTTGTAAGGTTGATAAGGATTGATAATCGCTTATGAAGAGTTACAATCAAATTAATTTTAGGTGGTACGATTTCACTGGGTCATCTTGTCATATATAAATCTGTTGATAGGCTTAGGTCTTCAGGGTAAACGCCGCTGGAACAGAACATCCCTTCGAAAGATGTAGGGGAAAGTGAGGAAATACCGCACACTTAAGGAATAAGTGCTATAAATTGAAATTTATTATTTATTTTAAAATATGCTGACTAATTAAACGAACCTAGATCTATACCTTTTGCATCTCTAAAATATAATCTGCAAAAAACTAATTAGTTTATTTACATTTTACAACAAAACAAAATGATGCAATTGTGCGGTATTCCCCACCCCATGGGGCAATACCGCACACACCAAGGGGCAATGTCGCACACCATATTATTATGTACAAGCACCACATCATAAACTACCGACTATGTAGAATAAATTACACACTACATTTAAACTTTGTATTACATTTAGACCTTTGGGAACAATATAAAACTAAGACATGTGTATCAGGCCAGAAAATTGCACATTAGAATAATTTCTACATAATAAGTAATTATTAATTTTTTATGTTTTCCTCTCACAGTCCACCAAATAAATTAGCTTTGCAAAAGTCACACACAAAATTTTCTGCTGTGTCAGATGCGCTACAGTCAGCATGTACCCATCCCGAACAAAAAACACATCTGAACCACAACTTCTAATTTCTGCCAAACTCCCTACAAAACATGCACGTGTCACTTGAATCAGGTGTAGTCGTAGTTGCACATTGGTTAAATAATTGGTCAAGATCGTCAATATCATTGTCATCGCATAAATGTACAAAAGAATCTGCATCACTTGCTTCATCGGAACTGGCAGTGTCAAAAAGTTTCTTCTTTGGACCAAATTTGCTTATTTTCTTACTTTTCTTTACTGTCTTCTCAAGCTTCAATTTCTTATTGCTGGTGCTCATACGCCTGTCAGGATTCGCTTCTCTTTTCTTAGCTTTTAGGCGTTTTTTAATGTTTTTGCTTGTTTTTTTCTTCATAGCTTTTTCAAGCACGACTTTAGTTGGAGTTGCAGTGAAAATTACCGAATGCTGCCTAGACCGATGCCTAGGTGTTGCCTCTGAAGGTACAGCTGTAGGTCTAAGACAAGGAATGGGATTTACATCAGAAAACCTAATGGAAGTTGTAGCAGTAGATAAATCCTTTTCAGTAGGCCTAATGACAGTTTGCTGGTAACATTCAGCGTTTTCACTCGATTCATTCACAAAATTTTCTTCCTGAATGTTTCCGTATGATCATGACTATTCTCGACTTCACTTCTCTCTGCGACATCATTAGAAACAGTTACAAGGTCAGACGTACGCCTGGAACTTATCTGAGTGGTAGGGAATGTAAAATCATCCTTTGTGAATTTATCAAGATTCGTGGGATAGATTCCTGCAGCAGAGAATCCAGAAACTCCTTTCTCAATAGTCGCAACCCTCATAAATGATTTGTTGAACAACATTGCAACATCGTCTGCCCATATCCTTTTAAATGCATTGTGTGAGGAGGAATCGTTATCATAACAAAACCATGATCTCGACAAAAATTTAATGCATTTAATGTCTTGTGAGAGTTATGTTTATCGGTGATCAACAGCACTGGTTCTTCTTTTGTTGGCTTCGCATGTGCTTCAAAATGCTCCAGCCATTTAATGAAAAGATCTTCGTTGATCCACCCATTCTTAGAGCAGTCATATATTGCCCCTTCAGGACCTCCCTTCTTCAAAGTTGGACTCATTCTCACTCTTGGGAAAACAAACATCGGTGGTATGTATGACCCACTTGCACTCATAGCCATGCAGACAGATATGTTTTTGCCTCTTTCCAGGCTTGTTAGTGATCCAACTTGTTTTTGGCCTTTGGGTCCCAAAATTTTACTTGGAGTCTGAACAACAGATATTCCTGTCTCATCCATATTGAATATTCTTGACCCCTGAAATTTGTGTTTCGTCATCACTGTTTCAAGGTTTGAAGAAAACTCTTTTACAGCAGCTTCACTGAACCCAATAACTCTATTCAAACTTGTTGCTTCTGGCTTGCGAAGGCTGACTTGTGGATTTCGCTTAAGGGGCCCGCCTACCTGGGCACACATACGGTGTGCAGAGCTTCAGGAAAAACAACGCGATTTCAAAACTACTCAAGATATCAGAGTGGGGCCTATTTACGAATAGCATTTAAGAGTTCGTTGAGGGCCGAAAAGTACTTTTAATTTCGGATTAAGTTTTTAAACTGTTTTTAGAAGCGTTAAAATGCCTAAAACGTGTGTTTCCAGAGTAATTTTTAGGCATAAAACAATCAGTACAGATTCTTGAAAGCACTTAAGGGGCTTCCATAACATCTTTATCTTCATTTATCCGCCATATAATGTTACAGTCACCGCTCAAATTTCACAGTTATCCTGTGCCGACGAGAAGACTGCGCGCCAGTTCAGAGACTTGCGTTTAGAGGCTATACCGCGCTGGAAGCACCAGCGAGCGTCGCGCTTATCATCCCGCCTCACTAACACACATACACCCCTGACGAGGCGGGCCCCTTAAGACAGTCTTTCCCAGCTGTTTGAGAACTTGCATTAAAATCATTCCGGATAGAATTTTTCTCAGCGAATTCGAAAGCAATTCGGCGCAAATCTACAGGCGTGATTCCATGAAACATTCTAGCCATCGTTATTACATGATTGGTTAGTTCCTTTTCTTGCGCTGCTGAGAAGACGGAGTTTCTACCTAAGATAGCTTCGTGTGAGTGTCCAGATTTGTACCGATCTTTTACAGTGGATAAAGGAATCCCAAAAGATCTCGCTACTTCCCTAAGCCCTCGACCCATTGCCATGGCATTCAATGCTTCCTTCATACTCTCTGCAGTCCATTTCGCTCTATTTGTGGTTCTCACTCTCTTCCTCGCAGTTTTAAAAGAATACTTGTACGAGTCATATCCACTATGTAACATTGTATCGTAACATACAACTGCATGAAAACAAATCCGTACAGTTGGCCTAAAAGAGCCGACCAAATTGGCTTATAAGACCATGCCAGGTAGTTTTATAAGGGTCTTAACAATATTTATAGACCAAATTTATCAAAAAATTTTGCTGCATAAACATATGAAAAATAAGCAAAAATATTGTTCATGTATTGTATTTTATTATTCACCTTTTTTACAGGCAACACGAAGTTGATTAAAAATAATGTTTTGCACCTACACATGATTTCGGTTAGTCTATTTTAAATAAATGACTGTAAGAAAATTTTAACGGAATTCTTTATGATTAATTAGTTTTCTATCTGGAAAAATAGATTTAAAAATTATATTTGGTCATAAACCACAACAAAGGGGCAATACCGCACAGGGTATGCCATTACCCACCCTACTTGTGCGGTATTACCCCACGATGTGTTCCGTCATTTTAGCTCCTCTAAAAAAGAAACAAAGTTCGTTATTCAAACGATATATATTAAGCAGACTACCGTAAAAAAATGCCGAATCCAACCAGTTATATGAATTAAACTTAATTTGAATATAAATAGTACTTACCTCGAGCTTAAATAAGAAACAACAAAATAACAAGGTAATGTTAAAAAAAAATTCGGAGCAGGTCGCGACACTCATACGGCTACTACCTAAATAGTCTCTTACTACTTAGTTCACCCACTCTCCCGCTAGAGCGTGCCACGTACAAGGCGGCGGTCAGCCTATAGTTAACACAAAAAAAAAGGGGCTGTGCGGTATTGCCCACCTGTGTTAGTTAACACAAAAAAAAGGGGCTGTGCGGTATTGCCCACCTGTGCGGTATTTACCCACTTTCCCCTATAAAAATATTGTAATTCTCGTAATTCGTATGGTGCACTGTAATCTTTATTGACATAATAAAAATGCTGATTGAAACCGAGTTTGTGTTTGCTGCTGAGCACGTACCCACCTGTCATGAAAGCCTCGTGGCCAGTGGTAGCGAGGCAGGGCCCTGGCTCGCAGCATCCCGGGCCTGGACCAGCCACGTGCCCCGCTATCGATTGGGCGCGCCCCCTCTTGAGGATCAACCACCCCGGCTCGCGGCCCAGACACCCCTGCTGGCCCGCGCACGTGGGGCAAGCTGGTTCTTGCCCGGCCGGCGAGGTTCTATCCGCCAGTATACTCTCAGACATCCGTGTATGAAATCTACCTTTCTACTTCTTTACTGAGTTTTTTTTTACATTTGTGTTATTTACGTTTACTAATGTTTTTGAGTATGTTATGTGTCTTTATTATGTTCTTAGTTACGTTGTGTAGGCTAAGATCAGAACATTATTTCCGCACTCTTACTTCATGATTTTTTTTTCCTGTGCCAAATACAATGTTTCCTTTGTTTATCTAACTAACAGTATGTTGCATCGCATGAAAAAGAATTTTTTTTGTACTTCAGATAGTACTCCCGCTAATCCTGACTAGATGGATCCAAACCACAGATTACCAAAAACCATAAAATGCACGAAATATAAGTTTTAGATGGGCAAAATTATAAATATACTTTTAGAAATAAATTTTTCCTGTGACTTATTTGCCTAAATTAGTTAATCCTGCTTTATTTTTTTAGATCCTGTCTGGAATAACCTGACGTCCAGACAAGCGGGGTCCGAACTAGCGGGTCTACTACAGTGCCTGTGTTTCCCAGCTTTTGTGCACCTTTTCAATCCCCTGAGTTTTCCATACTTCCCCTGTCTGTGAGAAGCCTGGTGTTTTAAACAAATATTTAAGACACTTTGATGTCTAAATAAACTAGTCTAGGTGGTACTGACGTACAGTTTTGTTGAACCAACTTATCGCCAAGTCATTCTGCTGGTGGTAAAAAAGCGCGTGGACCTATGGTACGAACTAGTGTCCTAACGTGTAACTTGGTGCATTACGTTGGTACCTCAACAACCGGATGCAGAGATCACGTGGGACATTAAACCTCTGTCTCGGGTAGTAGGAGCAGCAAGGAGGTTCTGGCTCAATGTAAACATTGAAATGTAAACATTGCGCCAGAACCCCCCTGGGGACCGCCATCTTGTTTCATGGAGGCCGCCATTGTTGTTGACATTGGTTACCAGGGCGCGCCACCATCGCCGCCACTGGGGACCGCCATATTGTTTATGTGTGCTGGAGGCCGCCATCTTACTTCAGCCTTTGGTTACCGAAGCGCGCCACCGTCGCTCCGAAGGCGGCAATTGTATACAATAAATCCTGGGCAGTGTGGGGATTCGATCCGAGGGACGCAGCAATGTCGAGGTTACAAGGCAGACACCTTAACCACCAGGCCACGAGATCAGTTGGTAAGAGTAGAATTAAATAAGGAACATATGCTTAAAAGATGCTATGTTTAAATTCCGAAAAAGAAATAAAATGCTGCCATGTTTAAATTACCAAAAAAAAATTGCCGCCATATTTTAAAATTTCCAAAAATCATTTACCTCTATGCTTAAGCCTTCATGATTAAATTTCCAAAAAGAAACAAAATACCGCCATGTCTAATTTACAAAAAAAAAGAAATGCCGCCATATTTTAAAATTTCCAAAAAATCATTTACTGCTGTGCTCAAACCTCCATTTTGTATGCTTAACCCGCTATATTTAAATTTCGAAAAAGAAATAAAATGCTGCCATTTTTAATTTCCAAAAATAATTTACCGCTATTCTTAAGCTGCCATGTTTAAATTCCGTAAAGAAATAAAATGCTGCCATGTTAAATTTTTACAAAAAAAAAATGCCGCCATACTAGCTATGTCTAAAACATTTGCCGCTATGCTTAAATAATGCCGCCATACTAGCTATGACTAAATACAAATACCCGGGAGCAACATAACCTCAAAAAGGTGCCATACTAGCTATGTCTATCCCACCCCCACCACCAGTATGCTCAAAAAACAAATGCCGCCATATTAGCTACGACTAAATACAAATACCTGGGAGCAACATAACCTCAAAAAACCCCGCACACAGAGAGCGAGATGTTGTCCGCTGAGACGCCACGCACACAATGAGCAATAATAATTCCCAAATCAAATTATATTTAAAAGCATAATGTCTTTAAATATTTAAAATATAAATTTTACCAACACTGTGTAGGGAACAGAAGACCGCTCATGAATATGTTTTAGTGGTAGCACTGGCCCTATGCCAGTGGAATAAGCATAGTTAAAATTTATAATATTGCGAAGAAAGAAAAAATAAGCTAATAGTACTCGACCAGAGAGATAAAAAATGCCATAGCGATAGCATGAATAAGCATAGAAATGTATTAAGCATAGTTAGGACAAAGACTATTATTTCTCTTCAACTACGTCAAGTAAAATAAATATTGTACAAACGTCGTGTAGTAATTGGCTCTCTACCAGTGGCATAAGCATAGAAATGTATTAAGCATAGTTAGGACCCCTACAGTTAACATGTAGAGTTAAGTAATAAACATAGTTAAAATAAAAACTGCACGGAGTGGGCAAACACCCAGAAAAAATAAGAACACCGGCCTGCTCAGCTGCGGCACGATCAACAGAAATAAACTTACGTTTGATACCTAGGTAATAAAAATAATAATAAAAACAGTAATAGCTATCCAAATAGTGCTCTGCGACATGTACCAATAAGCATACATAAAAGAAAAAAAACTCACTGGAATGCAACCCACCCACCCCAACGACATGTAACAAATAAATAAAAAACACAGACAAAAAGACATATTAATAATAGGAACGCTATGGAAGCAGTGTGGAGCGCAACCCGCACAACCGACAGCGTGTAACCATAAGTAAATTTATAAAACATATAACAAAGCGGGAGCGTTAGAGAAACACGTTTGTACGTCGTGTAAGCACTCGAAAGACTGTTGACAATTTCTCGCACGACGAAAACCAGCGAGAAGGGGAAAGTTGTTTTGACCCTGGCCCGCCGCGTTCTATAGTACCTTGCAGTAGAGTCACGGAACTCGCCTAAGCGTGGAACACAATAATTAAAAATGTACAGCCCAGTGATACATGAAGGTAATCAAACGCTGTACTATAACTGTGACAAAAATTCCATAAATCAAGTGTAAATAACAATACAAATAGGTATTAATAACCCAATTAAAACATACCATGTAAAACAAAACAAAATGCTATAGCAGACACACACAAGCACGAACACAATACAGCGGTATGCAGATAAAATCACCAATCACAGATTATAAAACCTCAGCAGCGAAAACCCCATGAAATAATAAAACCTCAGCAGCGAAAACCCCATGAAATAATAGAACACACATCACAAAATAACTCGCTTAATGAGACATCATGATGCAAAGAGTAAAAATCCCTATACGTAAATAGGAAAAAAATAAAACAAACGCGGAACCGCGAGAAAACAACCATAAGACGTAATAAATTAAACAAGCAAAACCATCGACAGCAGACCACACCATAATATAAATGCAAGAAAGGTAATAAAAATACTAATTCAGTTACACATTGAAAAAATCCCTATTTTCCCCCAAAAAAAATTATACCACTAGGCTAAACACAACCCATAAGTAAATCACAATAGAGCCCCCACAGAAAGCCAATAAACCAAAACTAGTCTTTAAAAAAAATCTATCTACGAGAACAATATCATAAAACTACCACACACTCAAGTCAACACACCAAAAGGCATGGCCCGAGAAATGACAACACAAATAAATATCAATAACCATAAATACCTACAACCTCAAAATATGTTATTAAGCAACCGAAACATAAGAAACATACAAACACAACAGGAAAGAACGACCATAACACCAAACCCATGAACACTGCAGGGAAAGAACCGAAACCAAGACCTGTCGACTGAGAGGCCAGCTCTACATCTCACTCACAGCACCACACCAACTGAAGGAACAAGCTATGTCTCTACTATAATTAACGAAGCGCTCATGCAATACGAAAATAGAGAACGTAAACCCTGTCAAACGAAGACCCAAAAATAAAAAGCCAGTGAAACAAACCAAAGCGCACATAAGACCCCGTGAATGCGCAAATGAACAGCACAACACCAGAGACAAAACATGCTATTCCCATTTGTTAAAAAAAAATAAGACGCACATACGAGTCTTTAGTGCTAGCCCAGCTGGTATACATTCATTAATAAATAAAATATGTTATATTATTATGTGTAGGCATACTGTAGTATAGTCATTAAATAGGAAGTAATATAAGTACAAAGCGATATAGCCACAAGACGTTGTTAAGTAAAAAATATAGTAAAAAAGTGTATGTATAGCGCATGCTTACAGCCAATAAATAATATATAATGGAATATATGTAAGTCAAACGTGGTATACCCATACCTTATTAAACTAAATAGGCCTATATGCAGGTTTAAGCTCTTATAGTCATTAAACAAGATACTTTGTAGGAATATAAACATAAAGTGTTTCTAAATAAAACAGCCTGTGTAATACAAATGCTTATAGGTAGATCATCAGCTCTGACTAATTTGTCCCTATTAAAGTGCTTCATATGAAAAATACGAATGCTATTTTCCGGCTATAAACATAGCATGCTATTCTAATAATAAAATAAACTGTGTATCATTGCAAGTATAAAGACCTCAATATACTTACTCATTTGACATAGTCATACCATCGTTACTAAATAACCATACTACTTATTTATACAAAAAAAAATATTAACGCTATCTATCCTTCCCTTTCGCTCATGACATATACATAAAGTGTGTGTGTGTATGTGTGGTGTTCTAAATAAGGAGTGTTGACACCCATAAAGGAATATTATACGAGTCATGTTGTACAGTAAGAAAGCTTATAAGATTATTGTTCACTTTCCATAAAGGCTAGTATGGCGCCTTTTTGAGGTTATGTTGCTCCCAGGTATTTGTATTTAGTCATAGCTAGTATGGCGGCATTATTTAAGCATAGCAGCAAATGTTTTAGACATAGCTAGTATGGCGGTGTTTGTTTTTGTAAAAATTTAAACATGGTGGCATTTTATTTCTTTACGGAATTTAAACATGGCGGCTTAAGCATAGCAGTAAATGATTTTTGGAAATTAAACATGGCGACATTTTATTTCTTTTTCGAAATTTTAATATGGCGGTTTAAGCATTCAACATAGCGGTTTGAACATAGCGGTAAATTAATTTTTGGAAATTTAAACATGGCGGCTTAAGCATAGCGGTAAATGATTTTTGGAAATTTTAAAATATGGCGGCATTTCTTTTTTGGAAATTTAAACATGGCGGCATTTTATTTCTTTTTCGGAATTTAAACATAGCGTCTTTTAAGCATATTTTTCTTATTTAATTCTACTCTTCCCAACTGATCTCGTGGTCTAGTGGTTAAGGTGTCAACCTTGTAACCTCGATGTTGCTGCGTCCCACGGATCGAATCCCCACACCGCCCAGGATTTTTTGTATACAATTCCCGCCTTCGGAGCGACGGTGGCGTGCTTCGGTAACCAAAGGCTGAAGTAAGATGGCGGCCTCCAGCACACATAAACAATATGGCGGTCCCCAGGGGCGGCGACGGTGGCGCGTCCTGGTAAACAATGTCAACAACAATGGCGGCCCCCATGAAACAAGATGGCGGCCCCCAAGGGGTTCTGGCGAAATGTTTACATTTTAATGTTTACATTGAGCCAGAACCTCCTTGCTGCTCCTACTTCGGGTCGCCCCCAAGAGAAGGGCTCCGGTAAGAAACATGATATACTGGCTCATTCACGAGGGATTATTCCTTATAGCATTTGGAGCTTATAATGTCAATGTACATCCTGTAATATTTACAGTTATATAGTGTATCCACACAAATATGTATAGAAATTTATTTCACTTTCCCTGGCTAAAAATTTCATTGGATATTATTTTTTAATAATTTACCTCTTTTGAAATTTTCTGAAAGAAATAAAGAAAAACAGCCTCATCCAGATTCCATAACATTACAATTTTAATGAATTTTTAACTGAACCTAGCATACAGAATTTTAGTGTGTATGAATGTGTACTGAAAACCCCAACTGATAAAAAAAGGTTTTTACTGTCTGGATGACGGCAGACTAGGTCATGTCTTTTTCCCTTAAAATACTTTTCCTGGGAAATTTCCAAGACTTTTAGGAATCCCATAAATTTGAAATATATTTACAACGAAGAAGTTACTGGTGTACGGGGTTGGATAAAACTTTTTCCACAATAACACTGTGCAAACACGTGACGAACCATTTACCGTCGCATGCATGCCGCTACATAGTCCAGTAACCTTGTCACCTGAAAAGGAAAAGGGGGGGGGGGGGGGGCCCTTGCATCAAATAGAATTGTTCTGATTTTTTGCGAGTTGTTTATGATGTTGGCCGAATTCTCAAATAGATCGAGTTTATTCTCCAACAAAGTAACATACATATCACCCAACTTTGTTGGCAGTACCGACAGACGAGAATTGATTTGGTCCACAGACCGCTGCTCCTTCACCTCCATATTACGTAAAAACTCGATAATACCAACCTGCACATCCCATACATTGACTAACGACGAATTGAGCTCCGTAAACCGACGCAACAGCAACTCCGTCACCGTTCGAGTGATTACACTCGCGACCGAGTCGATATAATGTTTACTCGCGCCATCCCCAGCATCCTTTGGCATACCCACACGCTTTAAAAGTTTTCCACCCAAATCGCAATTCCCATCAAGATCGCGAGATATACACGAGTCAAACTGACGTTTCAGAGGACCACCTCCAAACTTTGATACGCTGTAGGACATCCTTCAATGACTCGCAACAATAAAATGATCAAAACCACAACGATACCTGCCATTAAGTAAAGGATAATCCTTTACGATAACAAGAAAACCATGTTCATTTTTCCAACACAAGAAGCACATATCCTTAAACGTGTGAAACTCCATATCACTGTTTACATGATCATCGTAGGCATGTCGCAAATAAAGCATATCCATGCGGAAAAGCACGATAACATTCGCATTATCACGAAGCAAATGTTTAGGTATTCTGCCATAAGTTTGACCTAGGTAAAAACAATCAACATGTGCGTGTCGACCCATAGAAAAATACTGTTGTATGATTCCTTGTTTCTCACACATTATATCAAACACCGAATTGGCCCTGGCCTCGCTAGGAGGTACCACATCAGCATTTTCCGTATATGGGAAAAATCCCAAACCTTCCACCGCTCTAAGAACTGTAGCCAGCCGTTTATAGTTTGGTTGGTGCAGCGATTTTGAATATAGATACACATTCTCGAACCGAAGACCGTTCGGTTCCTCGAGTAAACTAAGTAGGACACACGTTTTTCCGCATTCGGACGGACCGACAATCAAACATCTTATTGTCGAAGGTAATAAAGAACCATGCCGCGACTCGCGAGCACTGGCTTCATCAGCCTGTGTAATCCGCACAGGCAGCGACTCGCGCTGTGGCACTACTTCCATTACGCAACTAAACAGAAAACTATAAAAACAGCGTACTTATACCAACTCGAATCAGTATAGTGTTATGCATTGTACACGAAAGAAGGTACAAAGAGGTGGAGGAATAATAAACTCTGTTATTAACAAGCTGCCAGTAGAAGTACATCTGCCAGGATATAATTTCTGCGGTCCGGGAACGAAACTCGCCAAGAAGCTAGCACGCGGCGATACAGGAGTCAATTCCCTTGACGAGGCGTGTCGTCTCCACGATATTAGCTATTCTAAAAGCAATAACCTAAGTGACAGACATATATCCGACGGTATATTAGCGAACCAAGCCGCACAAATAGCAAAGAATCCCGCAACGAAATTCGGTGAAAAGATTGCAGCATGGGGAGTCAATAAGATAATGATAGTAAAACGTCAGATTGGCAGCGGCATCTCAACAAAGAAAAACCGCGCGAAAAAAGGCGGGCTACTACCTTTCATTTTCCCAGCACTGGCAGCGCTAGGCAGTCTGATTGGCGGAGCGGCGGGTATAGCCAAGACCGTCAACAACGCACAGCACAATAGTAAAATGTGGGCACTTGCAAAAAACGGTTCGGGCCTATACCTGCATCCCTTCCCAAAGTCAGGGGGAGGGGTCAAGCGAGAAGAAGGAAGAGGGGCGGGAAAAGGAAATGATACTGAGTAACCTGCCAAAGCGAGCCCTTACCACCACAGACTAAGACAGCAATTAGGAAATTAAAAATTCCACATTTTAGAAATGTGTTTATGAAGGATAAATTACCCACAAAACCATATCACAACGAGAGCGGTATTATTAATTTAGATATGAGTAAGGGGCCCGGAACGCATTGGGTAGCGTATGCCAAAGCCGGTCGTACGGCTCGGTACTACGATAGTTTTGGAGACCTGCCGCCCCCTTTAGAAATGCAGCGATACCTGAGAGGCTGCAAAATAACATATAATTACGATAATTAAATTTATGTTTATTTGTAAATTTGTTTATTTGTTGAAAATTATCAAAAACTAATAGTTAACAGCAGAGTCATTTTATAATAAAAAATGAATAGATTTTAAAATTTATTATTAAACTATTTTTTTTAATTAATTGAAACCTGTATGTTAATTTGTTAAAGAAAATAAATTTATTTTAAGAATTTATTATTAAAACTTTTTAATTAATTTAAATCTATGTTTATTTGTTGATTTATTATCAAAAACTTATGGTAATACGTGGAATTATATGCAAGTAGGTAGTAACCATTGGTAAAGTTTATTGCTAGGTCCGAATATGGATACGCCTCGGAATTAAGATAGACCTTGATATTTTGTAAATTACAATGGTCGAATTTAGATTTGTTTGCGACTAGAACATTATGCCTGCCGGTTTGAAATGCCACTATTATATAACGAGGGCGTTCGCTGGAGAAGCTAGATTTTACAGCCCAACTGACGCTCTGTGATGGTGGTAAACTCGGGTAAACTTCTACTCCCCACGATCTGAAAGCTATATCTATGTCGCGGCCTTTTTCAACCATTTTCAACAGCCGTGTGCGCTGGGCGGGGCTTACCGTTACATGCAGAACAAGCCAGTCGATAGATTGCAAACTTAATGTCACTTGATGTGGCTGATCGCTTGTGTCCATTATAACATTAATATAACTGTTTGCGGTGATTATAACGAGTGTTTGTTTACAATTTATTAATATTTGTTTATAGTCTTCTGCAAAGCCTAGCAACTGGTTCAACGGAACGCATATTTGAAACTCGCCTTGCGCTGTAAGTGGTAAACTGTAATCGCCGTCCGGACACCATCCCGCCATCTTATTTACGGATTTTACATCACGCGTGCGAAATAAATAGTTTTTCACAGTTGTCACAATTCCAACTTCACGTACCTCGTCGATTGTCACGCCGTTAAGTTCGAATGATATTCGATTTATCATATGTAGTATACCATTGTTTACGATTTTTGCATTGTCTGGTTTCTGCCCGTTTGGTTTCGTGAATGCACCGCGAATTCGCAGAAACGATTTAGCAATGTGCGTATACACATCTGAGTTTTGTATTGCTATAACTATCTCGGAGCTTGGCTCGTATGGCCCCGCAATGTATGGTTTGTACGTGTGCATTTCACATTTTGAGACTGCATCGTCAAACTGCGGTGATTGTTGCACATCGAGTATACTATATTCCATTTGGAAATACTTTGAAACCTAATTTTTCTAGGAACCTCACGTTGGCAGGTGTTAACCGCTTGATGTTTGCTTTCGTACTGGCTCTATGCTTGCTCACCCCCGCCCCTTTATGCAAACCAAAGTATCTTACGCCCTTACTTTTTTCAAATGTAAGCGTAGTGTAATCACCTCGTTTCTAAAGTTGATTAATTTACAGTTCTGGTCTACCACTCTAATAACCAACTCTCGTATTTGTTGCACGGTAACCGGACTGTAAATGAGTGTTTGAGGCGTATCACTGAGCTTATATCCTGCAGGTACATTCGGGGAAAATTCGTGTATCGTACTGTTTGGTTTTCCATTAAGGAAGCTGTGGCCTATAATATTCGCCGTGATTCTAATCACATTTACCGGCATCACGTTTACGGGCTGGGTCGACTCGTGAATTTTATTCGCCTCGTAGACTTACGGTTCGAATCCAAGCATCGGGGCTAGGGAACAGTCGCCGGTGCAGTCGATTTGTGCATTGCTGTGCAATACGCATTGTAGAGTGTTTGAATTACCTTTCAACGAAAACATTACGTCTGTGGGTAGGTGTTGTTTAATATACGTTTCAATGTCTAAGACTTCGTAGGAACCTATAGGTAATTTAATTTCTCGCGTCATTTCTTCGTTCTTCAGCTTGTACCTAAACATCCAGTTGTTTTCGTCCACATTCGAGATAGAATTGTATATGGTAAAATCCACGAGAGCGAGCTGCCATAACCCGTCACTTACGTCTGGTGGGAAGTGTGTTGAACACAGTTCCGATGTGTTTCCACTTAGTATTAGCGTGATGGACATGTTCTTTCGAAGCCGGTTCTCTTATATACCGAGATGAGAAACTTTATGCACAAGTGTCCGCAGTTGAATGAGTTTAACTTTTGCTGTCTATCGTAATTATATGTTATTTTGCAATCTCTCAGGTATCGCTGCATTTCTAAAGGGGGCGGCAGGTCTCCAAAACTATCGTAGTACCGAGCCGTACGACCGGCCTTGGCATATGCTACCCAATGCGTTCCGGGCCCCTTACTCGTATCTAAATTAATAATACCGCTCTCGTTGTGATATGGTTTTGTGGGTAATTTATCCTTCATAAACACATTTCTAAAATGTGGACTTTTTAATTTCCTAATTGCTGTCTTTATGTCTGTGGTGGTAAGGGCTCGCTTTGGCAGGTTACTCAGTATCCTCATTTCCTTTTCCCGCCCCTCTTCCTTCTTCTCGCTTGACCCCTCCCCCTGACTTTGGGAAGGGATGCAGGTATAGGCCCGAACCGTTTTTTGCAAGCGCCCGCATTTTACTATTGTGCTGTGCCTTGTTGACGGTCTTGGCTATACCCGCCGCTCCGCCAATCAGACTGTCTAGCGCTGCCAGCGCTGGGAAAATGAAAGGTAGTAGCCCACCTTTTTTCACGCGGTTTTTCTTTGTTGAGATGCCGCTGCCAATCTGACGTTTTACTCTCATTATCTTATTGACTCCCCATGCTGCAATCTTTTCACCGAATTTCGTTGCGGGATTCTTTGCTATTTGTGCGGCTTGGTTCGCTAATATACCGCCGGCTATATGTCTGTCACTTAGGTTATTGCTTTTAGAATAGCTAATATCGTGGAGACGACACGCCTCGTCAAGGGAATTGACTCCTGTATCGCCGCGTGCTAGCCTCTTGGCGAGTTTCGTTCCTGGACCGCAGAAATTATATCCTGGTAGATGTACTTCTACTGGCAGCTTGTTAATAACAGAGTTTATTATTCCTCCACCTCTTTGTACCTTCTTTCGTGTACAATGCATAACACTATACTGATTCGAGTTGGTATAAGTACGCTGTTTTTATAGTTTTCTGTTTAGTTGCGTAATGGAAGTAGTGCCACAGCGCGAGTCGCTGCCTGTGCGGATTACACAGGCTGATGAAGCCAGTGCTCGCGAGTCGCGGCATGGTTCTTTATTACCTTCGACAATATATTGTTTGATTGTCGGTCCGTCCGAATGCGGAAAAATGTGTGTCCTACTTAGTTTACTCGAGGAACCGAACGGTCTTCGGTTCGAGAATGTGTATCTATATTCAAAATCGCTGCACCAACCAAAGTATAAACGGCTGGCTACAGTTCTTAGAGCGGTGGAAGGTTTGGGATTTATCCCATATACGGAAAATGCTGATGTGGTACCTCCTAGCGAGGCTAGGGCCAATTCGGTGTTTGTGTTTGACGATATAATGTGTGAGAAACAAGGAATCATACAACAGTATTTTCCTATGGGTCGACACGCACATGTTGATCGTTTTTACCTAGGTCAAACTTATGGCAGAATACCTAAACATTTGCTTCGTGATAATGCGAATGTTATCGTGCTTTTCCGCATGGATATTCTTTATTTGCGACATGCCTACGATGATCATGTAAACAGTGATATGGAGTTTCACACGTTTAAGGATATGTGCTTCTTGTGTTGGAAAAATGAACATGGTTTTCTTGTTATCGTAAAGGATTATCCTTTACTTAATGGCAGGTATCGTTGTGGTTTTGATCATTTTATTGTTGCGAGTCATTGAAGGATGTCCTACAGCGTATCAAAGTTTGGAGGTGGTCCTCTGAAACGTCAGTTTGACTCGTGTATATCTCGCGATCTTGATGGGAATTGCGATTTGGGTGGAAAACTTTTAAAGCGTGTGGGTATGCCAAAGGATGCTGGGGATGGCGCGAGTAAACATTATATCGACTCGGTCGCGAGTGTAATCACTCGAACGGTGACTGAGGTGCTGTTGCGTCGGTTTACGGAGCTCAATTCGTCGTTAGTCAATGTATGGGATGTGCAGGTTGGTATTATCGAGTTTTTACGTAATATGGAGGTGAAGGAGCAGCGGTCTGTGGACCAAATCAATTCTCGTCTGTCGGTACTGCCAACAAAGTTGAGTGATATGTATGTTACTTTGTTGGAGAATAAACTCGATCTATTTGAGAATACGATTATAGAAAAGGTAAACGGTATCTTGGCGGAACTGGTATTGAAACTTACCGCTAGTGGCGCTGACATTTCGCAATGTGTTTCTCAATTGGCTCGTACTATTGGTGTTGTTAAGAATGGTGTTGATGGATTGGTTTCTGCATCGACTGCGAGGACTGTTTCTAAGCGGCCCACACCTCAGAGACCGCCTCCTAAAACTTAGACATTTTGTATATAAAAAGGCTTTATGCCGAATGGTTATCTTCAGTCATGTCTTCCGAGGCAAACACTTAGATCATGTCATACGGAACATACGTGCCAAATATATGTTGGATAAGCGAGCGCGAATGGAGAGGGACGCGATTAATCAAGAAATGTTCAAGTCTGTTAATTCGCGTTTGGATAGGCTTGGACAGTCGTTTGTGCAGTCTACCCCTCAACGTGATATTGTTCCGAAACAAGAGTCTTCAGAGGTGAAGCCAGAACCGGTAATGAGTGATGGGTATGATTCTGACACTAGTATACGTCGCAATGTTATGAATGATTTATTGGGTGAATTACAGTCTTACTTACGGAGCTACAACCTTCGCTCGGGTGATGGGACCTACGGTCTCTATAAACGCAACAACCATTGGTTCTTAGGGGATATGGAAGTATTTTTTCACGATAATAATTTAATTCGCGTCAACGAAGAATTGATACAGCCTGCTCTCGGCTTATTCGAATTATTGTTCCGCCGAGTGCCGCACACCTACTCCGATTCTGCCTTAAAACAATACGGACATTTACTAGATATTACAAATGCTTATTATAAAAGAAATGATCCTACGACAAAACGTTATAAAAGCGAAACGCATGCAAAGTTTGATATCATTAAAGGATTGTTTCCGAATATTGACTCATCTCAGCGAGGAAGTGGCTTGTTACAAAAAACATTGGATTTGCAACGCACAAAGCAATTTATCTATTGGGACAACCCGAACCAACTTATTGCTCGCCTCAGATTACTTATGTCTTCGCAAGCTGCTGGCCATACCGGACATAGCAACGAGGTGATATCTATTCTTGAAGAGATGAAGGAAGTTGGATACATCGTAAAATAAGTGTGTGGCACAACGAGGGATTTCTAATGAACTTCATCGCGGAGTTCGCAGAATTTTTCCTCGTAGACCTGTGTTGACATATGGGCTTCGCGATTTTTTACAGATTGATTTGGTGGAGATGATTTCGTACAGCAGGATAAATAGCGGTTTCAAGTACATCCTTAATGCTATTGATGTTTATAGCAAACGTGCTTATGCGGTTCCAGTTAAACGAAAGACAGGAATATTAGTCACCGCGGCCATGAAGAGTATTTTAAATGAGGCGGGAAGTTTTAAGAATATTCAAAGCGACGCTGGAGCGGAATTTTACAATAAACATTTTTAAGCCTTAATGCAAAAGTATGCAATTAATCATTACTCTAGTTATATCGAAGTCAAGGCGTCTGTTGTAGAACGTTTTAATAGGACTTTAAAGGATATGATTTACCGTGAGTTCTCGGCACAAGGAAATTATAAGTGGCTTACAATTTTACCGAAATTACTTTCTGTCTACAATAATAGGTTCCACCGCACTATAGGCATGGCTCCGAATGCTGTGAGGGATAACTCTTTGCTACAAACAGTTTACAGATATGTTAAGAAAATCGATTCTAGACGGTTAAAGGCTCGCGTGGGTTCGTACGTACGTATATCAAAACACAAGACAGTGTTTGAGAAGGGATTCAAACCGAGGTGGTCGCACGAAGTTTTCAGAGTGGTCAGAGTTATGAATAATTTTCCAAGTGTGTTTCATTTGAGTGATTTGGACGGTAATGAAATTAAAGGCGGATTTTATGGTCCTGAGATTCAAGTAACTGCGTACCCCGATACTTATTTAGTGAATAAAATTCATAAAAAGTGTGGCGAACGTTTCCTAGTGTCGTGGAAAGGTTTTCCCGTTTCCGTAAAGACCTGGATTACTCATCGTGACTTTCGCCGGTAGGTTTGTGGGTCGCCCGTCTTTCCCCTTCCGGCTTTTGTTTTTCGGCCTCGCCGTCTGTGTCCGGCATAACAACTTCCCCCCTCGGGCGTTCGCGGACGAGTCCGGGAGTGGAGCTTTCACCTTCCCCCCTCCGGCAACGCGCCGCATCGGTAAACACTTTCACTAGCGTCAGACTCTTTGTCAACAAGTCATCTGCAGACGCATCGCGGCCACCGGTGTGAGAACATGCTTGCAGCTCCCTACACAACATTTACTTTATATTTATTTTGTTACATGTCACTGGGGTGGGTGGGGGTGTGTTCCGGTGAGTTTTTATTTTATGTATGCTTATTTACTATTTTTTTTATTACCTCGGTAACTTATGTCGATCGTGCCGCATCTAATTACTTAACGCTTCGTGTTAACTGCAGGGGTCCCTTAATACATTCCTGGTCGCACGAGCGAGTTTTCCAGCACGGCGTTTGTAACTCGACGTAAAGTAATGCTTAACACATTGGCCGAGAGCCAATTACTACAAAGTGTTTGTAAAAATTTTATTAAATTTAAATATGCTTAACACGTTTATACATTACTATAAAAAATTAACTATGCTTATTTTCTATATTTATTATATTTATTTTACTCGACGTAAAGTAATAGTAACTATGCTTAACACATAGTTTTTAACTATGCTTATTACTTGGTGTGTTGCACACAGTGTTGTTTTTAAAGACATTATGCTTATAATATGATGTGGGGATTATAATTGCGCAGTTTACGAGTGACGCTCCAGCAGGCAACATCTCGCTCTCTCTGCGTGGGATTTTTGAGGTTATGTTTGTTTTAGTCATAGCTAGTATTGCGGGGCTTTTAAGCATACTGAAACATGGCGGGTTATTTTCGAAATTTAAATATGGCTGTTGGAAATTAAACATGGTGGCTGGAATTTAACATTGGCGGCTTAAGCATACTTTTCCAAATTTAAGCATAGCGATATTTTATTTCTTTTCGAAAGTTAACTGTTTAGGCATAGCTAGTATGGCGATAATTTAATAAACATGACAGTATTTTTTTTTAATTTAAGCATAGCGATATTTTATTTCTTTTCGAAATTTAAATATGGCGATTAAGCATACTTGTAGTGGGGGGTTGTAGATGTTTCTTTTCGAATACAACATGGCGGTTGCTTCTTTTAAGCATATTTTTTGAAATTTTAAAACATGGCGGTTGTGGAGTGGTGGGGGTTTATTTTTCGAAATTTAAACATGGCGGCGATTGTGGAGTGGTGGGGTCTATAGGCATAGCTAGTATGGTGGTATTTCTTTTTCGAAATTTAAAAATGACAGGTTAAGCATAATGGTGGGGGGGGTTTGCTTTAAGCATACATCATGGCGTCAATTTTTTTTAAGCATACAACATGGCGGCGGTTGTGGAGTGGCGGATCTTTTAAGCATATTTTTTTGACATTTAAACATGGCGGTTTAAGCATACAATATGGCAGGTATTTTAAGCATAGCGGTTTAGGCATAGCTAGTACGGTGGTAGTTGTTTTTGGATCATTTTTATAATTTAACAATATGGCGGTTAAGCATAATGGCGGGGGTTTTAGGCATACTTGAGGTCTATAGACATATTTATTTTTCGAAATTTAAACATAGCTTCTTTTAAGCATATATTTTTTAAGACATGGCGGTATTTTATTTTCCATATTTAAATATTGTGGTTGTGGAGTGGTGGGGGTTTATAGACATATTTTTTTTTTCGAATTTTAAGCATAGCTAGTATTGCTTTTCGAAATTTTAAAGACATAGCTTCTTTTAAGCATAGCTTCTTTTAAGCATGTGTGTATTATTTATATCCCCATACTTCATCTGGTCCCGTGGTCTAGTGGTCAAGGCGTCTGCCTCGTAACCACGACGTTGGTGCGTCCCCGGGATCGTATCCACCTAGCACCCAGGATTTTTTGTATACAATTCCCGCCTTCGGAGCGACGGTGGCGCGCTCCGGTAACTAAAGGCTGAACTAAGATGGCGGCCTCCAGCAGACGGTGGCGCGCCCTGGTAGCCAATGTCAACAACAATGGCGGTTTCCGTGAGAAGATGGCGGCCCCCATGAAACAAGATGGCGGCGCCCATGGGGGTACTGGGGCCGGTGTTTACATTTCAATGTTTACATTGGTCACAGTACTCCTTCCCTCCCCCTACTCCGTTTTCTGCTACATCATCAGTAATCTGATTATTTCCAGTCTGATACCATCAAGAAAAGTACAAATGTCCCTCGATTCACTTATTGTATTTAGATAATATTAGTCTTTCAATGTTCCACGAAATGCAGACTCCACCAAGTAGAAGCCATTAAAATTCACCTGTAATGCACCGAACAGTCTTAGGTGTAGTTCAATGACCAGACGACATATATCAGTAGCTGCAAGGATACGGCGGTGATAAAGACGAGCCTTTCAGACCCGCTCCAGGTTCTGACGTCGCAGTTGTACCATTCCAGGCATACTCTTATGAACATCAAATCATCGTTGTTGTAGCAAAATCCGTACCTTCTGCCATACAGCACGACCTTTGCATGTCTTCATGTGCGTTTTCAACTATCTTTTCTGGCAAACTGCTTATGACACTTCTCACAACCAAACATGTTGCGAGAAGGATTCTAAGCACATTCTCTCGTTTCGTGTCGACGAGCATTGCTGATGTGTGAGAAAATCTTGTCGCAGTAACGGCATCGATGTTCGTTAGTTGTTGACGAATCACCCTCCATTGAAGTCTCCATCGATGGCGAAACAGCATTCGTAGAGGTTTCCTGTGCAGCCAGCACTGAAGTCATTAAGCTCTCTTCTGCTGGTGGTACCACGACTGTTGAAGTCTCCTCCAGTGTTTTCGTCATCATTGCCAACGGGATCTACTCCATCATCGTCGACGTTGATATCAGGGTTCCCGTAGACGATGGTACAACGTCCATCGAGTTCGCTGTTAAAGATGGTAAAGATGTCATCGAGTTCACAAAACAGGTAATTACATTACTTATGCACCAGATGAAACAAACTAGGTGACCCCTACACCGTCGAAGACAATAACAAACTGAGCGACCTGCTGTCTAGGACTAGCTTATAAACATGTACCCGATGGAACAATATGCTGGTCAAATCAAGAACAATTTACTATAATACACGAGTCAAAACAACATTAAAAATAGAAGCCCATGTGATCGAAAATATTCGATGCTGTGTGATACAATCTCGTCTTAGGTATTCGATTTCACCATTATACACTAGACTCCAAGAGCTCCACTTCGCACCATCAGATCCATCTACATTTGGTCCCAATGCTCCAATTGCCAATCAGCATCAAGTGCTCCAAGAGCTCCGGAGCTTCAAGGCTCCATTCGCTCCAACACGCAATGACACACAGGAAACGGAATGAACACACAGTACACACAGTAAACGGAGCGAACACGAAATGTTCACACAATTGACGCGCAATACACGCAATGTACACCCAATGTACACACAATGACTACACATAGTTCACGCGTTTCAAGCATTTAATGAAATGGAAGCACAATCGGAAGCACAATAAAAAAAGGAAAGCACATTTGGAAGCACAATCAATGAAAGGAAGCACAATCGGAAGCACATCTAACGAAAAGGACACACATTTTCACGAACATTCAACTCCGTAGGTTGCGTTCGTTAATTTTACGTTAGGATACAATGCCTCCAACAGACATTAGCTCCAACTGTCTATGACTCAAATAATCAATGACGTCAAAAGTATTTGACTCCAAATAGTCTTAGGCATATCACTATTTGACTACAAGACTAGGGACCACGAATATACCAGACTACAGGACTACATGTCTACATGAGTACTTGACTACGAAGCTACAAGTCTAAAAGGCTACAATTGCTGCATCTGTCTTCGACGGAATTTTCTATTTGACTCCAACTGCTCCAGCAGCATTATGTTATAAGATTACAAGGCTACTTGGTTACGTAGCTGCAGGTCTACAAGGCTCCAAGGCATCATGACTACGCGACTACGATACTATGCGATTACGAGTATACAAGGTTACGAGACTGCAAATCTACAGGACTAAGAAGCTTCCAGAACACAAGGTTATGAGACTGCGAGGCTACAGGACTACAAAGCTTCCAGGACAAAAGGCTATGAGGCTACGAGTCTACTTGGCTCTAACTGACTAAAATAGCATTCAGTGGTGAGAGTTAATGTATCTCATGCAATATTACCTTTTTAAAGAAGTGTAAATTCTTGTAATAGATAACACATTTTACTTACAGGTAAATATTATTTAGTTTATGTGGGATGCGGGATGCTCACTAACGATCGCAAAAAAAAAAAAGATGGCTTCGCTGGACACCAAGGAGAAGGAAGGTTGTCTTGCATGTTAGTGAAACTCTGTCAAGAGGATAACTATGCAAGTAAAGGTTCTGGTCTTGTCTCAGTCTAGTATAAACCGATTGGAGCTAAGAATTAGTAATTTCACGCCTATGCAGGTCTAAATGTTAAAAAGATTGTTGGCTTTCGCAAGTATTCATGTAGTAGAATAGAAATTAAGTAATAAATAATACATTTGTTAATATTTCTCGAACCTGTCACTTTTGTGGTATTTTTACATAATTTTTTTTTGCATCGCCCAGGGATCGAACCAAAGACAGGAAATTATTGAATTTATCAGTATGTTAATAAGTTATTGTTTTGATGAATTTTGAACTCATTCCCGAATTTCTAGCTAAGTAATTACACAATTCCAAAGACGGCACCCAAATTTCAAGATGGCGGGCACCTCAAAAATAATAAATTATTTCTGCACTCTAGCGGGTAAAACTTAAACTAATATGATGGCAATGCACTCTGACAAGTACACACACAAGATAGTGTCCTCTAGCAGATGAAAACAAGATAGTGGCAATGTCATCTAATAGGTGATTTATGTTACTATCGCTCCTGGTAGCGCGTTCTGAACACAAAATGGCTGATCTAAGATTATCAAGGTCAAAGTTCAAGGCCAAGGTAAATGTCAAAAATCAAGGTGAAAGTCAAAGTTCAAGATCAACATCGAGGTCAAAGGAATGGCGAATAAAAAATTACACTAACATGGTGTCAGCACACTCCAGCAGACGAAAACAAGATGGCGGCCTCCAGTGGACGAAGACAAGATGGCGGACATGACGTCATACCAGCTTACGATATAACCTTGGTATTGGTGGTGGGTGTTGTGTCTGCAGGTGGCTGCCGTGGAGGAAGGATCTGTAGTTCATTTTAATTTTTTGCTGTTACTGGGTTCGAACCAAGAACGGGAATCGATGTAATCAATCAGTACTTTAATAAGTTATTTTTTGATGAATATGCAACTTTTTTTCGTTAACATCGGATAATAAAGATTTTCAATATGGCTTCCGAAACGATAATTGATACAGTGGTGACATAATTCAAAATGTGGGGTGTGGTGTAAGATGTTTTTATTACAATTTATTGATGATTTTTTAATATGTTAATAAATGACTGGTTTACTCTTGCCGGGAATCGAACCGAACACCGAAATCGTGTAAGTAACTAAACATATGAAGTAGGTAGTTTTTAAAAACAAATGCATTTTTTTTTAATTTTTAGCATTAAAATTACGGATTTTCAAGATGGCGATCGTAACGAAACATGCAACATTTATATAATCCAATAAGGCGACCGTAACGATATGTACAACGGTACATTTTATTAATTTTTAATTCATTATTTTATTATAAATTTTAAGTATTTTTTTATTAAAATCGGATAATAATTATTGATTTTCAAGATGGCGTAAATGATGTTATACGAGTTGACGATACATATACCTTGGCATAAGTGGTGGGACGTCAGTCTGCCTGTGGCTTCCGTGGAGGAAGGATGTCATTTTATTTTGCCCTCGCTGGGTTTAACCGAGGACTACGAGCTCCATGGCGTAAGTATATGTTTTTAAATATTTTTTTATTAAAATTGTATTTGTATTTTTTTATCAATTTTAGTATTTTTTCATTAAAATCGAATATAGATTTTTTAGATGGTGGCCGTAACGGAAATTGCAACGGTGACTTAATAATTCAAAATGGCGGAAAACTAAATAGCTGCGATGACATCATCCGAGATGGCGGATCCAAGATGGCCGCCAAGGTCAACGTCATCCAAGTTGGCCGCCGTGACGTTACAATCCAAGATGGCCACCGGGATGTCACAATCCAAGATGGCAGACTAACACTGGCACCATGGGCCAGTGCCAGAACATACTTTCCTATACTACTTATACGCGAAGTGGCATTTTGAGTACCTTGCGTAAACAGTAGTTCTCTAATCAAAGACAATGTAATGTTCTTATTTACATTAAGCATTAACTCGAAATCAAACACAACCGAAACTGCCGCAAACTAATATTGGGAATAAGAGTCCTACAACCACAATCTTCCACAGTAGTACAGGTTTGTCAATAATGTAAGTTTCTTCTAAAACCGGATATTATATTCTTATTCCAATGAAGCACAATAATATATCTAATTGACTTGGTTCGCTCGTTTGCAATATCTTTGAAAACTTTAGAAATTCTGTTAAGTGTTAGAATTAGTATATGTAAACAATAAAAAAATATTAGCCATGGCACATGATTTTATATTTCAAAAAATTACATTTCGTGAACGGTTTCGTGTTTTGTATCTAAAACTTTCCCAATTTCGCATCCCCCATAATAGTTTTAAATTTTACAATAAAAACACGTGATCATAATAAATATTATAAATTTTAGATTGACGATATATTCAGTTTAAACACTGCCTTTACAATTATTTCAATGAAAACAATTAAAGATGAATTCGCCTCATTGTATTTTAGTAAAGTTGCTGTTGGGGTATTTGAGAGTAAACTAGCATGAGATTCTAACCCAAATTTTAAATATATTATTAAAATGTAAATATAACGGGATCAATGAGTTAGTTTTTATAAAAAAAAAACTAAATAAATAACATATACATCCAAATGGAATCATCTGAAATCATAAAATACAAAATTACGAGTGTACCAATCCTCGACACGGCATAATTATACGCAACTTTTGAAAATATCACATCCCATAAATGCATACGTTTTAATGGTGTTTGGCACACGCTTAGCTGATGTATATGATACGCCAACAAAGTGTCCAGCATTCACACCGCCGCGCCGCGCCTAGTAGCATATGTCGGCAATGCTACTTGTGAATGTAGCGGACTGACAGACTTGCAACCCAGTCTGCATTGCTATAAGAGGCAAAAGTCGTCTCAAGGGCGTATTCCTGCAGACGGGCGAAGTGGCGGGAACAGCCACAATAACGACACCCTGCACTCGCCGATAATGGAACAGCCCCTCCAGGTCTGCAACGGGAACTCGTCGCGCCGCGCAATGCCGTGATCACGCGAGAAGACCACTAAATACCTCTACACACAAACTTCGCTGAGCGTTGCTGCGCGTTCAGGTGGCAGCGTGAGAAAGTTCGTGTTATTGCCTAATTAAAATTTAATATTTCTATTGTTCACAAATCTGTGTGTACAAGAATTATCCTAGTAAATACATACTCCACGTAATATTAAAATAGCACATGATCAACAGTAGTGTGTAATAGCCGGTCCTGAAACTGGCAACTGGCTGTGGAGCCGGGAGCCGGCACGCCATCTTGGATTGTGACGTCACGGCAGCCATCTTGGACTCAAAAATTCCTCAAAATTCCTCAAAAATGACCGCTTTGAGGAAATATTTCTCGTTTTAATCCACAAAAATTCGAAAATTAGGATTTCGAAAAACCTAAAAAGTCGTTTTGCTTTAGAAACCACGAAATTCTTAAAAACGGCTTAATCATCCATGTCTACAGCCTCTGATAAGCCATTTAAAGAAATAAGGATTCCATGACCGCCATCTTGTCATATGATGCCATCGTTGCAATTTCCGTTACGCTCGCCAACTTTAAAATATTTATTTATTATGTTAGAAAATCAGGAAAAAAATTAAAAAAATAAAAAATTATTTAATCTAATTGAATAATAAATATTAAATAAAATATTACATAAAAACCAATGTTACACTTATCGTTATGGTCGCCATCTTAGATTATATAAATGTTGCATGTTTCGTTTCGCCCAGCCATCTTGGTTTAAGTACGATGCCATCCTTACACTATACGTTACGACCGCCATTATGGTTCCTATTAATGTTGCAAATATCGTTATGGTCGCCATCTAAAAAAATTAGACGCCATCTTGGAAATCCGTAATTTTTGTCATAAAATCGGGAAAAATTCCAAAATTCATCAAAAAAATCAACTTATTATAACACTGATTGATTAGATCGATTTCAGTCCTCGGTTTGAACCCGGTGAGAGAAAAAAAAAAACAAAAAAAAACAGATCCTTCTTCCACAGATGCCACCTTTAGACTGACCTACCACCACCAATAACAAGGTATATACCATCAGCTGGAATGATGTCATGTCCGCCATCTTGTCTTTGTCCGCTGGAGACCACTATCTTGTTTTCGTCTGCTAGAGTGTACCGGCGACATGTTAGTATAATGTTCTGTTCACCATTCCTTTAACCTCGACTGTTGGCATTGAACTTTGACATTGACCTTGAACTTTGACCTTGAACTTTAAATTTGACCTTGATCTTTGACTTTGACCTTGACGACCATCATGGATCCTAAATTTTATGTTCAGTACATGCTACCAGGAGTTACTGACTGTGGGCATGTGTCGTTTTGCCTAAAAGCATTTAGCCTAATTTTAGGCAAAACACCGTTTAGGCAAAACGCCGATAGGAAAAACACTGTTAGGCAAATCGCAGTTGGCCAAATAAGAGTTAGGCAAAACGCCGTAAGGCAAATCGCCATTAGGCAAATCGCCGGTAGGGAAATCGCCGTTAGGCAAATCGCCATTAGGCAATCAGCTAATAGGCAAAATGCTGTTAGGTTAGCTAAGGTTAGGTTAGCTTAGGTTAGCTTAGGTTAGGCAAAACGCTGTTAAGAAAACAGCTGTTAGCAAAATGCTGTTAGGCAATTCGCCATTAGGCAAAATGAGGTATTGTCATCATAGTAACATTTTAGGGAAAACACCGATATGCAAAACGCCGATAGGCAAATCGCCATCGGGCAGAACTCAGTTAGAGAAAACGCCGTTAGGCAAAATGCCTTTAGGCAAATCGCCGTAACGAATTCATGTATAGGCAAACCGCCGTTAGGCAAATCGCCTGTTACTCCCAACTGCTAGTCGTCATTTACACCATCTTGTTTTCATCTGCTGGAGGACACCATCTTGTGTGTACTCGTCTTACCATCATGCTAATTTTATTCTAACCTGCTACAGTGCAGTAATCATTTATTATTACTGAGGTACCCACCACCTTGAAATTTGGGTGCCATCTTGAAATCATGTAATTATTTAGCTAGAAATGCGGGAAAAATTCCAAAAGTCTCCGAAAAAATAAATTATTAATATACAAATTCAATCGATGGATTCCTGTCAACAGTTAGATTCTTGACCAGTGACAGTTGTAACTAATTATTAAATAAATTTTAGATTCTGTTTTCCATTACCTTTCGCGGAGTTTATTAATCATTCACTCTACGAAAAACAACCCAGGACAATATACCTAACCAACGAATTAAATACAGTGCCGATTAGCCTAACATGAAAGTCAAATTTTTCAATAATCAGAATAACTTAAAATCTGTTCATGTACAAAGCCACACATACAGGCCAATTGTCTTCACACCATAAGACCGAGACATGACAATATCAGACGTATAGGCTAGACATTTCAGGACCGTATGAACTTCTTCGTCTTTAGCTAATTATATTAAATTAGTTCATCGTCACATTTTTTATACATACTAAAGACCAAGTGACCATGAAAATTATTTTAGTAACACCAAGAGGTTTTGAACTAGTAAATATTCAATCACTACATTTTGTTCTACGCGCAATCAACAAAAAGGAAGCACCGTCAACAAAAAAGCAGCACATTTGGAAGCACCGCCAACGAAAAGGCAGCACATTTGGAAGCACCGCGAACGAAAAGGCAGCTCATTTGGAAGCACCGTCAACGACAAGGCAGCAAATTTGGAAGCACCGTCAACGACAAGGCAGCAAATTTGGAAGCACCGTCAAAGACAAGGCAGCAAATTTGGAAGCACCGTAAATGACAAGGCAGTACATTTGGAAGCACCACCAACGAAAAGGCAGCATATTTGTCATTGGCTCCAATATTCGATGGCTCCAATAGTCATTGGCTCCAATAGTCATTGGCTCCAATAGTCATTGGCTCCAATAGTCATTGGCTCCAATATTCATTGGCTCCAATATTCATTGGCTCCAATATTCATTGGCTCCAATAGTCATTGGCTCCAATAGTCATTGGCTCCAATAGTCATTGGCTCCAATAGTCATTGGCTCCAATAGTCATAGGCTCCAATAGTCATTAGCTCCAATAGTCATAAGCTCCATCAGTCTATTGATTCCATCAGTCTAATGACTCCATCAGTCATTGGCTCCAACTGTCTTTTGTCTCATCAGCTCCAAATATATTTGGCTAGAATTCTACGAGTCTTTAAGAGACTATGAGGCCACAAGGCTACGAGTCTAAAAGGATCTAGCTGGTTACGAGTTATACATGGCTACGAGACTGCATGGCTAAAAGACCGCTTGGCTACGAAACTACATGTCTTTGAAGTTACAAGAATACAAGTCTACTCGGCTCCAACTACTCCAGCAGCATTATGTTAATAGATAACATTAATACTTGTTTACATAGCTACAAGTCTACGAGGCTACTTGGCTACGTAGCTACAATTCTATGACATCCCAAGACATCATGTCTACACGACTACGAGCCATGAGCTTACGATACTATGTGACTACAAATCTTCAGGTTTACGAGGCTACAGAGGCTACAGAGCTACGAAGCTTCTAGAACACGCGTTTACGTGACTTCGAAGATAGAGAACTACAAGTCTGCATGAGTACTTGACTACGAAGCTACTAGACTACAAGGCTCAAATTGCCGCATCTTGTCTTCGTCGGAATTTTCTCATTTGCTCCAACTGCACCACCAATATTAAGTTATAAGATTACAAGGCTACTTGCTTACGTAGCTTCAAGTCTACGAGGCTCCAATACATCATGACTACGAGACTACGAACCATGAGGTTACGAGACTATGCGATTGCTAGTCTTCAAGATTACATGATCGCGAGGCTATAGGACTACGAAGCTTCCAGAACGCATGGTTACGAGACTGCATGACTAATTGGCGACGTGGCTACGAAACGTCATATCTCTATCAGACTACAATAGCACCATTAAGTGGTGAGAGTTCATTTATCTCATGCAAAGGTACTTGTTGCAAAAAGTTCTGCTTTTCAACAACAGATGATGCCACGTGTTGCTTCAGGTAAATAATATTTATTTCTTTTATGCGGGATGCGGGATGCTCACTATCGATCGCATAAGAAGGATGGCTTAGCTAGTCTCCAAGGAGAAGGAAGTTCGTCCTTCCTGTTAGTGCATCTCAGAGTTCTCACGGCCCGCCATCTTGGATTGTGACGTCATTGCAGCCATCTTGGATGGTTGTGACCTTGACCTTTGACCGTAGTACCAGAAATTAACAATGTAATTGCATCACAGGAAAAAATTTCATACCTCATTAGGTAAAAAGTCCTTCATGCGGAGATCAATTACTCATCTGTAACCAGAAGCACTCGGAGAAAACCATCAGATGTCTAGTCAGGAATAATGAGAAGCACTAAAAGAGAACCATCAAAATATTGACAAGAATAGTCAGAAGCACACGGAGAAAACCGCCGTAATATTGACAAGAATAACCGGAAGCACACAAAGAAAACCGCCACAAGTTTTCTTTGATAACATGAAATTACAATAAAAAATTTATAAAAAATAAAAAAAACGAAAAAATACAAAAATTTCTGGCTTGTGCTAGAACTCTAACTTTGCACAACAATGAGAAGTTCACAAGCTAGCAGATTTTTTTTATTTTTTTATTTTTTATTTTATATTATTTATTTTTCTGTAATTTCATGTTATCAAAGAAAACTTGTGGCGGTTTTCTCCATGTGCTTCTGATTATTCTTGTCAATATTATGACGGTTTTCTCCGTGTGCTCCTGATTATTCTTGTCAATATTATGGTGATGCATAGGCATCTCCAGAAAAATTGACAAATCGTCTTATAGTAGTCTTCTACGGACTTTGGAATATTTTTTTGGACAATTAGCAAGTAAGCTTGATGTCAATGATGGTACTCTAATGTCATAAAATTCGAAATCCTGGGAAAATCAAGATGTAGATGTCAGTGTGTTTGACAAAGATGTGTACAGCACCGATGATGGTGATGTAAATTAACGTATTAATTATTACAACGACATTCAGAATATGTACAGCAAACACTCGAAGAAGATGGTGGCAACATGTGAAATTGATTATATATCGTGGAAAGAATCGAACGTGATGGTGAACAGGTTGCGACTTTTACTTGTTTCGCAAGATGACGAAATTTTATCAGTTATCAAAGAAACGTGAACTAATCTTGATGAACTTAGAATTTCTGGGTATATAGAATATGTTATTAATGTGTATTGACTGACGAATTTTTATACTTATGTATTTTTGATTTAAATATAATTTTAAAAATTGATATTAAAAATGTATCGTTATTCATACCCTAGTAAAGTTCATGTGTTTTCTACATTAAAGAATTGAGTTGAGGATGACTATTTTAATATATATCTATGTGTGTGTGTGTGGGTGTTGGAAAGTTTCCATTTTATTTTATGTAGATGAAGGAAAATGAGTGTCGAAGTTGGAAAGAGTATGTAGAATTGAGTGTCGATGACGGGAAATGAGTGTTGAATTAAGTGTCGATGACGGAAAATGAGTGACGAATTGAGTGTCGATGATGGGAAATGAGTGTTGAATTGTGTGTCGGTGATGTAAAATGAGTGTCGAATTGCGTGTCGATGATGGAAAATGTGTTTCGATTATGGAAAATGAGTGTCGAATAGAGAGTCGATTATGGAAAATGAGTGTCAAATTGAGTGTCGATGGTGGAACATGAGTGTCGAATTGAGTGACGATGATCGTTCATTTGCTTTTTATTGCATGTTAATGATGGAAAATGAGTGTCCAATTGAGTGACGATGATCGTTAATTTGCATTTGATTGCATGTTATTGATGGAAAATGAGTGTTGACTCAAGTGTCTATGATGTAACATGAGTGATGGCAAATGAGTGTAGAATTAACTTTCATCCAGCACTGAGTATGTGTAGCTCGGTTCTGAAGATTCAATGGGTCCCTGTTCCTATATAAATTTAAACTTTGCTAACATGATCACTGTCAATCTTATTTAACTAGCCATCGGTATGCTGTTAAATGACTGGATGTATATAAACACTAGGTTGTTAATTGACTTCATTTAGTTTTTGTGTGCTGAGTGTAGCCGAGTAGACTGATGAAAATAAGTGAGGAGCTTAATGTAGAATGGACTTGTGTTGATGGATATGTTGGTGTCCTACTGTATGTGCATAAATCGAATGCTAGTGGTCTGATAATATTTAGGGTTATTTACGAAGATATTTATCGATGTGTGCTATGAAAATCATAAAAGTGTATAGTAAACTTATAGAGTAGGACTCTTGTTTCGGAGACTTTTGCCATAAGGCTTAACAAGGATCGACTCTGAAGGCTTTGAAGATGTATGGTACTGGGCATGTCTTGTCTGTAGCTATATCAACACTGAAGGACCCCTGAACTGCAGATGAGAGGTACAAAAATAATTTACTTTGGACCTAGCCCGGTATCGTATAAATTATTTTAGAAATGTGTTGTAGACATTTGGAGTCAGTTGTAGGTTATGTGTAGCGGTACATAATAACATTTAAATTTGAGTAGTTAAAATTTTGTTTGGTTTCTGAAAGTTCCACTGTTCAGAGACTCTTAATCCTTCTAGTAAGTCTAAATGAACCGTGTATGTAGGATGTGCGATTAATTGTTTCAATATATAATTTAAACTTTTATTCCTTAATATTCCTAATTTTTTTTAGTAATAACAATGGATGATGTATTGACTTGCGTATTATACAAGCGGACGCTGATATTTAAGCGAGTCTTAGACAGCAGGTCGCTCAGTTTGTTACTGGCGACGACGACGGTGTAAGGATCACCTAGTTTGATTCTTCTGGTGCATAAGACGCGTAATTACCTGTTCTTGTGAACTCGATGGCATCTTTACCATCTAAAACGACGAACTTGATGGATGTTGTACCATCGACTACGGGAACCCTGACGTCGGCTACGGCGGAGAAGGTGCAGATCCCGTCGGCAACGACGACGTCATCACAAGAGGAGACTTCAACAGTCGCGATACCGTCAGCAGAAGAGACTTTAACGCCGGTGGTGCTGGCTACACAGGAAAACTCTACGAACTTCGTTTCGTCCTCGATGGAAACTTCAATGACTGGTGATTCAAGAACGACTTACGAACATCGGTGCTGTTACTGTGACAAAAGTTTTAAATACCGTCAACATGCAAGAAGACATGAAAATCATGTCTGTAGAAGAAACGCTAATCGTGTGACATTTCCGTGTGACCCATGTGGTGTACATTTCACAAACAAAAGTAATTTGATTAGGCATTGTAAAAGCAAAGTTCATTTGCAAATTGAACATCGGGGAAGCGATGATAATTGCGATGAATATCTGTATCAGTGCCGCTACTGTGGTAAACGTTTTGAACGACTACGAAGTACACGCATCCATGAAAATAATGGCTGCAGAAGAAATCTTGACCGTGTAAAATGTCTGCGTGAGGTGCGGTGTACAGGTTACACAAAAATTTTACTTGAAAAAACATTAAAAATTTTGTAAAGGTGGGTTTCTAGCATCATCTCTGGTCCTCTAAGGTGTTACACTCCTGATCCGATGTATCGTGATCTGTATGAATTAGTTGTATTTTGTCACTCTTAAAACGAACTATAATAATTTATTGTAATAAAAATGAATGTTGCAAGGACTGAAAAATGTATACGATATATACCATGTCAGATTTTATTGTGTATAAATGTACAATTTTTAAAAAAAATTATTGAATTAAAGAATTTTTTATTTATTTTTCCTAACCTACATCGTTTATCTTAATGTAATAAACTACATGTGACACGTAATTTAGGTCGGATTTTTAATGTCCGTTTTGTCTTGTTTGTGTGTATTATTTTGTTTACCAATAATGCTGAAGACAGTTTTTTTTATTTTGCTAAAATTATTTCAGTCTGAGTATGCCATCTGCATTCTTAAGATTTTGATGGGAGATGTTTTGGTAAAGTGCAGGTACAGGTAATGCCGTAACATTAGAGCAAATCTGATAGGAACTTCATTTATTATTTTTGAGAAATAATTTATTACTCCCCGAAATAAAACTAACAGCCTTGTGGAAAATTTATGGTCTTAAATCGTAACCTGTCATATATTGTTGTACACTACGGAGGTGATATTAAAAAATTGAATAATGTTAATCAATTGCGCACACTTCGGAGTAAGCTGGTGCAATGGCTGGGCTGTAACAGTAAGATTCTGGATACTTGGTAAGCGATTATTCGTCCGAATTACTCACACATTCGTACTGATTACTAACATGAATTTAGGGTTCACGACAAAAATGTATACTGGCCGGGGTCATGATTTAAAATATTTTGCCGCTTATAATTTTCAGAGTAAGTAGTATGCTATTGGGTTTGAATCTGTTATATACACTACAAATTTTTTTATAGTAGCGAGTTATACATTCGAGGGCTGATTTTCTGCTCTGGATCCGTGCTTAGCACTTTTAAACTGATTCCAGCGAGTACTTTACATGAGCTTTATTACGATTTCACTGGAGTTTTACGTGTAATGTGTTGGAACGCTAGCGAGGTGATGTATGCATGTCTCGAGCAAACATCTGACTGTCGACGCAATCAACAAGCTTGCCACTCCCACGCGAGGTTTCAATGTTCATTTGCAGGTGCCTGTCTCCATGTCTCATTCGACAACTTCTGTCTCTAGCCTCGAGAATTTTTAAAAATATTTGAGGTTAACGAGCTTGAATTTAGGTACTTTTGCTTAGTCGTACGTGAATAATTTTAAAAACGTATGTATAGGAAGATATTTTTCTACATGATGCAGGTAATAATACAGAGTTGCTTCAATGTCTGAGATAGGTATCGAACACATGGTTCTTACCCTATGGGTGACTGGTACTTGTGGCGTGTACTATCTCCACTAACCCTCTTGTACTATGTAATATAGATGGGACATGGTTTTTTTCAGAGATGATGGTTAAAATATCTTAGGTAAAGAGTCCTTCGTAGAAATTACAAGGTGTGGTAATTATTTTAGTCGAAGTGATAATTTAGTAAAACACGTAAAAATAACGTGATGATTTTTTTTCTCTGTTGTGTAAACAAATTATTGATAAGATGGATTTGTATGTAGAACTGGTAGTATACCAAATCTCTTGAAGAACACTGCATGTTATATAATTAAAGACTTTTGGGTTCAAGAAGCTATACTATAGGTGGAAAGGATTAAGTGGTTCCTATGATTAAATGAAAGGAACTTTGATGATTTTTGTTCTATATAATTAAATAATTTAATTGAGTTTGGGATGTTTGGATGATGTGATAAATAATAAAACTGGACACACTAGCTTTTACAGAAAATGAGAATGGAGCTAACCATGTCTAGAAAACAATAGAGAATATTGTGAAGCTCACAAGATCATAGATTGTGGTAAATCTCTGACAACTGAAATGAGGACACTATATCATAAAATGTGTGATATTGATGCAGCTCCTGGTATTATAACTGGTCACTACGGTGATGATGACTTTGCGTCTGATAGTGACACGAACGCGGAGATTTTAAGACTATTAATAACATATATGTACAGAAGATGGGAGCCGTAGCATGACAGACCAATTGTTCATTGAGAGTCAATCCAAATGATGGGATAATAGGCTAAATTTTCTACTTGGTTTGCGAGATGACGATAATTTTTACGTCCTCAAAGAAACATGAACTAAGAAATGCGTGGTTTATAGAAAAAAACCTTCTTTTTTTGATCTGATGTATATTATTGGGAATACACATACAATTTACTATGAGTTTTATTAAATACCATTCTTACATATGTACTTTCAAGCTCTTGACGCCTACAGTGTACATAAAGTATATAAAATATTTACGTACCTGGTTTTTTGTTTAACGTGTATATTTTGAATTTTTAAATTTGATTTTGTTAAAGAACAATGACTGAAATGATGTTTGTTATAAACTATGGGTCCTTCTATAACTGATGTGATTTATAATGCTGAGAAATTTTGAGGATGGTATAAGCAATAGGATGTAAATATGATGGTATGAGCAATAGGATGTAAATATGATGTGTCATTGGCTTGATACCTCGCTTGAATGAAATTTAAATGATACCTTGAGATGAAAGCTGCAAGTGCGTGCATTGTGTGTCCATTTCATTTTTCGAATTTTCTTCCAAAAGTGTTACCTTATTTTGGTGTGCTTCTTCTTTCAATGATGTTTTGACTCGAGTATTATAGTAATTGGTTCTTGATTTGACTAGCGTATTATACCAACCGGTGCATTTATATAAGCGAGTCCTAGACAGCAGGTCGCTCAGTTTGTTACTGACGACAACGGTGTAAGGATCACCTAGTTTGATTCTTCTGGTGCATAAGACGCGTAATTACCTGTTCTTGTGAACTCGATGGCATCTTTACCATCTAAAACGCTGAACTTATTGGACGACGCACCATCGACTACGGGAGTAGATGTATATGGTTCGTTCTGGGACACCGGAGAACGGAGGGGGATTCGGGGATTTAGTAGATGGAAAAGGCCGATTCAAGGACAGGCGCAGGATCCAGGATCCGGAGGCCATCTTGGATGATGTCATCTAATCCGTATGCTAATCCATATGCAAATCTATGCTAATCCATTCCAATCTATGCTAATTCGTATACCAATCTATGCTAATCCGTATGCCAATCTATGCTAATTCGTATGCCAATCTATGCTAATCTGTATGCCAATCTATGCCAATCCATATGCCAATCTATGCTAATCCATATGTTAATCCATGCTAATCCATGCTAATCCATCCGCAATTTTGTATTTCTAGAAATTCCCACCAACTTCGAATCGTGACGTCACCGTTGCACTTTTCGTCACGGCCGCCATCTTGGATTCGAATTTTTTTTCGAATTTCAACTTTTCGAAATTCGATGTAATCATCAGCCGCCATCTCATTTCGTCTGCTGGAGGCAGCCATCTTGTGACGTCATATAGTTCTGTTGGTCGCCACCAGGTAGCAGCAGGGATTATTTTATTTTTTTCTTTAACTAAAATATTTTCAGTGCCGAGGCTGGGATTCGATCCATGGGACGTGAAAACGTCCAGGATGTCGAGGTTAGAAAGCAGGCACCTTACCAACCAGACCACGAGACCAGTTGGGATATAGTGCAATAAATAATCTATATATGATACGTACTGACAGCAAGTTTATGATAAAATGGGGGGTGTTTTTGCCTTCCTTAATGCATACCTAAGGAGCCACATTTGAAATTAAAATTATTATACAGCCGCCATCTTTAATTCCAGCACAGACTACCAGATGGCGCTAAATTCAAAAATTAGTTGCCATAGCCGCCGCCATCTTGGTTCTCAAGTTGGCTGGTAGGTGTCACCATCGCAATCTTTAGTTCCTAGTGTTGCTACCAGAATGTGCCTCCATCGCCATCTTTAATTCTTAAAGTTACCGCCGGTGAATGCCACCGTCGCCTAATTTAATTCTTAAAGTTACTGCCGGATGGCGCCAAGTGTTATGTAGTCAGTCGAGACAAGTCGGGCGACAAGACGAGACAAGTCGGTAGCCTGTATTCACCAAGTTCACCATTGCCATCACTGCCACCCGGGTATCTGACGAGTCCTAATTAATATACTCGTACACATCCTATCTCTATGATTTCTACAAACAGACTGATTGTCTGCGTATAATTACATTTTACCATTCTCTAAGACATTTATAAGTATCAGTACCTTGGGGGATATATGTTATAACAATTAAAAAATAATAAGTAATATGTAGGTTAAATCTTATTTATTAAATTAAGAACATAAACTGAAACAGAAACTATACAACAAAAACAGAAACTATACAACAAAAAAGAAACTATACGACAAAAACAGAAACTATTAAACAAAAAAACAGAAACTATACACCAAAAACGGAAACTATACACCAAAAATGGAAACTATACAACAAAATGAAAACCATAAAACAAAAAAATGGAAACTATACGACGAATGGAAACAGAAACAAAACTACCAAACTATTTACAACAAAAACTATTTACAGAATAAAAAAAATTATTCGTCGCCTCCGATATAGCCGTGGGGGCCCGTGCGGATGCCGTCTTCACAGATTAAATGTTATGGCTAGCTTATTGCTGTATTCGCTGTACAGCACATGCTTTCTCGACCGTATGGCTCTAACACCTGCCCTCCTTGTGCGGTGGTCTTGCAGGGCATCCAGGTAATCACCGAATGTGATGTGGTTTTCGACCACACAACGCTGGATACCCTTAGCCTTCTTCTCAACCTTATCACCGCACCTGTATGCATAGAGTTTGGCCCGCAGACTGACAAACTCGCTCATTACTTCTCCCCCACATTCATCTTTGAATTTGCGAACAACTTTCTTGTTGATGGGGGAGAAGCATGGGTGGTCAGGAGGGTAGCAGCTGGTGTCGAATTCAGACATGAACTTAGGGTCGGTTCTTAGATCATGGTAGAAGTCCTGTGTTTGAATCTCATACACAAAGCTGTCTGTATTCATATATGCCAGATGAATATTTTCCTGATATTTTGGTTTCATAGTATTATAGTGGAAGTCGTACATGAGTGTTTTTGATAGACCAAGTACTGTGAGTCCGGCATAGATCGGCTTGTCGAAAATGATAGTCTCATGGTTCAGGTGGACAAGAGACAAGTTTGGCTCATACATTGTGCGGTCGTTGAAGGACGGACGACACACCAACTTCTTAAAACGCTTCTCGGAGCACACCAACTCCATTTTGAGCCTCCGTCTCTTGTTCTCCATTAGTTTGCCAAATGTCGAGTTCACAGCGAGCTTGAAGAACTCCTCGAACTCGTTGGCTGCTGCTTTGCGCTTGTTGGTGTTCAACCGAATATAGGGCTCCAACCATGCCGACTGCTCAAACTGAAGAACTTAATGAATTCTTATGATTTTTAGACCATGCGATACTGCCTGCTGTAGGTTTTTATAGTGAACGATGTAGTGCTCTTTATTTTCCAGCGTTGTCATAAGCTTTGATTGCTTTGAGCCAGGCGGACACTGATTCACAGGAAGAAATGGCAGGTCTTTGTGACTCTCGTGGAGTTCGAGAGGGTACTCCACATCACACTCGATAATGTAGCCTGTGGAGGAATTTTCCGGAATAGACATGACATCAATTAATGTGTGTGTCCATTGGAAATGACGAATAGGGAGCGGCAGAGACATCGCCCACCCATACAAATTGTTTGCATCAATGTACTCCAGGAATGTAGATGGCTTGGATGAATCATGTGTTTCTGGTACGTAGGCGTTATTGGCTACGCAATGACGTTTAATACTTTGTGCTACATCACCGCGAATACCAGCCTCCACAAACATATACATGTCGTAATCTGTGAGTAGCTCTAGCTGTACATCTGTGTTTCGAAGCATCGCGTCGAAAGCGAACCCAGGACAAGAAATGTAGTGAGACGGATCTAAACTATATGTTTCCAAGCAAAGACTGCGAAAATTCTCGAATACGTCCGCCAAAATCAGAACATCCATCTTTAGGTACAATTCAGCATATTCCCCCAAAGTAGCACACCGAAACTTGTCCCAGACATTTTGTGCGTGAGCGTAATCCGCCTCGGAAATACTAGTATCAGTCAGAATATTAAAGAACTCATCGATGGATGGAAGACTAGTATCGTCTAGTCTAGCAAAAGAACCAACGAAGTCGTAGGGGAAGACTCCTTTGCGGGTAACCAACTCCAACTCATCAGGAGCGAAAAACTCGGCAGTACTTATAAACTTGTCTGCAGGCAAGAACTCGGCGAGCGAAGCGCGACCCCGACTCATAAAACGGAACGTATCGACAAACTGAATGCTGAACTTATCATGTAACGACTTGGAAAAAGTTATCAGCTTTTCTTCCGAATTAGGAATGAAGAAGATGTCTTTAGTGTCGTACCCCAACTTCCTGATAATGAAGTTCTGATCGTATGCTAGGTTGTGGAAGAACACAATCATCTTTTTTGGTCTGCGCCTGAGAAGGTTGCAGTCATTACATGCAGGCCCAATAAATTCGCCGGTGAAGTGATTGTGGTAACGAACTTTCTTTACAGCCCCTCTAAACTTTCCCCCACAGTAGCAACAACACCTTGCTTGCAGAAAAGCAGTGTTTTGTGCATGTGTGAGCGGTGTCATAGTAACAGATGTAGAAAATATTTCCTGTACGTCATGTCCAATTTCCACAATGCGGGATATGAATTTATCTTCTGCATCACACCCCCTGTATACTTCAGGCTGTGAAGGAAGTGCAGAAGTGAGGTGTGCTGGAATGACTGTATTATCTGATTTTACATAAATGCAGTAGCTGTACGCTTTATGCTTTTGGTACTGCAGCGTGCATGACTCATCAGGATTCGGGTGACATGTATAGATTTTCTCCAGAATAGCTTCAAAGTCATAATATACCACGATGGGCATCTTATCAGCATGATGGAAGTTTTTGAACTTCAGAACAGGAGGCAAGCCATTTTTATCGGGCGATGGCATCTCCATCCTAACAGCAGCATATTGTTTGCAGATCTCACTGTGTTTTACCAAACACTGAAGACCAGTGAGCCCACTAACCATTTCCCGATCATCATAATGCTTAAAGCATCTTTTACAAATGTGGATAGCGTCGTGATGAGTAGTGAGTTGGGACCGAATCAATGTTGAAAAATTAGTTATGTAGGTGAAATGGGACGAATTGTCATTAACCAAGAGCAGAAGATCGTAATGATGTTCTTTTTCTTCAGGAGCGACTCGTGCAGGTACAATGTTCTGGTTCTCATCGATACTGTAGATTTTGATTGAGACTCCAGGGTTCTGTTTCTCGAACAGAGGTACTTGCCGGATTGGAGTAGGAAACTCGATGTTGTTGAAGTTGAATTTCTCTTCCAAGTGATGGTAACGCTGGTTCACACGTTCAGGATGCTCACCTTCCACATACTTGACCAGGATCGCCCACTTAAAGCACATGTAGTCTTCAAGATTTTGCGGATTTATCACCGCATGTTTTGTTTCGATGCATGCAGGTAGCTCGATGTAGGAGCTGGCACGGAGTGGATCGAGCTTGTTTATTCGGAGTTGAAGTCGCTTAACGGCCGACAAAGTCCATCCGGACCCCTTCCCCAAGTAGTCTTCCTCCTCCTTGCAGATCTTAGAGATGGACTCGGTAACTACCTCCTCCACCTCATGAACTGCGTAGAGGGGGGCATTCATGGTTTTGAAGGCCCTCTTGTCTTCACTGGTATCTACTGGTTTTTCGTAGTCGCACTCGAGCACGATATTGAATTTGAGAGGTCCGTTCTCTTCAATCTCCTCCACAGTTGGTTTATTATTTTGTTCTTGATGGAGTCCAGGTACGTACAAATGTCCTTGGCAGTACTTGACGTATTAACAGCAACGTAAGTCTTCAAATTGCCCTTGAATCCTACTTCAGCGGTGATGAAGCCATTGGTATTGGCCAAACCCGCACCGGTCACCACCTTTGTTCGGCTGGTCGATGGTTTAGGCAGTACTGCTGCCATAACTGCTGCCATCCTCTGCTTCTTTGTCGGAGGCGGAGCAGGCCCCTTGCACGCCTTGATGTGGGCTTTCAAATTATCTGCTCTGGCGAACTCCTTAGCACAGTTGTTGCAGGAATGTGCTATGCGGTTAGGGTTGAGGCCACAAGCAGACTTCTCATGACGTCTAGCAAAATCAGCACGGGCGAAGACCTTATAGCAGAAACTGCACCGCATGCCTGATGTTGTGGCGACAGCTCCAGCACATGTTGACAGGTGCTGCTGCATCTTGTCGCTGCGTGCGACCATCTTGCCACATAGGTGGCACTGCTGGAAGTCACGCTGCTGGTTCTCGGCACACTGGCGCTCATGTCGGTAGCGGTTGTGGGCCAGCGAAAACACGGCAGGACAGAAACGGCATTTCTGCACGGTAGATGCCATCACAGCAATCTGCAGACTGGTCTCGACGTACGGAACAGGCGAAGGAAGCTCTACGTACGGAGAACTATAACAAACGAATAAAGAAAACAATGTAGCTAGATGTTACACGAAAAAGTTGCAAACATAACCTCAAAACTCTAGTCCTCAATCTTATTTACCCAAACTGTTAGCAGTGTTACTAAATAAAAAAGTTGCAAACATAACCTCAAAACTCTAGCCCTCAAGCTTACTAACCTAAACTGTTAGCAATTCAACTAAATAAAAAAGTTGCAAACATAACCTCAAAGCTGCTCCTTCATGCACAATCCTAAAAATGGTATAATATTTAAAGTACTGATAAAAGTTAGAGCTGAAAAAGTATTCAATGTTAACTAAAAATGATTGATTACATAACCTCAAAACTACTCTAATGCACAACCCAAAAATGCTAGAATATTTAAAGTACTGTTAAACGTGTAAGCTAAACAATTCCTGGTTACCCACACACAAGTGTACAGAGAAAAAACTAGCTTCTGATAACCTACAAAAAAGCTGAGAAACATAAAAATATTAACGAAACATGTAGCATACCTGAAAAAACGATGAAGTGGAGCTGCAGAAGATGATGTAGTGTTGGCGGTAGGAATCGTGGTAGCAGCGAAACTCACACACGAACTAACTCACTCAAACTCTAAGAACACACTGAAGCTCCGACAGCTAATCCCGGAATTTTATAAGTAGTTCTGCTTTTCAACAACACATAACACCACATATTGCTTGCAGGTGAATATTATTTTTTTTTTCATGCGGGATGCAGAATGCTCACTAACGATCGCAATAGAGGGATGGCTTCGCTAGACTCCAAGGAGAAGAAAGTTTGTTCTTCCAGTTAGTGTTTCTCAGATTTCTCAGGGTATATTATTATTTGACTGAATAATGATATTTTTTTTTAAATTCCACCTAATAAAAATAAAATAGAAGCACTCAGAGAAAACCATCAGAAAGAAGATGTCGTTTATAAACATCATAAATTACCAATTTTTTTAAAAAAGTCCAAATTTAATCCTGCTTAAGCAACATGAGAGTTCTAGCACAAGCCCGCTTGTGAACTCTTTGCTTAAGCAACATGAGAGTTCTAGCACAAGCCCGATTGTGAACTCTTTGCTTAAGCAGGATTAAATTTTGGACTTTTTTAAAAAAATTGGTAATTTATGATGTTTATAAACGACATCTTCTCCCTGATGGTTTTCTCTGAGTGCTTCTATTTTATTTTTATTAGGTGGAATTTATAAAAAAATATATCATTATTCAGTCAAATAATAGAGGAAAATGTGTAAATATGGACACACCTCAAGAAGAGGATATGGGAGGTACTGCAGACTGGCGGCCAGTAATGTAAACAGTGGCCATTGTTGCTATATGATAGCAGCAATCAGTTGGAATCTTTCTTTCAAGAAGTGTGGAAACAGTTTCAGTTAATGTGTGAATTGGTGTTTGTTTTGGCCTGCAAACCTTTGGCAGGTATGTGAAATCGTTTTATTTTCATGTACTTTGTGTTAGTTTAAAATAATTTCACAGTGGTATTCGGTAACCAGAGATCCTAAGCTACCTTTAGAAGCACCCGTCTAGTCGAGCATGCTTTTAGGTTATGTGAGGTACAGGCCATCTTTCTCTGGTGATGATGGTGTAAATATGGGCACCCTTCACTGGTGTAAATACGGGCCTCCATTTAAAAGGGGCCCATATTTACACCATGTTTTCTCTTAAATTTTATCTTAAACAATTATAAGGACATTTAAAGTTCTCCAACCTCAAAGCATATATGTAAGTTTTATTTTATAATATATTGAGTAATGTGCAGCATATAACATTATATACCTACAATATCTTATTCACTTAGTAAGAGCTAAAAAAAATTAATGTGAGGGCATTGTAGCAGTTTTTCCCCATTGAAATATGCTAGTAATTATTTTCTGGTTGTTGCAGAATGCCAAGGACTAAGAAGCGTTATGAATGCAATAACAAGAGGAATCAGTGGGATAAATCTCAGATGGTACATGCTATCACAGCTGTAAAAGCTAAGGAGGTTTCTGTGGCAGGTGCCGCAAGAAGATTCGGAGTACCACGTAGTACTCTGCAGAGATTTCTTAAACTTGATAAAAGCCCCGAGCAAGTGGTTTAAGAATCAAGGCTTGGAAGGAAACCATTTTTAAATGCAGAGCTTGAAAAACAGTTAGTTTCTTACCTCCTTGTGATGGAGGAAAATTTTTTTGGGTGCACTTTGACAGACCTGAGAAGAATGGCATATTTACTTGCCCAGAGAAATGGCTTGACAACCCTTTCAAAAATGGAGAGGCAGGACGAGCTTGGGCTGACCTTTTTCTTGAGAGATACAAGGATCAGCTATCAATTCGCAAACCCTGTGGAACATCCTATGCTCGAGCTTTGGGTTTCAATAAAGAGAATGTAGCTGCTTTCTTTGATCTCTTGGCAGATACTTTTAACAAACACTCATTCCCAGCAGATCGAGTGTATAACGTGGATGAGACGGGACTGTCCATTGTCCAGAGCAGAATTCCTAAAGTGATTGGGATGAAAGGGAAGAAACAAATTGCAGCTCTAACATCCGCAGAAAGAGGGGCTACAATTACAATTATCGCAAGCATGAGTGCTTCGGGTCATTATGTCTCACCAATGATAATTTTCCCTAGAACAAATATGACCCATGCTCTGATGAGAGGCTGTCCCGATGGTGCAGTTGGTAGAACCCATCCTTCTGGATGGGTTCAAAACAATTTGTTCACAGAATGGTTCACTCACTTCATTGAGAAAACATGCCATTCTGAACAAAGGCCTGTTTTACTCATCTTGGATGGTCATTATAGCCATGTTCGTAATCCAGATGTAATTGACTTGGCAAGGCAGAACCATGAGACTACCATCTCGCTTCCTCCTCATTCCACCCACAAATTACAGCCCCTAGATAAAACTTTTATGGGGCCTCTGAAGTTGTACTACAGCGAGGCAGTGAGAGTATGGTTGCAACAGAATGGGCATCCTCTCACACCCTATGATGTTATGGAAGTTTTTGGCAAAGCCTGTGTTCGTGCCCAAACGGCTGAGATAGCAATAAATGGGTTCAGAATAACTGGAATATACCCTTTGAATCGCTATATCTTCAATAACGCTGACTTTATAGCTGCTGAGTTGATAGCAGGAAAAACTTGCTCCATTGTGGCAAATAATGTTTCTGAATCATGTGCTCCTCAACTTGCTTTCTGTGCACCATCAACATCATCTGCCTCTCCTTCAAGTTATCCTGATATACAAGCACATCAGGCTCCTTCTATGCCAGTTGATGAGGCTCTTGAAACACCAAAATGTTCCACAGGAACTTCAAATGCAGTTTCACCATTTGACATATCTCCTGTCCCCAACATTAAGAGGAGAACCACCACTCGGGGGCGCAAAGCAGCAAGGGCCACCTCATCACTGGATCACCATACAAGATGCAGTTGACCAAATCGCTTGACGAAAGTGCTCACAAGAAGAGGTCGTTGAGTTTTCCCGGGGCAAGAGACCAGCCAGGAGGTAGGGGCAAAAAGACAAAAGGCCTTCAGAAAAAGAAAATTCAACCCACGAAAAGCTACATTTCATCATCGGACTCATCAGACTCTAGCGACCCTCCCCTTGTCGACAGCGATGACGACTTGAATTTAAATGATGGGGATACACCAGACTCGAGCGATGCAACTTGCATCTTTTGCGATATGAAGTTCTCTGAAGACACTCGTGGAGAAGTGTGGGTTGAATGTGTTATGTGCCAGATGAGGGCACACTTAGATTGTGCTGGGGCTGAAAGAGACATTTATGTTTGCGATTTCTGTAAATAATTTTTGGTGTGATGTTCTGTGTAACATTTTCAATTAGTTATCCATTTTTAAAAACGTTTAAAATAATTTTTTTGGAGAGGGCCCATATTTACACCCCATTTTTACAAAGGCCTTTTTTAAAGCTTTCTGTATATCTTTGTTTTGGTATTGAAATAATATATATTAATAATAGTCTTGCCACCTATAATATAGTAAATATGTAATAGTATTTAATGAAAGTCAATAATCTAGAATATTTTTAAAATAAGTTAACTTTAAGACAATAAATAAATATGGTGCCCATATTTACACCTTTTCCTCTAATATACCCTGAGAAATCTGAAAGCACTAACTGGAAGAACAAACTTTCTTCTCCTTGGAGTCTAGCGAAGCCATCCCTCTATTGCGATCGTTAGTGAGCATCCTGCATCCCGCATGAAAAAAAAAATTATATTCACCTGCAAGCAATATGTGGTGTCATCTGTTGTTGAAAAGCAGAACTACTCATAAAATTACGGGATTAGCTGTCGGAGCTTCAGTGTGTTCTTAGAGTTTGAGTGAGTTAGTTCGTGTGTGAATTTCGCTGCTACCACGATTCCTACCGCCAATGCTACATCATCTTCTGCAGCTCCACTTCATCGTTTTTTCAGGTATGCTACATGTTTCGTTAATATTTTTATGTTTCTCAGCTTTTTTGTAGGTTATCAGAAGCTAGTTTTTTTTCTGTACACTTGTGTGTGGGTAACCAGGAATTGTTTAGCTTAAACGTTTAACAGTACTTTAAATATTCTAGCATTTTTGGGTTGTGCATTAGAGTAGTTTTGAGGTTATGTAATCAATCATTTTTAGTTAACATTGAAAACTTTTTCAGCTCTAACTTTTATCAGTACTTTAAATATTATACCATTTTTAGGATTGTACATGAAGGAGCAGCTTTGAGGTTATGTTTGCAACTTTTTTATTTAGTTGCATTGCTAACAGTTTAGGTTAGTAAGCTTGAGGGCTAGAGTTTTGTGGTTATGTTTGCAACTTTTTCGTGTAACATCTAGCTACATTGTTTTCTTTATTCGTTTGTTATAGTTCTCCGTACGTAGAGCTTCCTTCGCCTGTTCTGTACGTCGAGACCAGTCTGCAGATTGCTGTGATGGCATCTACCGTGCAGAAATGCCGTTTCTGTCCTGCCGTGTTCTCGCTGGCCCACAACCGCTACCGACATGAGCGCCAGTGTGCCGAGAACCAGCAGCGTGACTTCCAGCAGTGCCACCTATGTGGCAAGATGATCGCACGCAGCGACAAGATGCAGCAGCATCTGTCAACATGTGCTGGAGCTGTCGCCACGACATCAGGCATGCGGTGCAGTTTCTGCTATAAGGTCTTCGCCCGTGCTGATTTTGCTAGACGTCATGAGAAGTCTGCTTGTGGCCTCAACCCTAACCGCATAGCACATTCCTGCAACAACTGTGCTAAGGAGTTCGCCAGAGCAGATAATTTGAAAGCCCACATCAAGGCGTGCAAGGGGCCTACTCCGCCTCCGACAAAGAAGCAAAGGATGGCAGCAGTTATGCCAGCAGTACTGCCTAAACCATCGACCAGCCGAACAAAGGTGGTGACCGGTGCGGGTTTGGCCAATACCAATGGCTTCATCACCGCTGAAGTAGGATTCAAGGGCAATTTGAAGACTTACGTTGCTGTTAATACGTCAAGTACTGCCAAGGACATTTGTACGTACCTGGACTCCATCAAGAACAAAATAATAAACCAACTGTGGAGGAGATTGAAGAGAACGGACCTCTCAAATTCAATATCGTGCTCGAGTGCGACTACGAAAAACCAGTAGATACCAGTGAAGACAAGAGGGCCTTCAAAACCATGAATGCCCCCCTCTACGCAGTTCATGAGGTGGAGGAGGTAGTTACCGAGTCCATCTCTAAGATCTGCAAGGAGGAGGAAGACTACTTGGGGAAGGGGTCCGGATGGACTTTGTCGGCCGTTAAGCGACTTCAACTCCGAATAAACAAGCTCGATCCACTCCGTGCCAGCTCCTACATCGAGCTACCTGCATGCATCGAAACAAAACATGCGGTGATAAATCCGCAAAATCTTGAAGACCTCATGTGCTTTAAGTGGGCGATCCTGGTCAAGTATGTGGAAGGTGAGCATCCTGAACGTGTGAACCAGCGTTACCATCACTTGAAGAGAAATTCAACTTCAACAACATCGAGTTTCCTACTCCAATCAGGCAAATACCTCTGTTCGAAAAACAGAACCCTGGAGTCTCAATCAACATCTACAGTATCGATGAGAACCAGAACATTGTACCTGCACGAGTCGCTCCTGAAGAAAAAGAACATCATTACGATCTTCTGCTCTTGGTTAATGACAAATCGTCCCATTTCACCTACATTTCAACATTGATTCGGTCCCAACTCACTACTCATCACGACGCTATCCACATTTGTAAAAGATGCTTAAAGCATTATGATGATCGGGAAAAGGTTAGTGGGCTCACTGGTCTTCAGTGTTTGGTAAAACACAGTGAGATCTGCAAACAGCATGCTGCTGTTAGGATGGAGATGCCATCGCCCGATAAAAATTGCTTGCCTCCTGTTCTGAAGTTCAAAAACTTCCATCATGCTGATAAGATGCCCATCGTGGTATATTGTGACTTTGAAGCTATTCTGGAGAAAATCCATACGTGTCACCCGAATCCTGATGAGTCATGCACGCTGCAGTACCAAAAGCATAAAGCGTAAGCTACTGCATTTATGTAAAATCAGATAATATAGTCATTCCAGCACACCTCACTTCTGCACTTCCTTCACAGCCTGAAGTATACAGGGGGTGTGATGCAGAAGATAAATTCATATCCCGCATTGTGGAAATTGGACATGGCGTACAGGAAATATTTTCTACATCTGTTACTATGACTCCGCTCACACATGCACAAAACACTGCTTTTCTGCAAGCAAGGTGTTGTTGCTACTGTGGGGGAAAGTTTAGAGGGGCTGTAAAGAAAGTTCGTTACCACAATCACTTCACCTGCGAATTTATTGGGCCTGCATGTAATGACTGCAACCTTCTCAGGCGCAAACCAAAAAAGATGATTGTGTTCTTCCACAACCTAGCATACGATCAGAACTTCATTATCAGGAAGTTGGGGTACGACACTAAAGACATCTTCTTCATTCCTAATTCGGAAGAGAAGCTGATAACTTTTTCCAAGTCGTTACATGATAAGTTCAGCATTCAGTTTGTCGATACGTTCCGTTTTATGAGTCGGGGTCTCGCTTCGCTCGCTGAGTTCTTGCCTGCAGACAAGTTTATAAGTACTGCCGAGTTTTTTGCTCCTGATGAGTTGGAGTTGGTTACCCGCAAAGGAGTCTTCCCCTACGACATCGTTGGTTCTTTTGCTAGACTAGACGATACTAGTCTTCCATCCATCGATGAGTTCTTTAATATTCTGACTGATACTGGTATTTCCGAGGCGGATTACGCTCATGCACAAAATGTCTGGGACAAGTTTCGGTGTGCTACTTTGGGGGAATATGCTGACTTGTACCTAAAGACGGATGTTCTGATTTTGGCGGACGTATTCGAGAATTTTCGCAGTCTTTGCTTGGAAACATATAGTTTAGATCCGTCTCACTACATTTCTTGTCCTGGGTTCGCTTTCGACGCGATGCTTCGAACCACAGGTGTACAGCTAGAGCTACTCACAGATTACGACATGTATATGTTTGTGGAGGCTGGTATTCGCAGTGGTGTAGCACAAAGTATTAAACGTCATTGCGTAGCCAATAACGCCTACGTACCAGAAACACATGATTCATCCAAGCCATCTACATTCCTGGAATACATTGATGCAAACAACTTGTACGGGTGGGCGATGTCTCTGCCGCTCCCCATTCGTCATTTCGAATGGACAGAAACATCAATTAATGTCATGTCTATTCCGGAAAATTCCTCCACAGGCTACATTATCGAGTGTGATGTGGAGTACCCTCTCGAACTCCACGAGAGTCACAAAGACCTGCCATTTCTTCCTGTAAATCAGTGTCCACCTGGCTCAAAGCAATCAAAGCTTATGACAACGCTGGAAAATAAAGAGCACTACATCGTTCACTATAAAAACCTACAGCAGGCAGTATCGCATGGTCTAAAAATCATAAGAATCCATTAAGTTCTTCAGTTTGAGCAGTCGGCATGGTTGGAGCCCTATATTCGGTTGAACACCAACAAGCGCAAAGCAGCAGTCAACGAGTTCGAGAAGGAGTTCTTCAAGCTCACTGTGAACTCGACATTTGGCAAACTAATGGAGAACAAGAGACGGAGGCTCAAAATGGAGTTGGTGTGCTCCGAGAAGCGTTTTAAGAAGTTGGTGTGTCATCCGTCCTTCAACGACCGCACAATGTATGAGCCAAACTTGTCTCTTGTCCACCTGAACCATGAGACCATCATTTTCGACAAGCCGATCTATGCCGGACTCACAGTACTTGATCTATCAAAAACACTCATGTACGACTTCCACTATAATACTATGAAACCAAAAATATCAGGAAAATATTCATCTGGCATATATGGATACAGACAGCTTTGTGTATGAGATTCAAACACAGGACTTCTACCATGGTCTAAGAACCGACCCTAAGTTCATGTTTGAATTCGACACCAGCTGCTACCCTCCTGACCACCCATGCTTCTCCCCCATCACAAGAAAGTTGTTCGCAAATTCAAAGATGAATGTGGGGGAGAAGTAATGAGCGAGTTTGTCAGTCTGCGGGCCAAACTCTATGCATACAGGTGCGGTGGTAAGGTTGAGAAGAAGGCTAAGGGTATCCAGCGTTGTGTGGTCGAAAACCACATCACATTCGGTGATTACCTGGATGCCCTGCAAGACCACCGCACAAGGAGGGCAGATGTTAGAGCCATACGGTCGAGAAAGCATGTGCTGTACAGCGAATACAGCAATAAGCTAGCCATAACGTGGGGGGATGACAAACATTTAATCTGTGAAGACGGCATCCGCACGGTCCCCCACGACTATATTGGAGGCGACGAATAATTTTTTTTATTCTGTAAATAGTTTTTGTTGTAAATAGTTTGGTAGTTTGGTTTCTGTTTCCATTCGTCGTATAGTTTCCATTTTTTTGTTTTATGGTTTTCATTTTGTTGTATAGTTTCCATTTTTGGTGTATAGTTTCCGTTTTTGGTGTATAGTTTCTGTTTTTTTGTTTAATAGTTTCTGTTTTTGTCATATAGTTTCTTTTTTGTTGTATAGTTTCTGTTTTTGTTGTATAGTTTCTGTTTCAGTTTATGTTCTTAATTTAATAAATAAGATTTAACCTACATATTACTTATTATTTTTTAATTGTTATAACATATATCCCCCAAGGTACTGATACTTATAAATGTCTTAGAGAATGGTAAAATGTAATTATACGCAGACAATCAGTCTGTTTGTAGAAATCATAGAGGTAGGATGTGTACGAGTATATTAATTAGGACTCGTCAGATACCCGGGTGGCAGTGATGGCAATGGTGAACTTGGTGAATACAGGCTACCGACTTGTCTCGTCTTGTCCCCCGACTTGTCTCGACTGACTACATAACACTTGGCGCCATCCGGCAGTAACTTTAAGAATTAAATTAGGCGACGGTGGCGTTCACCGGCGGTAACTTTAAGAATTAAAGATGGCGATGGTGGCACACTCTGGTAGCAACACTAGGAACTAAAGATTGCGATGGTGGAGTGATCTGGTATCGATTATATAAACTAAAAGATGGAGACGGTGGCGCCATCTACCAGCCAACTTGAGAACCAAGATGGCGGCGCCTCTGGCAACTAATTTTTGAATTTGGCGCGCGAATATAGCGACATCTACCAGCCAACTTGAGAACCAAGATGGCGGCGCCTCTGGCAACTAATTTTTTAATTTGGCGCGCGATACTAGCGACATCTACCAGCCAACTTGAGAACAAAGATGGCGGCGCCTCTGGCAACTAATTTTTCAATTTGGCGCACGATACTAGCGACATTTACCAGCCAACTTGAGAACCAAGATGGCGGCGCCTATGGCAACTAATTTTTGAATTTAGAGCCATCTGGTAGTCTGTGCTGAATTAAATATGGCGGCTGTATAATAATTTTAATTTCAAATGTGGCGCCTTAGGTATGCATTAAGGAAGGCAAAAACACCCTCCCCCCAATTTATCATAAACTTGCTGTCAGTACGTAGCATATATAGATTATTTATTCCACTATATCCCAACTGGTCTCGTGGTCTGGTTGGTAAGGTGCCTGCTTTCTAACCTCGACATCCTGGACGTTTTCACGTCTCATGGATCGAATCCCAGCCTTGGCACTGAAAATATTTTAGTTAAAGAAAAAAATAAAATAATCCCTGCTGCTACCTGGTGGCGACCAACAGAACTATATGACATCATAAGGTGGCTGCCGCCAGCAGACGAAACAAGATGGCGGCTGATGATTACATCAAATTTCGAAAAGTTGAAGTTCGAAAAAAAAATTCTAATCCAAGATGGCGGCCGTGACGAAAAGTGCAACGGTGACGTCACGATTCGAAGTTGGTAGAAATTTCTAGAAATACAAAATGGCGGATGGATTAACATATGGATTAGCATAGATTGGCATACGGATTGGCATACAGATTAGCATAGATTGGCATACGAATTAGCATAGATTGGCATACGAATTGGCATATGGATTAGCATAGATTGGCATGGATTAGCATACGGATTAGATGACGTCATCCAAGATGGCCGTTGGATCCTGGATCCATGGATTAGCGGATTAATATATGGATTAGCATAAATTGGCATACGGATTGGCATACAGATTAGCATAGATTGGCATACGAATTAGCATAGATTGGCATACGAATTGGCATATGGATTAGCATAGATTGGCATACGGATTGGCATAGATTGACATGGATTAGCATATGGATTAGCATACGGATTAGATGACGTCATCCAAGATGGCCGCCGGATCCTGGATCCTGCGCCTGTCCTTGAATCGGCCTTTTCCATCTACTAAATCACCGTCCTCCGGTGTCCCAGAACGAACCATATACATCTACTTACGGGAACCCTGACGTCAGCTACGGCGGAGAAGGTGCAGATCCCGTCGGCAACGACGACGTCATCACAAGAGGAGACTTCAACAGTCGCGATACCGTCAGCAGGAGAGACTTTAATGCCGGTGGTGCTGGCTACTCAGGAAAACTCTACGAACTTCGTTTAGTCCTCGATGGAAACTTCAATGGCTGGTGATTCGGGAAAAACTATGGAACATCGATGCTGTTACTGCGACAAGATTTTCTCAACAGCAATGCTCGACGACACGAGAAGAGAGAATGTGTTAAGAATCCTCCTCGCAAAATGTTTAGCTGTAACAAATGTCGTAAGCAATTTGCAAGGCAAGATAATTTGAAAAGACACCTGAAGACATGTAGAGGTCCTGCTGTACGGCAGAAAGTAAAGGTTTCTATACAACAACGATGCATCCATGTGCATAAGAGTATGCCTGGAGAATGTGCAACTGCTGCAACAACATCATCTGGTTCGGGTCTGAAAGGATCGGCTTCATCACCACGGTATCCTTGCAGCTACTGTGATATGTCGTTCACATTTGCTCATGACGCACGAAGACATAAGCGGAGTAAATACAAAAAGAATCCTTCTCGTATAAAGTTTCGCTGCGATGTGTGCCATGGTTGGTTTACACGTATTGACAGTTTGCGACGACATGTGAAAAAATGTAAAGGTGAAGTCCGTGTGTCTACTGAAGAACTACCTGTAAAAATTTCGACTCCTCGCTTTAGATTGGAGACTCGTAAGCGTACAAGCAAAAAAACAGATGCTCAGCAACAGATTGCTATGGTATCTGGATATGAAAATAAACCTAAGACTGTGTTCGGTGCTCTACAGGTGAATGATAATGGGTTCTACTTGGCGCAGTCTGCATTTCGTGGAACATTGAAAGACTACTATTATCTAAATACGTTAGGTGAGTCGAAAGATATTTGTAATTTTTTTGACGATATCAGAGAGGACATAATAAATCAGCTTACTGATGACGTAGCAACAAACGGACCATTAAAATATAACTTGTGGTTGGACTGTATATATGGAAAGCCATATCCGTTCGAAAACGAAGTGAAGAAGTGTGCATTCAAGACATCGGCTGCAGTAATTTACAATTCTGACGATGTGAAGCGAACTGTTAAAAACGGAATCCAGAAACTCTGTCAAGAAGAGGAGAACTATGTCTGTACAGGTTCTGGCTGGTCTCTGACGAGTATAAACCGATTGGAGCTACGAATTAGTCATTTCACGCCTATGCAGACCTAAATGTTTATAATATTACTAACCTTCGCAAGTTATCCTGTAGTAGAATAGAAATAATGTAATTAAATTTATTTTGTGAAAGAACTTTATTTATTTCTCGAACCTGTCACTATCATGTTAAATTGTTCTTATATTTAATTTTTTTATCAACTACGATCGTACCAAGGACCTAAGTCGACCTAATTAATCAGTTTATTGATTGTAAATTTATTTAATGAATTTTGGTATTATACCCTATTTTTTGCGTTAGTTATTTTGAATTTTCAAGATGACATCCAAATTTTAAGATGCCGGGCACCTCAGTAATAATAAATGATTACGTACTCTAGCGGGTTAGAATAAAACTAGCATGAAGGTAATGTTGGTAATGATGGTAAGACTAGTACACACAAGATGGTGGCCACCAGCAGACGAAAACAAGATGGTGGCAATAAGCACTAGCAGGTGGTAGCTCCTGGTAGCATGTACTGAACATAAAATGTCGGATCCATGATGGTCGACAAGGACAAAGTCAAATTTCAAGGACAAAGTCAAATTTCAAGGTCAAGGGCAATTTGCAAGGTCAAGGTCAAGATCAAATTTCAAGGTCAAAGTTCAAGGTCAAAGTTCAAGGTTCAATGTCAAGGTCACAGTCAAAGTTCAATGCCAACAGTCGAGGTTAAAGGTATGGTGAACAGAAAATTATACTAACATGTCGCCTGCACTCTCTCGCAGACGAAAACATGATAGTCGCCAGTGGATGAAGCCAAGATGGCGGACATGACGTCATATCAGTTTACGATATATACCTTGCTACTGATGGTAAGTCAGTCTGTAGGTAGCTTCCGTGGAGGAAGGATCTGATGTTTTTTTTCCCTCGCCGGTTTCGAACCAAGGACAGGAATCGATATAATCAATCTGTTTTCTAATAAGTTAATTTTTTTATAAATTTAAAATTTTTTTTTATTAAAATTGGATAATAAATAAAAAAGCTAAAGATGGCGACCGTAACAAAATGAGCAATGATATAGAATCCAATATGGCCGCCAAGGTCACGATCAAAGCTCCCCACAGCATGCGGCTTAGAGTGGCTTGACCATGGGGAATTTAAGCCACTATGGGGACATTTCTAGTTTTTTTTTAAATTTTTCATTAAAATTTTATTAATTTAATTTTTTATAATTTAAAAAAAATCATTAAAATTGGATAATAAATAAAGATTTTAAAGATGGCGACCGTAACAAAAATTGCAACGGTGACATCATCATCCAATATGGCGGAAAACACAATGCCGGAATGTTCGAGAAAACAAAATGACGTCATCCAAAATGGCGGATCCAAGATGGCGTATCCAAAATGGCCGCCGGGGTCAAGGTCACAACCATCCAAGATGGCCGCCGTGACGTCACAATCCAAGATGGCGGACCGACAATCACAATCCACCGCCTGGAGTTTATGATTTAAAATATTGTATTAATTCAAATGTTTAATGTTTGATTTTTAAACCGTTAAATGCGATTTATACTGTATTAGTTTCATAAATATGTATGGTGTACACACTTTTGTCGTAAACAATTGTGTAACTTACAAAATGACCCGGTGAATTTCGTACCACCTAAAATTAATTTGATTGAAACTCTTCACAAGCGATTATCAATCATTATCAACCTTCTAACTCTAATTCATTGAGATCGAAAATTTTAGCCGCATTGTGCACAGTTTGGGTTTTGTTTGGTTATTACATTAAATTCGTTCGTAATTTAATTGAATTTAATGTATTTTATTTACATGAAAGATCAATAAAGTTATAATTCAAGCAAAGCTTTCTGGTAAACTAAATTTTTCGTTTTGTTTTTCGGCGCATAAATAAACATGATGGCTTTCCGACACGCGAACACGCGACATACTGTTGTCCATGCGCGAAACACAGAAACTCCAAGTTAATTCCGCAAACTTCAGTGGTCATCAGTGCTGCTCGAACGTGAAGTAGCTAAACGCGCATTTAAATGACTTCGACGACCTATGTCAGATCGTCCTCTCCTTGGCATTGTTATGAACACTGTAAAACAACACGGAATTTTTTTCATAATCACTGAATTCGGTCGAACTTACCTTGAGAACTTTACAACTTATTGTTAACCTGAACCTTATTCCTCGAGTTCTGCTAAAACACATTTGAATTAATTTGTGGGTATGTCTAAGCCTACTAAGTCAATTTGCCTTAAAATAATGGCTGATCAAAATGAATGTTTGCAAAATATAATTAATTAAATTTGCTTTAACGAATTCTATTCTCAAATTCCAATGCCTTTTTTTTTTACGAAAAAACTATTTAAAAAGTAAAAGATTAAATAAAATCGCACGGAATGAATAACAGTCATGCATGGCGCAGATTTATTCCTCGAGTCTCGCTGAAACACATTTGTGGTTATGTCTACGCCTGCAAAGTCAATTTACCTTAATAGAATGGCAGATAAAAAATATTGTTCGCAAAATGTAATTAAATTCACTAACTTTCTTTAACAAAAAAAAAAAATTAAATGTAATAGATTTCACACAACCACACGGAATGAAAAACACAGAGGAAAAACAGTTATGCATGGCGCAGTTGTAAAACGAAAGGTTCGCCACGCGTACGCCATCTATTGAATGTAATCCGAAGTGGCAATTCACATACAAAATTACCTATTTCCATTTTTTCATTATATCTGCTGTTTCTTTGGGGTTTTCCTGACATTTTTTTTCTCCCCTAAACCACCTCAGTAATGAGGTGAACCAAAAAAATATTATTAAAACCCGTAGAGCCATTTTCGAGTTTTTGCGAGACTAACGCACTGCAATTGATTTTTATATTGTGCCGCAAACTAGTAGTTTTAGCAAAATTTTAAATTAGATTTTTTTTTTTTCAATTTAAATTATGTCTCCAATCATTCCTCTGCTGCATGAACTTAAACTTGTTCCTTCTCCTGCAACTTCTATCGGGGGCGCGGAAAAGTACCATACTGGAAAAGTACCATACTAGTATGGCACTTTTCCGTATGGCACAATTCCGCCTCTCTTCTTCGAAAAAGACGGAAAAGTACCATACTGGAAAAGTACCATACTTGAAAAAGGACGAGGCGGAATTGTGCCATATTTTTTTTAACACTCCATGGAATGACTGCAACGCCTCTGTTCTCAGAATAGTGTGGAGAATTCGCCTGTAGACAGCGCTGTCAACTCCAACAGTGTCTTCGGTTAACTCAAATGACGCCAGATAGCAGCACGTGTCCTTTTTAAAGTATGGCACTTTTCCGGTATGGTACTTTTCCGTCTGTTTCGAAGAGGCGAGGCAGAATTGTGCCATACGGAAAACTACCATATTTTACTACAAGATTCAAAAATATTTGTGGCAGCTATAAATTATATATTTAAGTATGGTACTTTTCCGTCTGTTTCGAAGAGGCGAGGCGGAATTGTGCCATACGGAAAACTACCATATTTTACTACTAGATTTAAAAACATTTGTGGCAGCTATAAATTATATATTTAAGTATGGTACTTTTCCAGTATGGTACTTTTCCGTCTGTTTCAAAGAGGCGAGGCGGAATTGTGCCATACGGAAAACTACCATATTTTACTACCAGATTCAATAACATTCAGACCAGCGATAGATTGGCTATGATTTTTCATTATTTTTTTTTTTTTTAAGGTTTAAAATATATATACAAATATTTACTAGGTATAATCTATTATACAACATCACTACTGAATTCATACTAAAATTTAAATTTAATATATATTGCTTAAACTAAGAGAAAATTAATGAAATATCTACACCAGAATTTTTTTTTATTATACCTCTTCGGATATTATCTTATGACAAGGAAAAATTCACTGAGGTGCAATTCATGTAAATAAATATCCACTTTTGTCAGATATTTTTATTTTATATTATTGTACTGAAAATTTGTGTAAAACTTCATGTTAGCTTTTATACTATATGTATCCATGGACTAGAAATTCTGTGATTATTCATAACCAGTATGTTTCAATCTTTAAAATTTGAGTAACTTTTATGATTGACTAACGTATTGAAAAATTTAGCTAGGAATATTGAATTAGCATGTTAAAAAAAGACTGACAGCAAAACACGTATTTTTTTACTTGGTCTGAAAAATCACTTAATATTTCAATATTATGTCAGATTTGTCTCGTAGAAATATATGTCAAGCTTCTAAAAATGTGCATGTCATCCCTGAATACGTATTTTACCATAATTTATAATATTTGAGAAATAATGCAACTGTATGTCCAGCAAGCTTCAGTTATGCTTTGTAGCATCTTCTTGCAATTGCACTGGTGAACGATACTATTAAAATTATTATTATTGTTATTAGGTTGGTTGACTTTTTGTTCACATACATTAAAACTGAACCTGAGAAATAAATCAAACATTCATAACTCTTCTGTGGTAGTCAACTTAAAGTACAGTGGCATACTCTAGAAATTTAGAGATCTTGTGTGATACCAATCCAAACGTGTTAAAATAAATGTAACTGTTAAAGAAAGATATTCATGTCAAACTTACAGTGCTCAAACGACATAGATTTAAGTATATTACTACTGTTTTTAACAAAGAACATTTTTTCTACGAGGTGTACATTAACATTAAATGAGAACTTTGATACGTACGTGGTATACTGTCTTATTGGAACAACTTTACTTTAAAAAAAAATATTAAGTCACATTAAGTTTTAACTCCAGTTTATGATAATTATAAGGCAAAATGATACTTTTAGTTTAACATAATATGTTTAAAGTTCTTATGAATATTTTTACATCTAACTTAAAAAGAGGAAATATTCTGGATATATATTATCGGTTAAATTAAATTAAATAGTATTAAAATAATAAAGGCCGGGCTTCAGCCAAACTCATTGTGGTGGTGGGATAGTAATTTAAATGTAATACATTTACTCATGCGATTTACATAATTTTTGTGATCAAATTGTGAAACAAAAACTATATTATAGATTTTGAAGACCTTAATGGCGCTATGGTTTCAAACGTTTAAATATTTCCTTAAAGATGGTTATATGATGAGATATAATTTTCAAAGTACATATCATAAATTTCAGGCTATTCATTTAATCACTTAAAGGGCCCGACTGCACTTTTGACTGAGTTGAATTCTTTAAAAAAAGTCCGCGAGTATGATACTCTATCTGAAAACAAAGCGACAGCATCAGTGATGCCAACAAGGGGGAGGGCAGTACCCAGGGGCAGTTGCCCCCTCTGCGAGTTTGACAGGAAAATAGTTTCACATACAATTTGATGAAAAATTAAGATAACATATTAACAACTTTAGTGCTGATTAATGAATATGTGAAGAATACTAATAAACAGACATATTTCCTTAAAAATTGTCTGAATAATTTTTAATTTCTATATTTAGAGTATAAAATTATGAAACAACTGACTTTGCCCGCCCCCCCCCCCCCAGGGAAAAAATCCTTTGGGAGCCCCTGGAAAGCATCAGTTTTTGTAATCGAAACATTGAGGAAGCGAGCTACCAGCACATGTTGGTGGGGGGAAGCAGGGGGGAGCGGATGACGCGCGGGTTGGCGGAGATAGGCTGCTGTTGCCAGCTCCTTCCAGGAAGGTCACTCACACCCTCTGCCCGCAACGCCACAGTGTGCTTGGGAGATGGAAATGAGCTTGTGCCAACCTCTCAGGCTAGGTGCGAGGCAGACAGTTCTTCATTTACAGTCTTCAGTTCGTTAAAGGATAGCATACTGGTCTGGTTTCTCTTGTTATTTAATTATTCTGTATTATGTATAATATTAATTGAGCAATAAACACTGTTATTTTAAATTTTTATATGAAATTGCCAAAAATTACATTTTAAAACCAACGTGTTTTATTTAGGTGTAATGTTCATTTAGCCACTTAAGAAGTTTCAACTCTGTAAAAATTATTTGTTACTGATGGAAACTAACTAATTCAGTAATACCCAGTTACTAGTTTTTCTACAAATATTTGTGTTAAATTTATGTACATTTTTCACAAAATCTATTTTATGTACATAGCCATATCTTCAGACACTTCACAAAAGATTTACTCATATCGCTGTATCTTATAAGACACTTTTTAGACACGTGTCTTCGGAATCCATAAATTTTTAGCCAATATTTTATTACTAAGAAATTATGATAATCTGAAAGAATCATTAATTATTTTTCATATATTAGAAAGAAAGATCACTAAAGAAAATTATGGGTAATATATACCTATACAGTTTTGAAAATTAAGCAAATATATTTTTGTTTTACAAACACATACCCATAGTCTTAGAAAAGATTGAAAAACTCTCAGCTAACATATTGAACTGAAACTAATTAAAAGTATTTGAATTTGGACATTTAATTTTTGTGTAATACTTCAGCTGCGAAGATGTTTATGGATAATTTATTGTTTACTATGAGATTTTTCTCCAAGCAATAGAACATAAAACATGAATCAGTCTAATATGAGAAGCTCCTAAACTTAGTTGAAAAGGATAATAATAACAACAACCATTTAAAAACGTTAATGTGTGATTATTACTTTAACAAATTTCTTTGGCCGGAAAATACTTATCGTTACTAAAACAACCGTTACCAAAGTAAAGCAGTATTTCAGTGAGGTGCATAATCATTTTTTGATGCATTCAACACAGTCACCCTATTTTTTAATATCTCTGATTGTATAAATATGTTATGCCGTAAATTGTTTCTTCATATGAACGCTTTATAATTATTTACTTGGAAATAGATAGCATATAAACCATAAATATTATATGCAAAAAATAAAAACCATATATGTTTTTATTTTTATTTTACCCATTGTTAGATGTTGCCACGGTCTGACTACTGGAAAATTATTATATAATGTTATGCTCCATTGTCCATAACCCCAAAACCGTATGTAACTGAAAAGTTTTTATATTTATATAGCTATATAAATTCCATTTTATATGGACACGATAGCTATCGTAATTTTGAACAAATAACTTTCAAACCACAATGTATAAAAAATGGCAATGATAAATATCGGTCAAATTAGTTAATTCCACCCAACGGGTATAAATGGGCAACGTTTTTTGAAAAACAGAAAAATGGTTATTTCTTACAACATATGACAAATATTGCTTCTATTTCAACGTAGGAGTAATACCAAAAACTGTGTTCTAAAATAATGTTTAATACAACCAACCCTTACTGAAAAGGAAGAAGGGGGGAGAAACAAGCTTTGAAGGACAAAAGAAATTCATAACTCCCTTAGTAGGCATGTCAACGAATCCGTTTGAATTGTTTGTAAATCTTAGATGTAATTTTTATCTAAGACTATTGTCAGAAATTTTTTTTATAAACCAATTTGCCGCTAGTGGATAAAAAACACGGAGAGAATTAAAAAATTGAAATGATAGTATCTGTACCATGTTAAAAACTTTCTTGTTACTGTAAAACCTCAAAATATTTTCTACAAATTACGCACTATGAACACGATTGAATACTTTCTTAATATTTTTTCTACCTCATGTTTATATTGCCAACAATTTCTTCAAGGGGTGGAAATAACAAGGGTTGAAAGACAAAAAAAAAATGTAGTGGGAATACTCTCAAATCCAGAATAATCTATTAAAGAATCATAAACATGATCCAAAAACTTGAGCTAAAATATTCTTTATGTAAGGAACTATTAGAGTAAGAATGGGAAGTGATGGAACTAGAATATTTTAAGTTTTCTTACTATTAATTGATTAAATGTATTTTAAACATTGTTAATATTATCCAAACCTAAGTCCAAAGTAAAAATGTATAGAAAATTAACAACTAAGGTAGTATGCATAATACGTAAAATCGTTCTAAGTTCTTCAATGCTGGATGCATTAAATTAAAACCATTTGAATAATTTTCACTCTGTGAAAAATAAGAAAATATTAAATCTATCGGTTTGGAGTATTTAATAACATATTATATAATGTTACATAAAGTAATTTTTTAAACGTGCCATAAGTTTATAAAAGTTTCTGGAATATTACAAAATAATCAGGAACTTTGAAATGTACCTACGCCTTTATGCTGTAATTTTTTTTTTTAAATTAGGATTGGATTGCCACTTATAGATTATGTAGGAAATTAAGTGAAAACTAACCTTCGTGCGCATGTACTGACTTCACATTAGATACTTATATGAAGAGATCCAGAAATATTTCGGATTCATCTGGCGTCTGGGTGGAATTAACAGTCCGACATGTGCTAAAACGAGGTTTGCTTTTCAATTTATTAGCGAGAACAGATTTTTTTATCTTGTTAATCGACACAACTTGATTCATTTACTTTCTCTACTAGCTTGGCATCATACAGACTGGTATTTGAGTCAAAAATTCAACTTTAATGATAAGCATTGGCCTTGGGCCCCGAAACACGAAGGTAAATATGACGTAATATATCAGATAATGATTTTTTATTTTTTATTTATAATTTTTTTAGGTTCTCTGGCTTCATTGATGTATACAAATCAAAAACAACTGCAAGCTATTATAAGATGAAGTGCAGACAGGTTCTTTGATGTAAAGCTCTAAGAATTATAAAAATATATACATTAGCTGAAATTATTAAGTGCCCTTCTAAGATATTATCGGATCTTACAAACATCATTAACAGTTTTAAGATTTTTCACAAGCTAAAATGGGCCTTGTGCAACAGTACAGAAAAAAACTTCTTGAAAAAAAAAATTGAAAACTGGTTAAATGAAGAAATGGTTTACCTGCTGCCCCAGTCTCTTCATTGAAATGGCGACCGTATAAATAATTCGATGATTTGAGTGACCAATCAAAGCACCGGGAAAAAAATGGAGCTCAGAAAGAAAGTTCCTGTAGATGAATTAACTTACGCAGCTCAATTGGGTCATCGTGCCGCAGGCAATATAGATATGGCTAATAAGTATACTTCCAGACAAAGTCTCCAACCAGAACCACAAAGTTTTGGATGGCCGCTGCCATTGTAGGGCTAGATCTTGAATATATTCTCCGATTTTAAATAATATTGAAAGTGATATCTTTGGGTTTCGATATAAGTGTCGAAAATTTTGGTACGTACACCATAAATATTGCATAATATCATGTAGAATTGTGTGCCTAGCAACCTATGTCATCAATAGTCCACAGTATATTAACTCATGTTCCGAGGATCACATTGCATGCTTTATTTCCGAATAGTCAGTTGTCGGAATAAGCAGCCGAAGCAAGAAATAAACGTTTTATTCAGTACAGAGAAAGCTTCTCCAGAACATTTTCCAGGTTGGACTTTAATGAGGATATTTTAAATCGCTCGCGTTACCTTCGGACCCATTTTCACTGGCATGAAATCTAACTTAAATAGGAAAAGGCAGACAATATCAAAAAAAGTCTTAGAGTTTTTTTTAAAAAACAAGCTGGTTCTTTTGATGATAGTTAAAATGATGATGAAATGTAAGTTATATCTTTTGTTAACGAGTGTCTATTTATTTATTAAATATGTACTTTCAAGTTATTTTAAGACTTTTTTTTTGTTATATATCCAATCCAGTATGTAGACAGTATAATATTGTTACGATCCTACCAAGTGGGTTCGAGAGGAATAGCCCAATTAAAAGATTAATTGTTTAAATACTGTTTTATTGTTCACTATTTACACTTTGCTCTCCGCACTATATACAAGTCTGTTCCGCTCTATCGAGTCTCGCAGTTCACTCACACACACTCCAGCTCTCGCCACCAGCCGCGCCGCCGGCCCAGTCCCCACTCGCAGAGGGAGGTCGGCTCCAAGTAGTCGCTGCTAGCTCCTGAAGTCGTCGCGCCGCCGCCGCAGCCCTCGCTCCACTCCGCACCACCGCTGTCGCACGCCTCTAACTATCGCACGATTGTCGCCAGTCGCCGGGTCGCCCCAGCACTCAATATTCTTGTCTCGCCGAGACTCTCGCTCGCCAACGCACACTGCTCCAAACTATCGCACGCTGTCGCCCCTATACCAGGGAGAAGGCCCCGGTACCACTCTTGACTCTCGCGACGCCACTCGTCCCTTTCATAGGGACGGTCCTCCACTGTCACCCTTTCTGGCTTTATCGAAGGTTTTAGACGTCGACGTACCGAGATGCTGCTGGAAAAATGACGTGACACGAAGGAGCCAGGGCGAAGGGCTGCCGCTGCCTAATGGCCCAGAACAAGCGTCGGGGCGCACTGGTATGCGTGAAGCGTCAGTAATTTGGGCCGCTTTCAGTCAGCAAGGCGGCTCCTCTGAAGCTGGCCTTGCCAACCCGGCCCTCTGTGTAACTGGGTCTCCGCACTGCCGGGGACGCAGACAAGTGGCGAGGAGGGCGGACTAGACTGTTCTTAAAATGTCAAACACGTCGGCAATTCAAGCCACCTGGCCGGCCGCGGCCCACAACGCAGTCGTTACTACATATTATGGGTTAAGCTTGAGTAAACAGCTACAGGTATGCATACGTATAACTTTCACGAGTTTGTTGAAAGTGATTGCTTTTATTTGAATAATTAACGCATCTCCATACGAAAAGCAAAAAATATATATTTTTGGCCAGGTTTGTAACTCAAATACCAATCTATGCTGCATTGTCTCACAATCGCAGAGGGACATGCCCAAATAAATGCCTTTCAATCATTAACACTGTGAAAAAGTATAAATATTTGCATTCTAGCTTGCGACCATATGAATGCGCAGAATTTCCGTTTGTCTTCGAGCCTATATACGGTCTGATGTAATTGGCTGTGATTGGATAAGCCCTTTTTTAGAATTTCGTTTCTGGTTCAGGTAAAATAAGGTCAATAAATTTAAGGTTTGGAATCCAACTGGTTTTGTCTAATCTGGCCATCTAGTCTGGCATAGGCTTATAGATTATAAGAAAATATTTATATAGTTTCCATGTTCGCATATTATATAACTGTGCAAAAATATTTTAAGGGTTTGAATGCCGTATATGTGAAATAAGTATCAAAAAAATTTTAAAGTCACAGGTAGTTTGTTTGGAGTTCGTTCAGTGTATGCTTACCTTGATTGTAATCTATATGAAACTTTAATTGGATTGTATACTGGAAAATTGAGGCATTCCACTTTATATTTTATTAAACTTCTTCAGGAGCGATGGAAGTATTATTTAAAGTCTGAATATTAATGCAGCGTTTTTGTTAAAACATTGTTCTGAATTGATAATATTCTTGCTTCCTAACCTTTTCAAAGGAAGCGACAGTAGGAACCCGTCTTTTAAAAGTCAATTATCTGTCACCAAATATATTACTAAATCATACACCACATTATAATTATCTATGACCCCACGAACGAGGAAATATATTAAGCACAAATTAGAATAAATTATTTTTAAAAAAGTTTAAACAAAAGTTGTGTGTGACATACTTTTTTTACTTTGTAGCAGTATGTTTATAATCTAAGGTTGTAATATTAAATTAACGACTAATTTAATCTTAGTTTTGATATTAACTAAACAACGTATGGTCTGAGTATTTGAACTGTGACAGATATTTAAGTATATTTGTAAATGAGTCATAATATTTTAATTCATGTTTATTGTTCCTACTTTAATAACATTTGTAATAAATGCCGAAATGTTAGAATTATTAAATACTTTAAAAATAAATGAAATTAAATAAAATGTGCACTGTGTTATTTAGTTGATACACTGTATAAATGATTTTGCCAAGTAGTAATAAGAAAACACTTTAAATGTGGTTAAGGATACAATTTATAGAAGATGTACATTTTAAAAGGCCTAGAAATTATAAATATAATTTTTAATGCTGTAGTTGGGGTCATGAAAATCTAAATATAACATTTAATTGTGTGATTATTTTAGATAATTATCTTCTATACTTATTAATAGAGGTTAGAATTGCCAAAAAAAATTCTTTTCTATCACGTGTAAGAGTGAGTTACGCGCGATATTTTTCTAATGTAACTGAAATATTCATTTAAAATCACAGATATTTGTAAACTGGCACCTTATGGCAAGCCCACGTTACTGGCGAGGGGTACAGGTGAGGAGGGTGGCCCGACCCTCGAACAATGTCGCTCTCACAATAGCCATTCCAATTCTTGAAAACCAGCCTGCTCATTGATCCCCGTCGACACCCTTCGGCTCCCGGCGCAGCGCCAGCTCCGAATGGCCCGCGACAATAATTCATAATTTATTTTAAAGTAGGTACTCTATTACGTTTTCCGTGGTATAAAAAATTATGCTTGTACAAAAGTCAGTCTAAACCAGTTAGCGCGACATTAAATATTCACTATTATTTCTGAAAATAAAAAATTACAATAATAATATGTTGTAGTACATATTTATAATAATCTTCTTGTAAATTTACAAAATATTTCTTGGCAACTGGCTTTAAAAGAAATCTTTCCTAGAAGTACGACATATATGAACAAACATTTATGAACGACATAGGTCACTCTAATTCTAATTAACTTGGGACTTTATATAGATTTATGTAATAATACGTTTATATAATTATTCTATTTTAATCTGTTTCACATTCCAGTTCATATTCAATGGCTTGCAAAATTCGGCATGTATAATGTTTTTTTATATTTCTTTCCAAAAATACATATTAAAATATCTTTAATTAATAAGAATACTTTTGCATTTATCTATTAATGTCATATTATTTAATATTACAATAAAAGTCAGGCCCTATAACTTCAATAAGTTAAAAAAAAACATATATATTCTAATATAATTCATGCTTATAGTCTTTAAAGTGTGTTATTTATATGTGATTGTGAAAGATTCGAATGTGCTGTATTTTATAATTAAAAACGCACGTTAGTGCAATAAATGAAAAGGTAATATATTGTAAATATATCATGTCACGACTGGGAAGAACCCACCACAGATAGAGGACTTGTGTAGCAGGACGCGTAGCTCCACATCATCCTTCATATGTATGCAGGTACTTACCGAGTGAAACACACGTAGGGAAGAGAACCAGTTTAATTAAGAATTGGTTCCAGAAATATTGCTTCACATATGTTAGGTCATTAGTGCCTTACTGTATCAATTGATGTAATAAACAATAATAAAATAAGAATACTGCTCTATTGGATGCAAAATGGATTCCGACCGTCCCGGGCTTCCAGTGCTGATACTCTGCTGGATGACAATGAGCCTAATGGCTCTGTTACCAGTTGAAAGCCCTGGCTAGGCACGCGCCTGCTATCTTTAATGAATGAGACAGAGCTGGCAACACTGGATGACCATGTGGTCCCGTCGGTAAACCCCCCCCCCCCCCCCTTCACCAAGAACAATACATGCTGTCTGTCTTATCTCTGTCCGCGATCTCTCGCTCTCGGCTTCTCCCAAGCGCTACCTGGCGACCATGATTCACAAACGTGTCCTTGAAGCTTGCCCTATTTATATAGGAAAATACAAACCAAACATAACAGTTGTAAATAGCGCAAATGTGGTAGTTCTTAGAGAATTATGACTATAATAATTAGTTATATGTATTAGTTCTGGTACAGATTTAAACAAAAGTGTGCCCTGAAAAAATGAAATTGCACATGCATATTGTTTTCAAAGACAAATTCTGTACTGGTTGACATTACACTGACCATTTGAGACATGCATTAAGTTCATCAGTTAGTTTAGAGCATGGTATAAGGGGGATAGTTTGTCGAAAATCAGAATACAATAAAATGAGCACACCATCAAATAGCTGTTCATTTTCTCACCAACCTTTAAGATTGCGATAAAGAGCTTGTAGATATTTTTGTTTGTGAGGCATATGCATTCGTCCCATATAAAGAGCCTATATGATTGTAGTACTTTAACAATTCCAGAATTTTTGCTGAATTGGCATGTTGTTGCCACGATTCCAGATAACGAAATTTCCAGCAAAAAATTTAGCGGCTCATATTTAAACACTCCCATTTAACCTTTGTCAGACCAGTCACCCCAATCTTTCCCTCTACTGGATCTGATTTTTGCCAATGCAATGCATGTCGTGCAGTGTACTCGTCTAACCCCGCTTCTAACGCACATTCACTGGCTGATATTCTCCTCCTCCTCTCCGTGTCAAAGAGTGCTTTCCCCAGAAGACTATCAGATCAGGCAGTTCCTGAGAACCCTCCTTACGTGAGCGAGTTTCGGACACGAACACGAGTCGTCTTGCCCAAGACCTCGGCACGTCCCCAGGCTCGGTAGAGCCTCCTTTCCGACGGAGGTTGCGAGTTTTCACCCCCCCCCCCCCCCCCTTCATAAAAGGCTTCACAGGGAACATTGGCCAGAGCAATGACCTGGGCCAATAACCCCGACGACTCAAGGCTAAGACACAGCCTTCCTAACGTATGGCCGCGCTACACCACTGCCCCCTGGCGACTTCAGTTGTAAGCTATGTCCGCTAGTCCTATTGCCAGTCGCCAGAGATCAGTACCTGTCCCTCGATTAGCCCCACGTTGTAGCAGACAATTTGAGTGAGTCGATATTTACTCGTTTTGGACACCTCTCAGTAGGTCGCGCGGACATCGGCCAGTACTACCAACTTCGAGATATCGAAGTCAGAGTTTTGTTTATTTACCACTCGGAAAACTACGGACTGAATCATATCATCGGCGAGACGCCCCGCAAGACTCCTGTCCGGCCGTAACTAAAGATGTAGTCAGCTCGGCAAGGGATGCTGTCCCTACAAGTCTTTTTAATTAGTTCTTATCCCATCTACATTCATCGTAGAAGTATTTATGCTTCAGTAGTTATATTTAACATATACATATATATTTTTTAATTATGGAAACATCCGTGACTTCCGTGATTTTGCGATCTTCGGATCCTGGCGAGCTACGCTTCGAACACTAGAAGCCACCTCCCTGTCTGACAGGGTCAAAGGGTCCAAGAGCCATATCCAGACATAGCAGTGCCTCCTTCGAGTCCTCCAGCAATCAGGACGACTAGGGTGCCCTGAAGACATAAAATATCTGTTTCGGCCAGCGAGCACCAAACCTCCGGTGCTAAAGTTTTTTTTTTTTTTTTTTTTTTTTTAACTTCCCTAACCACTTTTGCATCACGACGTAGACAACATCAAAAACAAGAAATATTTATTTTGGGACTTTATAGCACTTATTGATCACTCTGGGATTGTTTTTTTATAACGTTTTATTTCTTTATTTTTGTTTACCGACGCTAAATGAAACCTAATATTCCGTTTAGGGCCGGCCTATAATTTCAGATATTTTACAAGCCATATTTTTAATTATGTAATTTTAATGAGCTTTAATGTAAATTTAATAATTCAACGATTTAATAATTTAATATAATTATAATATATATGTGAATCAATCAGAGGTTATCAATTTCATGTTATAAGCATTACCAGTCAAATAAACAAATAGATACTTATATCTAGACGAAATCACACCTAGTTTCTTTTCTTTTTTTTTTTTTTTACTTTTTGAAACTAAAAGAATCACCGTTACAGCAGTGTATTATAAAAGGTTAGCATTGATATGTAATTTAAACTTATTTTCCAACACTGCACAAACGTAACAAATGTCAGCCTCATCCACATAGACCCTGCCTCAGGCGAGGAAACTGTATGCATATTTACATTTCTTACACCAGTACGTAAAAATAATCTTCTGGTATTTTTTACGGTACATGGCTGAAAACAGCCCCAACACGACCAAAACAGAACCACACCAGATTTCAGACCAAGAAAATTGACTGTGAATCCCGACAACCCATCAGATACATAAAGAAGGTTAAATAAAGTAGTAATATATATTTTGTTTTGTAGAATGATCAGATGAGTTTCACTTTATCGTACTTTTTATGTAACTTAGTTTATTAACCAAAAACAAAACTTAATTGAACTGATACCACCTCAAGGATGACAATAGGTCGTGTCATTTTTAACATAATTTAAATCTTGCAATATTTAATTTATTTTTTATGGGTTGTCAGGGAGTTATGATTTTCGGTCACGTGACTAAGATCAATACAATGGATTGCATTTCAACTAGTGACCTGGAGTTAACATTTGAAATAAAATCGCAAGCAGTTGATTGCTGCTTAGTTCTAGAGCTTCTTCAGATACCAGCCATAATTTACCCATGTCTTTCGAGTATTCGAACTATGTGATAAGCATTTCATTACTTAAGACCATAGTAGCATTTTTATATTGAAATTCACACATTTATTTGAAAGTAATTGTTATCGTTTAACAGTTAATCAAATTTAAAGCAAAAACAATAAAATTTAATTCGATGTAGCAAGAAAATGATTATTACAATTATTGAACGAATTAACACCTTCTTTATTTGACGTGTTTCAAATTTATGTTTAATACATAAACAAATATTATTCAATGTTTTAAACTACAACTGTCAGTATGATACGTGCTGATATCAGGTTTATGGACGAGAAGGATACAGTTTTGCCATAAAAGAAACAAATGATCTCACTACACATTCACCATCTCTCATTTCCAACAAATAACAGATATCTATAGGCTTTTTTTTGTAAAGACAATATCAACATGAATCTTTAAAAAGTATGTTCAAAAAATCTAAGAACTTAAATTTAAAAGCTGCAACAGCTGAATTCGATGTCTTGGAAATTTATGGAATTTGCGGTGCCAGTACAAACTTATTGCTTACTGGCTGACGTAATATAGATATTTAGTAAGTAACAACAAAATATTTCGGAGGAAAAAATCTAAAACAAACCTTTGTAGGTATGCTCGCATCCACGATTATTATTGTTTCGAGTTTCAATATATAAAACTCTTTAAGACCTTTGGATTTTTATTTGTATGTATCAATAAGCGTTACAAGAATTCTGAAAGTATTTAAAATTCTTTCAGATAATTAATATTAACTACATTTATTTCATAAAGACTTTATTTAATAATATAAAATGAAGATTTACTCAGAATTTAACTCATGCCAATGGTAGGATATGCTATATTTTATTTATTTAGTACAAAGTTATAAATAAGAACAATGATCCACAATACATTACCTATTTTTTATAAAATACAATCATTATCAAATTGTGAGTATCAACAATAGCACTCTAAAACTTATAACAATTATTTAATTCTTATATTAAATATTATTATATTAAAATAATTTAACTTCTATAGCATCTATCCTGAAGCATGTTTGCAAAAATATTTGGTTTATGAAATACATTAATTAATATTGGTTTATAATTTTTCATTAAAATAAATAACAGAATTTTGAAAAATAAGTGTAAATTATAGCCGATCCCTCGCGGGTTAATGCAAGTTTTCGATACACAATATTGTTGCCAAACACATAGGCCTATTCTAACAATCTGTCATCCCATATAGAAAAATTGGATAGTGCGTTTTGTTAAGAAAGCATACAGCATCCGCTGCTTGAGTTGTAAGATTGGCCTAATAAATTATTTGATTACAGTGAGTTATTTAAAATGGATTTTTTTTCGGGAGTAGTAATATTTTAAGAAGGTAGTAAGTATGTCTTAGGAGGTATTGTATTTAAGGAACACTGAAACATTGCTTTTGTTTACTTTAGTTATTATTGGTTTATTGTATTTTTAAAAAAGTTAATAGTTGAAATCATTTAAAAATATTGTAAACTTAAATCTCATTTATCGCTGGCACGAATGTTATTGAATCTAGTAGTAAATTATGGTAGTTTTCCGTATGGCACAATTCCGCCTCGCCTCTTCGAAACAGACGGAAAAGTACCATACTGGAAAAGTACCATACTTAAATATATAATTTATAGCTGCCACGAATGTATTTGAATCTTGTAGTAAAATATGGTAGTTTTCCGTATGGCACAATTCCGCCTCGCCTCTTCGAAACAGACGGAAAAGTACCATACTTAAATATATAATTTATAGCTGCCACAAATGTTTTTAAATCTTGTAGTAAAATATGGTAGTTTTCCGTATGGCACAATTCCGCCTCGCCTCTTCGAAACAGACGGAAAAGTACCATACCGGAAAAGTGCCATACTTAAAAAGGACACGTGCTGCTATCTGGCATCATTTGAGTTAACCTAAGAAACTGTTGGAGTTGACAGCGCTGTCTACAGACGAATTCTCCACACTATTCTGAGAAAAGAGGCGTTGTAGTCATTCCATGGAGTGTGTAAAAAAATATGGCACAATTCCGTCTCGTCCTTTTCCAAGTATGGTACTTTTCCAGTATGGTACTTTTCCGTCTTTTTCGAAGAAGAGAGGCGGAATTGTGCCATACGGAAAAGTGCCATACTAGTATGGTACTTTTCCAGTATGGTACTTTTCCATCGCCCCCTTCTATCCAACCTTTGTCAGACTCTTCTCCCTAAGTTTTTTCCAGCTCTAGATCTGATTGTGACTCAGAAGGGCGATCCCATTCTTCCCGTCTTGGCGCACGGACGTCTCCTGAAATTCGTCCCCGATTCGTGACGAGAACTGCTAAGGCCTGCGAACTCTCAGCACCGGCCAGTTCCTAGAACTCGCCTGATGCGAGCACTCCTTGGCATGATCGCGAATCATCTTCGCCAAAGTATAGTCACACATACGGGTCCTGTAGACCACCGTTCCCACTAGCGCCGCAGTTTTAACCCCTCTCCCCTCTCCAGGTTTTCCTGGAAACACACCCCGGGTCTTTGACCGGCCGGTAACCCCGGCTAGGCACGGCCTGTCCCCAAGGCCACGACAGTAGTGCACGAAGTACATACTTATGCCACCTAGCGGTAGTTTTGCGAATCTCTTCCCCTGGGAGTTTGAATGCCCGGAGAACGCCTGCCCTCTGGCATCTCCCGCAATAACCAGTATTGTAGTTCCCCACAGGCCACCAGAGTGCTGGCTCAGTCCTCTCTATAAGACTCAATGCTGCTGCCAGCTGACCCGTGCGAGTCGACCTCTACTCAGTTCAGCCACAGCTCAGAACATCGCGCTGACATCGGGCAGTACCAACAACTTCGAGGTATCGAAGTCTGCCTTTCCTCGACAAGCACCTCGGTAGTGTTCGGAACCTGACTGCATAGAACAAGACAACATCGGGATGCTTCGCCGAGCTGTTCTCTTAAGATGTGATAAGATTAGACAAGGGATGTTTCCATCATAGTAGTGTTTAGGCGTTAGTCAGGCCACGTAAATCTAGCTAAAGTAGTCATGTAGAAGTCATCCTAAATTTTTTTTTTTTAATCATGGATCATCCGTGTCGCGATCGCCTGGTCAATCATCGGGCAGACCTTGGAAGACATCACCCTGTTTGGTGAGTTTTTAGCACCACGCCTCCCCCATTTGTCATCCTACCTAGAAGGTATTTTCTGCCTGTTCCACCTACTGTCTGTGAATCAGTCCTAAACATGTGTTTTTGGATCTGTTCACAGACAGGGACCAAGTAACACAGAACAAGTGCTGGACCCAGGCACCGAGTACCAAACCCGGGTACTTTTTCAAGGAGTGGATCAGCCTCAATCAGGGAAGATAACCCAGGCCCTCTGACATCTTGTCAGCTGTCCCACTACATCCAAAAATCTCCAAAACGCCAGACTTTCAATTTTTTTTAACCTTTTTCGGACCAGGATCTAACCACGAAGTTTCTTCGATCTGAAATCAAGAACATCAAGAACATCACTATGATAATTTAATGTGTTTACTTATTATTAACTGTAATTTAAAAAATTAAATCTACATAATATGTTAATTCTCTAAGAAGGGCCAGCTCATTCTTGTACCCATTCTTGTAACCATTCTTATATCCATTCTTGTATTAATGTAATCTAAATTCCATGTTGTATATACTGTACTTTCTGTTAATTGAATCAAATGTTGTAACTCCATATTGTGTCAAATAACCAAAAGTAAAATAAAAACAGAGAAACCAACACCTGGTCGAAAGCATTGTTTTACCTTCTGGAACTAAAAGATCCACTTGTTCCCCTCAGTCATCCGGTAAAGTGACGGGCGGGACAATATCAAAATGTATCAAAATTCATGTTACAACGCTTGAGGGTAGAAAGCTCTTATTATTTACAACCATTTTTGCCAATAAACATGTTGCCGGAAACGCGTATTTAAGCCCCTGTAGCCCCAGAAAGAGTCAGCGTAGGCAACCCATTGTAGAGTGTTATGTTGTGAATGTGCGGGCGTTCAAGTAGAGAAATAACCTTTTTAATCGTGGCACAGATTTTAATTTCACTCTGAAATCAATCACAGCTTCGGCTTTGTTTCACAACATTGAAAATGTTGCATACGTTTTAATAACGTGAAAGCCTAAAGCAACGGCTCAAAAACATGCCCACCTTGAGCGACACAGAGGTGGCAACGGCGAATCATGTTTTCACGGATATGCTGGAGCATGTGTGGAGTCGACCTTATGATTTCGAACGCTTCGATGATTCGCTGTGTAAGCTCTTCTACCGTTTCTACTGGTGTAGCGTAGATAAGCCCTTTTACAAAACCCCACAGAGAGAAATCTAACGGGGTTAGGTCCGGTGACCTTGGCGGCCATGTGACAGGGCCCGCTCGTCCAATCCATCGGTTTGGAAATGTTTGGTTTAAATACTCTCGCACTTGCAGGGAAAAATGAGGTGGTGCCCCGTCATGTTGGTACCACATCACACATCGGACATGCAATGGAACTTCTTCAAGAAGACCTGGTAGTTCGTCCTGAAGGAAGTGGAGGTATCTGGCGCCGGTAAGTCGTTGCGGAAGAAAAAAAGGCCCGATGAGTACGCCGTCAACAATACTGGCCCACAAATTAACTGAAAAACGTTCCTGGCGAGCTGTAACACACGTTGCATGCGGATTGACATCATTCCAAACATGACTGTTGTGCGAATTGAGAATAGCGTCTTGAGTGAACTTGGCTACATCGCTGAATAAAACCGCTATCTAGGCATTCCTCAATACTCTTCGAATGTACCAACGATAAAAGGTCATGCGAAGAGGATAGTCCGCCGGACCCATGTGTTGCAATTTTTGAAGGTGGTACGGGTACAAGAGTTGCTCATGAAGAACTCGCCAAACAGCCATTTTTTCAGCGTCCATATCGGAACCTTCTGCCCTTGTGCTTGTATCCGGACTCTCCTCAAATCTCTGAAGTACATCTTCTTCAAAACTGGGAGTACGAACCCTGCGTGGAGCACCAGCATTTGGTCTTGTGACAGCACATTTACCAGTATCACGCATTCGCTGAGAAGTCTTGCAAACATGGTGTGAGCTGGAATTATACGACCCGGATATCGTTCTTCGTACAGACGACGGGCGGCTCGTCCATTTTGTCTAGCTTCCCCGTAAACAAGCAGCATGTCCGTGTACTCACTAAACGTGTACTCCATTGATCTCCACTAAAACGTCGCCCTTTTCAGAACCACAGCGAAAGAAATGACACCACGAGTTTGCTTTTACGACAGAACAGTCAACGACGGACCACACTGCGACACTGCGATGTCACGCTGCGCAGTGCTATTGCACGGCACGAACGGAAGAAAAGAGGTGAGGGCGCCACCAACGGAAGTAAAAAGGGCGGGGGTCAGCATTCGACATCGTACAGTTCTCTCGAGCGCTGCCCGGCGTCGTAAACACGTAATTCACCACAGCATCGTCTGTCTCGCACAAAGCCAAACGGGTTGCCTACGCTGACTCTTTCTGGGGCTACAGGGGCTCAACTACGTGCTTCCGGCAACATGTTTATCGGCAAAAATGGTTGCAAATAATAAGAGCTTTCTACCCTCAAGCGTTGTAACATGAATTTTGATACACTCTGTATAGAGACTAACTAATGCCCGCCATGCGTTGCAATGCCTTTATTTTTTTCTTCCAAACTTTTAAAAGTAGGTATACATGAACAGTGTGTGCGTGCGTTGTGTCCCTATCCCGCTCTTTCTCTATACCTCTCTGTAACTCTCTATATATATCTCTCTTTATCTGTATAGCTCTCTCTATACCTAAATATCTCTCTATATATCCCTCTATCTTTCTCTGTCCCACCCTCCCTTCCACCATTATTATTATGACTATAGCAAAGACGAAATACTATAAAATACTTACAGGTAACTAGCCATACGACTCGCGCGCCACCTTAAATTCTGCTTTAAGAGGATTCATCACAGCTACTAAAATTGTGTGCTGCAGGGTCTCGCGATTCCAAGTCTCAATGGCGTCATTTTAATACTGAAAAATAAAAATTTTTATAAATATAGAAAGGTAAAAAGAATGTTCCTAGTGAATAATTTTTTTAAATTTTTTGGATTAAATAAGTTTTATCCCGCATTGAAAGTACTGTTTCTGAGCTGTTTTCAAGGTGATTTTCAGAAGTTCTAATGGAATATTTCATAAATATTTTTCATTGGAAACATAGTGTTAACCTTGTTAAATAAATTTCTTTCTGTGTCTTCGCTGTCGAAATTGAGATATTTGATGAAAATTATATATTTCTAAAGTAATGCACACATTGCTGGGCGAAAAAGATGATCGTCGCGCGGGAAACATGGTGGGAGGCAGAGAAGAGAAGAAGAGGTGTAGACAGCGAGAGCCCTCCCCCCTGTGGAGCTGCTAAGCTGACCCCTTCTGGGCGCAGGACTCTGCCCGAGCCTGACAACAACAATAGGGAAGAGTGCAGGGGGTGGGGGTTACTACCTGCTGTGGAGCTGTCCCAAAACTGAGGTTCGCAACTCGCCAGAAGACGGAATAGCCCAGGAAACAAAGGTTTCAACCTGTGAAAAATTTGTCCAAAGCTGAATTTTTGCACAGTTGTAGAGTCGACTATGATTAATAACATACCGAAAGTTTACCGCTGTAGACCTTGTGCGTATCACTGAAAATTTGCAGTTAAGTCCTAGATGACAGCGACTTGCAGCAGTTCATTAAAATGCTTCCCATTTTTGCACTTTTTACCGTAGACTCTCGATAGCTATATGAAAATAATCTTAAAGCACTACTACTCACATTGATAATGAATAAAGTTCTAAAAGTTAATATTAAAGGTAAGAAAAAAAATGTTAAATTAATGAAATAAGTTTTTTTACATCAGTCAAGGCAATAAAAAGACAATTCACTTAAAAATAAAGGGTCTTACGCAAATATTTATTTAACAAATGTTGTATAGTTCTTAAGCTTTACAGGGACATATCTTTCAAAAGTCTAGCTTAATTTATAGGATCACTAGACTCTCCCGAGCTTATCAATGTCGTCTACGCACTGCGACAGAGCCACAGCCGCAAGCGCTGTGGCCACTCTCACTCCCACGAAATCGAAGATTTTTTATCTTTGTTAAATTTTCTCCTAACTGAAATTTAAAACAGTGGTAACATTCAAGTTTTCTAGCAACATTTGAAATGTTTACCTCCGCAAACCTTGCGCGGAACACCGAAAACGAGAAGTTAAGTCCTAAATAATACTTTATTGACCACTCAACAATATGGCACTATAACGTAATTACTATAGTATACTTTCAGAATAGCAAACCAAAACTTACTCAAAACATTATTCTCAATGAATAAATTTAAAAATCCTTTACTACGTTTGACTAAATATGATATTTATTCAATAATATTAGAAGAGAGGTGTTCTGAAAAAAAGGGCACAAACGAAAATACGTATTACAAAAACACGTAGAGCCCGATTTTAAAACATTAAATAAAAGTAGTTGCAAAGTTCTTAAACTTTAAATTAGTTTATTTGTTGAGAGCTTGGTACAATGTGTCTGACCGCTAAAGCGATCCGAGCCGCGTAGTGTATACTACTGCGAGGTTGTCGAAGTAGGCTCGGGTCGGGACGAATTTCGCTGTAAAGAAACAAAGGTTTTTAATACATGGAAAATTATCCAAAAGAAAAAACTTTGTACAGTTGTAGAATGAACGTTTCTTGGTAACATATCAAAAGTTTACCGATGCAAACCTTGTGCGTCACGCCAAAAACGAGCAGTTAAGACCAAAATGTCAATTTTTTGCAACGATCCACAATAATGGATATTGAAAATGCAGTTTATGGAGTAGACTGACAGTATGGAACCCAAAATAATCTAGAAACATTGCCCTATCTGATGATAGTAATAAAAAGTACACAGTTTTAACATCTTTATATAAAATAGACAATTTAATTCATTAAAGTTGAGAAATTCATTTTCATTCAATTTTTACGGTAAAGTTAATACATCTTACATAAATATAAAGAGCCCTACGTGAAAATCGCTTTCAATAAACGTTGTTGCATATTTATTCTTCTTTAAATGGGTATATTTGTTAAGGGTCTCATACAATTTGTTTGTCCCCTGAAGCTATCCGAGCCGTGTAGTGTGTACTACTGTGAGGTTGCCGAAGTCGGCTTGGGGTCGGGACGAATTTCGCTGTTAAGAAACATGGAAAATTATCCCAAAGCAGAAACTTTGTACAGTTGTAGAATAAACGTTTCTTAGTAACATGTCAAAAGTTTACCGATGTAATCCTTGTGCGTCACACCAATAAACAGCAGTTAAGTCCTAAATGATAATTTCCCAAACGATCCACAAAATTGTGTTTCGTAAATAATTTAATAACTCTATAAATACTTTTTTTTAAGTAGGCTCCCAGTATACAGCAAACTTGGTTTGTTCTCAAACGCCATACTACTACGGTAATAGGAATATGAAATCACTACAGACAAGATTTTGTTCTGGTGAAACCAGAGCTAACCGAGAAATGACCGAACGTCCCGGAAAGTTGTGATATTTGACGATATTGCGCGAGTAGCACACCCGTACGTGACTACAGAGAATGGATAGTTTCCTTAGCCGTTAGGATTTCTGGTACGAACACCCTCTCACAGGTAGCGTCATAAAATACGGTCAAACTCTTGCAAAACCATCCACCACCACTCTTTGCCACTAGCAATCCAACTACGTCAGCTAGGCGCAGCACTCAAATACATTAACTTATTTAAAAAAAAACTGAATATGTAATGCTACCTATACGTTTTACAACACAACTCGTGTTTTATTTATTTTCTGAAAAAAAAAAAAAACAACCTATTATTATAGGAATTATGTTTTTTAAGTGAAAAAAAACTCAGAGTACATTTACGATGTATCGTTTTATTCTATTTTTATGTAGTAAACTGATTTTAAAGAAGTAAATATATAATTTTGCATTTTTCTGATCGAAAATAAAACGGTGTATCAGAAATAAAAAAAAAATTGTTGCTAAAAAAAATTATTTTTAGTAATAAAATTTTTGAAACAGAATAAATCCATGCAGATATAAAACCAGAGGTTCTCTAGAGTTTTTCATTTACAAGTTCCAAGCAGAAATCGTTTATTGTTAATTTTATTGTATCAAAAAACATTCATATAAGAAAAAAAATGCATATCTCATTACATGTATCGTACTTCCTCTCATATGAATTAGCTATGTTTTAAGTAATCCCTAAACAAGACCCAGTTGAATGAGTGTCGCAGTACGCAGTGTGTCGGAATGCCGCGCTGGAACGGCGGTGGCCGTGAGAGATTAGTACGGCCGCAGTACACTGCAGCGCTCGGGCCGCTTTAATGAGCCAACTAATTACGTTAGACTCTTTATAAATATACTGTCTTAAAGCTAAAGGTATAACCAAAAACATTTATTTGGACATTTTTCGCATTGGACTCTTCAAATTGGTGTAAATAGTATTTTTATCTGAGTGGCAAAGATAAAAAATAATATGTCATGAATTAATCGCTTGATATCACATCTTTAATATTAACAATTTATGCTTTTTACAACATTAATAGCTGTATTAGAGTCTCAAGATTATTTTGGTAGTTTTATGGACAGTCTAAATGAAAAACTGTACAAATGGGTAGCATTTTAATGGACTGATGTATGTCGCTGTCATCTAGGACTTAAATGCAAATTTTCGGCGATACGCACAAGGTCTACAGCGGTAAACTTTCGGTATGTTATTAAGCATAGTCAAATCTACAACTGTGCAAAAATTCAGCTTTGGACAAATTTTTCACAGGTTTGTGCCTTTTTAAGTCTTGGTTTCCTGGACTAGAAGTGTAGCTATCAATGGCTCGGAAGTCTAGCAAAGCCAGATTGTTTTTATCAGCATACAGGAAAACATTTTGTTTTTTGTTTACGGTACATGAGAGTAATGGAAGAAAACAAAAATCAGTGTGTCTGGTTTACACAGGATGAATGGTATTAATGTAGTATTTTAATTCTTATCAACATTTCGTAACTGAAAAATATTTCACAGCACAGAAGATGCAAAATTAATTATTTACGCGCACAAATACATGTGATGATTTTTATTGTGATTATATATATATATATATATATATATATATATATATATATATATACACAAAGTAAAAACTAAGGGTCATAGACCTTTCTTATGTGAAGTAACAAAACCCGTCGATGGACTGTGATATATGTAATAGCAATTACTTAAAAAATATTATTAAATTTATTTTACATGCACTATAGTGTACATAAGTTTGTAATACGTTTTATAAAACAATTAAAATATTTTCCCACTGTCGAGTTTGCAACATTTTACCAACCAATCTTGCTTCTGTGTGTCTTGCACGTTACCACTCTGCTACTGAGACAAGATATAGGCCTGAACGTAAAAGAAACTGGGGGTAATGAAGATTTGTATTGTAATTTTCTCAAGTATGTTATAAGTAAGGATTATTGATTGTTATTATTATTAAAGTATATAAAATGTTTTCTAGGAAATTTTTGCTATCATAAAGATTTATCTGACAAACCAATACGCTTGGTATGTCCCCCAACATTAACGAAATCGAGTGTATACCGCCTGACGCGGGCCCGCCAAATCATCAAAAAAATGAGCTCTGCGATTGCGCAGAAGTTTGTGCAACATATATGTCATGGATAGGACACCAAAATCCGTCCCCTGAAAATAAGGGTTCTGGAGTGGCAATGTGCATAAGGAATAAAGCTGGGGTACAGATGTAGCAGATTCAACACCTGAACCATTTTTTTGTGTCTTCGAATACTAGCCTACATTAAATTATTAGATCTCTTTCCCATGCGGTTCACACAACATAGGTTACTAAAATACACTCTCATATAATTATTCATACATATATCAGTTTGTTAATTTTAATGTTAGAAATATTTAATACTTCTTACAAAAGATAGGAATAATTCTTTCTTATTTAATGTACTGTTCGGGGTAGACGTACAGATGAGTCCGAAAATATGGCCTGAATGCAAATATTTCATATTTATCAAAAATTTAAATAAAACATAATGTGATTCATAAAACAGATGATACGAACATTAAATTAGTACACGTCTTGTTACATTGATTTACCACTAAGCATAGCAATAGTTATTCATATTTAACATTTTATTGTTTTTGTTTGGCACTAATTTCAATTGGAAATGTAATTTGAAGATGTGGTATGTCATGATTAAGTCATTTAATCTGTTATTTTAATAACGGCTATTTTTTCATCCAGTTTTGCAAGTAAGCATGAGAAAATCTATTCAGAGAATGACGTCACAATACCGCATTGTTGGAAAGCTAACTTAATTTGAATGTGGAGAAGAAAAGGAACTTTATAAAAATGACCTGGTCTAGTTTGGTTAGTGCACGCAATATTGATATATTTGCAATAAATTCAGGAGTAGTTCAGCAAGACATTTTATTTTGATTTTACGATGTTGATGATTCAGAAGCTCGAGTATTATTATTCAGGTAGATGTCTGATGTTATATTAGTCATAATTGTGAAGTTTCTACAATCTGCATTTTCATGAGGTAAGCCTGGAATTTCAAAGGAGGCTTTTTGGATGCCATGAAAGTGACTTGAAAATTAAAAGACCAGAAGACTAAAATATGTGTTCATGTCTTTAGTTCATTATTATCATTATTACTATTGACTTAAATGAAAACATTACTAAGGTACATTGGAAAAAGTATATTTTTCACATTATTAGTTTTCCGTAACTCGTAGCAAACCAGCAGAACTAGAGACACTGATTTTCATGTTCATCCACGAGATTAATAGCCGAGGGTAACAAAATTAATTCATATTAAATTAAATGCTCAAAATAACTACAAACCTTATTTACAAGATAAATCGAACTGTCATACGTTAGAGTGATATACACTGTTGCGTATAGATATTACTGCATTTACCAGAATAATTTTATGTTAACGCGTGTGTACTCGGTATTACGTGTAAACACAGTAAAACACAAATACAGAGACGTATCAATTATAAAAATTATCTGTGCAACTATAATGGGCCTGATATTAATGCCTGTATTACTAAAAATTAATAATATGTTTCTATGGTTGTACACATGTGTGTTCTTTTGTTGTTCGCATGTCATACTTATAAAAATATAGATGTATAGCACAAGTTAATACCATCATATTTGCAACCTAGTATAATTTTGCTAGCAAAAAATAATTTCAGATATTACCACTGTTGTAAGTTAATACAATACCATTATTTACACACATCTATATAAAAAAATATTTAAATTATATCAGCTGACATTTATTATTTTGCTATTATGTACATTTGATAGCTTTAGAGAGAGATAGAGAACACACACTTGCTCATGTGTACATGTACAATATGAGACACATTTTCCACCAATATCTATGTTGGGAGTCATTACAAAAATCAGAGCAAATGGCTGTTAAAAAAATTTGGTTTTCAATGAAATGTTATTCAGGAATTATATCTGAAAACAAAACACAGAAAAAATTATTTCAAGGTGGCTGAATCATTGTGTCCATCATCAAGATAAACAAGGAAAACGTGGAAAAGTCGGAGAACTTTATATAAATAAAGAACTTATAAATCAATGTAATAGATACGCAATGTACCTGAAACTATACTCATTTAGCTTATTTCAGTACAACCGTGAAGGTGTAGTAAATATTTATATGAGGTCGGGGGAATTCCGCATACTCACACTATCACAGCGTCCATCCATATCTTATAGTCACCAATAATAATAACATGTTACTACCCTATGCTACACAAATTAATGTCATTTTAGTACCATAAAAGCATATTTAACAGATTTAAACTTGAATCTAGCTTTTATATAATGATTGCTATGAAAGGGCTTCACAACTAAATATACAATTCAGTCCTATGTCCGCTCAACATATGACATTATATCCACTCTCAAAATGTTAATAACCCAGTATGTGCGCAAGATTACCACCTACAGCTCTAAATCCTCAAGGTTTCCCTTTGAAAGTGCCCAATCTCAAAAGCCAGACATGACTTAAGAAGGTTACAACCTAGCTAAGGAAGGATTTTTAAAATCCTTGCCCTCTACATTTGAAGAGCGTGAGAAACTGCAGAATGGTACCCTTTTACAAAGGGAGTGCGGCCTGTGGAAAGAAACTATGAGAAAATTGTTGACAGCTTCTAATTTTGGTTCTATTTGTAGGCGTAAACCACATACTTCATGCCAAAAATTGGTGGCTACATTGTTGTATGAGGTTTTCGATACAGATCCTATGATATGGGGTAGAGATCACGAAAAAGAGGCAGTGAAAAAACTGGAAGAGACTTGTGATGTACAAGTAAAGGCATATGTTTGTTGATTAAGAAATACAATTTCTAGGGGCCAGCCCAGATGGACTGATTGAAAGAGATGGTATTGTGGAAGTAAAATGTCCATCTTCTGGAGTAAAGCCAGAAGTTCTAAGTCCTGATGAGTTAATTCTTAAAAGGAAATGCACATTTTGGAACATATCTCGAGACAAAAAAACTGTTACAGACATTAATAAGAATCATCATTTTTTCTACCAAGTTCGAGGGCAACTTCATGTGACAAGGTGTAATTACTGCATCTTCGGGCTCTGGACTCCAAATATAATTAAAACCACACGTATTGACAGAGATGATCTGTTCTGGAAGGATCAAATGGATCAGCAATTGACGAAGTTTTACTTAAACTGTATGCTGCCAGAACTTGTAGACCTGCGACGACCGCGGTCGTTGCCCATACGAGATCCTGACTATATTACAAAGGTTATGAACGAATTTGCTGCAAGACAACACAAACTTAGTGTCAAGAAACCATCAAATTCCAGAAGAAATAAAAGTGTACAAGCTATTGCCAACAATGATGAACCTGAATCAAAGAAGACAAGAAGAAATTTGTGTTTTTGAATTTGATTTATCACCATTCATAATGAAATCGTCTCATGTAAGTCATTATAAATATACCACATGTTACGCTCACCTGAACTTTACAAGACGTTTGCATTTGATTCTTTAGTACAAACGCATGATATTGCTGTATTGTTTTTGGGTATGTCATTTTATGCATTGTTCAGTTCTTAACTACATAGGTACATACATTTTCAGTGCGATAGTGTAACTTATTAGTTATGTGCTTACTACATTGCATGTGATAGAATTTCACTAAAGATAAAATCGTTGTATCAAGTTTTGCATAAATTATTAACATGTACATTTTGGGAAAGTGTTTCTGCTTGTAAGAAAGGTTTCATTTTGCAATAAGTATACGTTTGATGGGTTCTAACTTGCTATTTCAGCATTGTGTGGGAAGATATTCAGTCTCAAAATTGTATATATGAAATAATCCAATATTCGATAGATATGTGCGATATATTACTTTAACATTATTCGTATTTACATTTTAATAAAAGATAATTGCAATGTCAGTGTTAACATTTTTATTTTTGTATCAAGCATTTAGGGGGATATATTCTGCATCGGTGAACTCGGCTGAGTATTTCAACCAGTACTTAATGTAAGAAGCCATTTTATCTAGAATGTATAAAAACAATAATTGAAAAATGAATGTTTGTATAAAGATCATGTGTTTATTTATAGGTACTAATAAGTCTGCATTTGTGTCTGTATTTGATAAACTATGTATGGTAAGTTTGAAATTGGCTGGCACATTGTGAGGTAATTCCTCTTGCAAATGTAATAATGTTTGGCCGATGATAAACATGATAAGATGTCGGTGTCATTGATAACCGAGACTTCAAGTGACTTCATAACAAATCAGGAACATTATGGTAATAAGCAAGAATTTACTAAAATACATTAAGTAATCAAATCAACTAGAAACATTTTAATAAATGTTCTTGTCTTCTGGGTTCTAGCCGCGTCACAATGGAAGTTCTTTCCGACGTATCGGAGTGCGTTGCGGCCTCCATCTTCAGGGCGACAGCAGCAGAAGTCGCTTCTTACCTACTGTTACTTTCAGTAACCTACTACTTACTGTTACTGTCAGTAGATAAGAAACGACTGCTGCTGCTGCCCTAAAGATAGACTGCAATGCACTCCGCAACGCCGGAATAACTTCCAATGTGACGCGGCTAGAACCTAAAGGCAAAGCAATGACCGTGAAAGCGCGCGATATTTATTTTAAAGTGTTGTATGATAATGTTAATATCTTTAACAGTTAAAATTTCCATTCTGTAATGGTTTTATAATTTACCGTTTAATGTTTATCTCTCAACAAATAAAATAAAGGGTAACAAGTTTACAAAATAAGTATAATTGATTTATTTTTATTTGGTTTAATGCAAAAGTGTCTGGTATTTTAATAAAAGTTAATGACATTTTTTTACAAACATTCTTTAACACAGATAATTTGCACAACTATAGATTGTGTTAGTTATGTAAAGTGTATCGTTTGTATGTTGTACATAAAGTTTTTTTTTCACTAGTTACGGATTTTATTAAAAAAGTTTAGTCAACAAAATTGTATATCTATTTATATGCATTTTTTACTTTCACAATTGTGTAGGCGATTTTTAAGTATATATGTAAGAGAAGTGTTGTACCCGTTTCTATTATAAAAGGTCTGCAAATGTATTAAATCTAAATAATATGCTATGAAACAAAGTTTTGGCATTTTTTTTTTTAAATTTTGATTATTTTTCATTTATCACTTCATCATGCATTACAGATACCTTATGGAAAGCTTTGAATGATTCACAGATTTATTTCTTGTGTGGCGGTAACTAAAGATGATACCGAAAACTACAATCTGGTGCAGGGAATAGAAACATTGGGACCTCCCCCCCCCCCCCCCTTCGACATCATGGTCATCCACAACCACTTTACCCAAGCCATTGTAAGACCTTTTCAAAACCCCCTGCATCCCAGACCACCCGCTGATTTTACAGCTCATCCTCGCCTGCCTTGCTCCCCACTGACTTTCTCAACCTTCCTCCCACCACGTCACGTACGAAGACTACCGAAAAGGCAGAGCAGAATTATTTTCCCTATGATGAATCCTCTTAAGGGTTGATGTTATCGTAATCTCACCTAGACACAGATAATTTAACCTTCCTCGTGTTTCGAAGGTCAAGTGTACAAAATTTCATAGAGGTCGGATCAGTTGTTTAGAAAGGCATAGAGGACAAACATAGAAACATTCAAAAGAATTCGAAGTGGCCATTCCCATACAAAATTACCCAATTCGATTTTTTCGATTTTTTGGCTGTTCCTTTCGGTTTTTACTAATGTATTTTTTTCCCTCCTAAACCATCCCTGCGATGAGGCGAACAAAACAAACAAAAAATCATTCAAATCGGCCGAGCTGTTTTCTAGTTTTAGCGAGACTACCGGACGGCAATTGATTTTTATATATAGAGAAGATAAATGCCAAGTAGCAATTAATTATGCTTTGAGAATCTGTGATACAACAAATTACTGAACATCGTTTAGGCGTCTGCGTGTTTTACCAGCTGTGCACCGCAGTATGTAGCCGTCACTGCAGAATGTTAAAGTTTTTTTAACTAACATTTGTCTGAGCTTGTTTTGGAAATACATTCGCCTCATGGCAGCACAGTTATCTTCCGCCGAAGAACACAGTTGACGTGTGGGCTTCGTGACGTATCCATGCGTCGATCACACGAAACTAAGACATATCAGCATGTAAAGCATTAAAAAAAGTATAAAAAAAATTAGGTTGTCACACCAACACAAATATTGCACTTAATACGTTAACACGGAACTACTTTCAGTAGTTCGTAACAACTTAAATGCTTAATGCAATGCAAATATAAATCCAATGACCTTAATAAACATGGTGAAGTTTGATATGTCAATTGTGGTTACGTTGAACGTCTTGAAATAAACACTAACCAAACGCCAGAAGTCTAAAGCATTGTCAGAATATTTTATTTTTGGTCGATAACCGATTGGGAATACTTTCATTAGTTTCATGCAAAAACTAGTACTTCAGTTTCCTGTGAAAAAAAGTAAGCGGACCCCTTAAAATACCCGTTGCCATTTTAAGGCCTGAATATACAGAACGAGTCAGAATTCAACAGACAAACTTCGGATGTAAGTGTAACACGTTAAAAAAAAAAAGTTGAAAACGTATACCACATATTGTCTGCTGCGTACCTTAAAGCTGCTATACACGCCTTTCAAGTTGAAGCATGATAGTTTATTACAAATAACAGGAAGAATTAAATGTGAACACCAAGCATCTGGATAATGTTGAATTAAACAATTGGGGGTAGCACGTAAAATTTCCATACATTTTTCTTACTTGCTACCCAGATTAATTTGAAGTACACATTTAACGACAGTGGCAAGAGTTTAGCGCTGGTTGTAAAAATTTAAACAGTGAGTCGTGTTCCCCCCCCCCCCCCCCCCCCCCCCGATGAACCTGTAGTCAAATTCCGACATATCTATACAAATAAAAAATACTAGTAGTAAACATAAGTAGTGTATATTTTTGTTGAGACACCCAAGCCGTGACAAGAGCGTGCAGCAAGCCACGATGTGGAGCAGCGGAGCACGCGACCCGCATTCCTGCGCCTGTTGGCCCCACTTGCGGCTAGCGCGCGGAATGTGGCTGCGCATCCCTCCCGTCCTCATGACCCACGCGGTCAGGGGCTGCCTCCCCACCGTCTCGATGCTCACGTGGTGCCCAGATACCGCCACTGACAACCTTGCTAAAACAGTGGCAGGAGTATACGTAACTACTTTCGAAGTTACGTGAAATGCACTGTGCCTCCCACACCTCCCCACAATTCCACTCATATGAAGAAATCTATCGGAAATAAGGCTATGGAATTTGTATGGAAAACCAAAAAATTAACTTGTGTCTTTCAGGCCATAGAAACGTTTATTCAACTAGTAGACAAAAATATACTGGCAGAAAATTTTCACGTGCAAAATAATGGCTAATATATATGGTATAATTTATGGTATACAGTTTTTGCTTCCGCAAAAATTAAATTTCAACATGGATGAATGTTTCGTCTAACTTTTCCACCAAATAAAAATAATAAATTGTAAAATAGGTTAAATCACATCGTGACATTTCCTAGGGCATTGAAAATTTCTAAATACTTGATAAAAAATTTATTTTTGGTATAACAAAATCCATTAAAAACTGTATTAATATTATTTCTGACCGATATAGTGTCCACGCGCTGGGCGTGGAAAGTCGCCGGTCGCCGGCTGCCAGCAACTAGAGCACGGTCGGCGTAGACACGCCAGGGGCCGCAGGTCGACGCCAAGCACATGTTACAAGCCGTGCAGAGGGTCGGAAAGCGACTCCCGAGCCAGCACCAGCCACCACGGGCTGCCCGCACCTTCTCTTTTTGTACCTTTATCTTCACCGTCAGTCGACAAAATAAACTAGACTCGAGGATAAAAAAAATAGTGTAGCAGCCGAATAAAGAAAGCAGTTAGAGAGGGGGGATAAGTTACTGGAAGGGGAGCTGGGCGCGAGAGGAAATATGTTGAACATATGGCAGCATCCCGCGACCCGGGTACACGTGGCAACGCTGTTCGACCGCACGGCCCACCGCGGCGTTGCCACGTCCCTGTCCGGCCTTCCGGGGACTGCGTACCTAAAGCCTGCCCCACACGACACCCATTTCCTTAGCAGTTTTCATGTAATTTTTATGCTAGCGCGCCTGCTCCCGTGTGGGTAACATTTCAGCACCCTTCCAAGGGGTCTGGCTCTGGGTATAAAAGTTTTCATAACCGAAGTCTTAGCCAAAACCGTAATAGAACGTGTTCTATTTTTCTGCTATACCCACGAGCTGGAGCCGTCAAGATGGCGGACCCACGTGTTGCTATATAACCCCGTATATAGTCTGTATTGTCAACATTAAGGGACGTAACAAATGTAATGGTATGCCAAATGAAACTTTATAATAGTAAAACTACTATGGAATATATTTGTTAAGCTGAAATTGCCACAGAAAGAAGTAATCGGAAATTTTAAAATACGTTATGAAAATACGTTGCATTCTATATTACCCATTATCTCCTATCACATTCGTAGAAGTTGCGGTAGCGTAGTGGCGAAGGGCACGATGGCAGCGGTAGAAGGGTGATTTTGAATGTGGTTCGAATCCTCATCAGTCCAATTTTTTTTTTTTTAGTTTTTTTTAAATAACAGATAATTAAATTGTACATACTGTGCTTTCTGCAAATATAAATTATTAGAATTAATTTATGATATATTATTAACTACATTTAGGTGTCTCAGTCCATTGATTTTATTCATGGTACTACGTACCTAGATTTATTTTTACTTTTAAAAAAGTAAAGTAAAATCACATGTTCACAAATAATTTAAACCAAAAGTTAATTTTATAATTAAAACGCCAACGTTTATTAAGAAACGAGTGTCCATAAATTAATAATGAATAAACTGATACTTCATAGCGACACACCTGTGAGGGTAAAAACAAACATGCAAAATGTTTTTCTTCACCTAAGATTTAAATTTATTACGCGATATGTGCGTGTTTATTTGTCTCACTGGGTTACAAAAAATATTAGTTACAATTCCTCTAATTATGTAGTTAAATATATAAGTAATCAATAAATCTTATATATAACATATATGAATCATTTTTTTACTATTACATTGAAATTAGCTTGATTAACTGTATAATTAAATTAATATTAGAATTTAAACCGTACATAAACTACATTTAGTAAACCCAATGTCCCTTGTATCATTTAAATTTATATATTTTTAGATTTTGAAATTAACCTACAACTTAAAAATATATTTGTAATTCCAAAATTGCTCTTAATTTGTTTTTAAATACTAAACCAATTTTGTTATTTATTTGCAAATGAAAAATATAAGATAAAATATCAAATAATATTTCCGCAAGTTACATAATTTTTAACACAATCAGGTGTAACTTTCACTTTTTTTTTCAGTATTTTTATAAGTTGACTACGACAGGTTTATCCTCCCCTGATATGTTTGCTTTGGTCGGCAACTGCGTTGGCTGGTTTTCTGTTAGCATTCTAGGTATCGTGTGTATGGAGATAAGAAATCTTTCTGCGGTTCTGCTATACAAATTTTTATGAAAATTTTTATACCCATGGGTATAACAGAAGTTAAAGCAGAAAATGGGCATCGTGTGGGGTGGGCTTAACTACCTGCGTGCGAGCGTGCTATAGGTTCCAGCAGCAACTCACTATTCGGCTGTTAGATAGCATGAAATGAAACAAGGTTACACACTTCCATGCTGCTACTCAAATTTTAAATTAATGTTTTCCCCTTTGCTTTGGATTAGAGCTGCTATTTACTGACAATCCCAAGCTGCTTGACCTTTTTCATAAACCCAACTTCCTAAAATTATGGGAACGGAGGGGAAAGGGGAGAATTGTTTTTTACGTTCATTATTAAGACCTCCAAAATACTAATCGTTCACTCAGTTACTTGAAAAGTTACTTAAGTTACTTAAAAACTACGGGTCGGCCAGCCCTGGTACAGAGCGACACTGAACGATCCGCAGGTATCGGCGCCTTTACGCCCTAGGAATTCAACTAACCCCAACCATCTCGCATCTGTCCATTCTTATCCAGACGCGCACAAACATTCTTGTGGACACATAGCCCAAGCTCCCACCCCAACATGGCTGAAACTATCTGCCTCTATCCAACTCTTCTTCCGGACCTGCCTGCTTTAATGCTTGCAATAATTTAACCCCGCATGAATGAGTCCAGGGTTTTCCTTGTGTCTTTGCAGGTTTTACCTGGGCCAAACAATTAGTTGTCTAGATCTAAGATAGGGGAGTTCATCATGGCATCAATTGCTGCCAAGGCTGGACAATACCCAAACAAAGCACATGATGCATGCTAACAACCCTTTCTGCATGGATGAAACCCAGCAGTATTAAGCATACAGGCTTCACCAGAGGCACGAAGAGTCTTCGCTAACCCAAACCTCTCCCAAAATAATACATCTAGTTTTAATTAGGTTAGGAAAAAATATATAAATTTTAATTATTAAGGACCAGCAAAACATACATTTTGGCGACGGTCCAAACCACAAATGCCTTTACAACACTGGTATGATCACTGTCACTAATAAAAGTATTATTACAGCCTAGAGAACTGGAGGTTAATTAAATCCTATAAAACATCTATACGAATTGCAGGCTCTATCGGCCATTGTCTGGAGTTTCTTAGCTCCTGGGTTGTAGTCATGTCGATATCAGGGTAGCAGTTTCCTACTGATGATGCGACTGCAAGGTCGACCGAAACGTAGGTTACGTTTTCGCCTTCGACGCGACTACATCCCAGGAGCCAAGCAAATCCTATTAACATCTGACCAAATCATGTGCGACCCGGAGTGAAGGTGAAATGCATCACCGGCTAATGAACACATGACATCAACTATTATGCCCACGTGTACCGAGTCTAACATGGCACCAGACAACGTCCCTATGCTTTACTAACAGCAATTTTAGCCACGGACACGAATAAGTTATCTTGCTTAGGTTTTTTTTTTGTGTGGAAACATCTTAGCTCTCGGTATACGGCATTTGATAGTAGTAATTTCGTGAAAATGAACGCAAATACGACATAGATGGCGGGCTCACGTGTAACAAAAACATGTACCTATATAGTTACTTTAGTAAAAATTACGGTACATACCAAACGTTTTGGTGTGCCATATTAAACTTTAATATCATGAAACTACCATGGAAATTATTTGGTAAACTAAAATAGGCATAGTAAAAGGTAATCCCAAGTTTTAAAATAAGAAATCGGGCATTACACTTACTATTGATAATACATAGTCTTACTTAACTGGAAGTCTCGATAGCGCAGTGGCAGAATGCGTGGTTTAAACACTCGGGGGGGGGGGGGGGGGGGGGGGGGGGGAATTGAAGTGGTTCGGCCCTCGTCGCTCGAAAAAAAAATTAACTTTTTTTTTAATAACAGATAACTGGGATACAACTTGTACTTCAAGGAATATTATTAAATATATATTTTTAATATAATATTAAATGCATAGATTAGTCTAGTGGACTTTCTATTATGTATACTTTACTTTAAAAAAATATTTAAGTTTAGTAGTAAATGAATATCTATGAATTCGCAAACGTATTAAAAATAAATCTCTATAATAGTACAACTACCCTTAAATACTTCGTTCTAATTAACTGTAATCTAACGTGTGCGGAAACTTTCTAGAATTAACGGTTTAATAACTCAACAAGCTGGGCAATATTTTAATAAAATTCCTTGTCGAAAATCAGGTCCAAAGCCAAGGTTTAGTATTTTTTCAAGTCTGTCGCTTTTAACGCTTAGTTATAAATTTCCATATTATTTGTGCTGCTATCTGAGAGAGATGGTGGCTATCAACGATTACGATTCAGGCACAAAATTCTAGCGGCTGGTGAAGTATGTGCGTACTTGAAAAGCGAATATTCATCACGCTCGTAAATGAACATCGCGACGCATTGCCTGTGGTTTTTCTAAGGCCCGTTTTATAAACTACGCAAGAAATGCCAATAAACCAGTAACGCATATTATAAATGTATTTGCAACATGAGAACACATGAATTTTCTCGTCACCGAGGTTAGATTATACTGGCGAGTACTGAGAGACTCGCAGACATTTATTTTTGACGTGAATGCGTCTTTAAATTTGCTTCCATAGTGGGAGGCAATTCAAAAAAACGAATAACAAAATCGGGGGATACAGTTTGGTGTTGCAGCTACATATCTATCATCTCCATCCAAAATTTAATTACACCACTGGATAGCTAAAGGATCAAAGAATTCGTTACGCTAAGTGGGACCTGTGACGCATCGCGCGCGGTGGACGGAAGCGCCGCGAATTTGAGGTCTTTTTGCAGCGTTTCGAGATTTCCATTTAGTATAACTTTTGACTCGGAAAAGCTACGACGTTCGTTTGAGTGTCAATCGTCAGCTATCGTCAAAATCTATAGATTTCATATATAAAACATTAGTGTAAAATAGTTACAGTGAATATATATGGTGCAAAAATAAATCATAACATACATAAAATGGATGGCCTTATGCCAGAGTGAATGTGGATTAATATATGTGCATGTTCAGTATTTCATGATCTTTCTTATGCCACAGAGAACTATGATCCACTTCAGTAGGGGAGTTGGTAATGTTGTAGTTTTGTTGTGGCATATGGTTGGTATACCTGTATTTAGTCCGCCAAAGTGAACTATAGACCACATCAAGATGGCATCTAAAGGACACAGTTCAAAAAGGTCAAGATGTAATACTGATACATTGTGTTGCAGTAGTAGTGATAGCGAAGTGAGTGATATCAGCAATGGATCATCCGACAACTATGTACCGAGTTTTGAGTCAGAAACACCATCCACAGGTGATTATTATAAATATTTATAACTATAAACACATTGGTAATCTAGGTTATGTAAACAGGGTTTATATATAGCACTTTCTTATGCCAAAGTGAACCATGTTAAAATAGAAGTTTCCAAGCTCACCACATCAAGCAGCACTTCAGATTTTGCAGTGTTGCCAGCATTTAAACATACGTTTTATTATAAAATATCCAAAATATAGTGAAGTAATCCTTTTCTTCTTTTTCTTTAACTAAGAAGGAGATAGTTCACTCTGGCAAAAGTGTGTATGTAGAACTTTTCTGATGGAGTTGTATACAAGCATTATAAACACACTTAGCATAACTTAAATAAATAAACCACGACGATAAAATTATTTTGAAATTGTTTTATGTGTCATGAGAATATGCTTAGGTAATAAATAGAAACTGTCTTCCACAAAATATTTATACATTTTTTTTTCTTTTCAATTCAGATGCAGAAACTACACATGTAAAGGAATCCCCCAAAAAGAGAAGAAAAGGGAATCCACAAAAATGGAAGAAGAATATAAGGAAAAGTTCAAGACTCAAAGGCAAAGAGTATGTGAATAGTAAAGGTGCTGTGGTTCAAGCCAAGGAATTTAAAGACTCCTCGTGCAAATGTAAATATAACTGTGGAAGTAAGGTGAGTCTGGACGATAAGCAGAAGTTTCATGAACTATTTTATAGCGCAGAGACTTGGGATACGCAAACTGTGCTTATTGCTGGTGCTGTTAAGTGTCGGAGTGTTGAAAGAAGACGTTCAAATACAAAGAACAAAAACAAGAAGCAAGTTAGCAGGACTTATTATATAACTACATCAAAAGGTGACATAAAGGTGTGCAAAAATATGTTTACTGGAACATTGCAGATTGACAGTGCTCGAATTCATAGAGCATTACTTAAGGTAAAGTCTTCAACAACCAGTGATCTAAGAGGAAAGCATGTCCCTCACAACAAAAGTTCTTCAGCTACAATAGAGTTGATTCATGCCCATGTAAAAAGTTTCCGACTACACATAGCCATTATGCAAGATCTCAGACAAAGAAAAAATATTTGGGAACAAATCTGAATCTCGGTTTGATGTATCGACTTTTCGTTGAAGACATGAAAGATAAATCCCATTTAGAAAAGATACCAAGCCAGTCAATGTACGAGAAGGTTTTTAGATGTGACTTCTGTTTGAGTTTCAAACCACCAAGGAAAGATACATGTCAAACGTGTGACAAGCTAAACATTCAGATACAGGCTGCTGAGAGCGAACATAACCAAGAACTATGCCACACATTAAAAATCAAACATGAACTTCACCACCGTAAAGTTCAACTTGCAAGACAAAGTATTAGAGACGATGAGACATCAAGCCACACTGAAGAAGGTGCTACTGTGTTTTCATTTGACATGCAAAAAGTAATGCTTTTACCTAAACTGACTGCAGGGGTTGTGTATTACAAAAGACAGGTGTCATGTTACAATCTTGGTATTCACGATTTTTCAACAAAGATTGGTGCGATGCATGTTTGGGACGAAAGTGTTGCATCACGAGGAGCACAAGAAATTGGATCCTGTGCGATGAAATACTTGAACACTCATGACCACAAAGAAAATATTATAGCTTGGTCAGATTCGTGTGGGGGACAAAACAGGAACGTAAAAATGGCTGCCATGTGGATGCATATAGTGCAGTCTCCTAGAATGAATGTGAAAGAAGTCTGCCACAAATTTGCAGAACCTGGCCACTCATACCTGCCGAATGACAGTGACTTTAGTGATATAGAGAGAAAATTTAAATATCACCCCGAGATTTATGCGCCAACGCAATGGTGCGAGATAATTTCCAATTCTAGAGTGAAGAAAAATAAATTTGATGTTATACATATGAAAAAAGATGACTTCAAAAGCACTTCAAGTCTTCAAGAAAACATAGTAAACAGAAAGAAAACTGGGACAGGTGAAAAAGTTACGTGGTTCAACATCAAAGAGATGAGATTCACAATGGACAAACCTGGCATAATGGAATACAAGTACACTCACAACAATATGGTAGGTTTTTATTCGATAAATTTAAACAAAAGACTCAAAGGCCGGCCTGTAAATCTAGGCCTTGTGGTCATGCCGATCTTGTACCCTCAAGGAAGAAAACTTAGTGAAAAGAAGCTCAAAGACGTAAGAAGTCTTCTGCAGTTTGTGCCACCTGTATATCATTATTTTTATGATGGTTTGCAGAGCTGTGGAAATGACACTGTAGAAGGCAATAGTGAAGAAGAATGTGAAGATGACGGTATAGAATAAGAAATGACCACATTGCAAGCAAGAGTGTACTGTGTTACTTTTTGGCTAATAAAAGAGTTCATTAAAAATAATACTAGTAACAATGACATTATTGAGCCAGTAATTTTTTTTCTCTCTCTTACAGTGTTAATTAAAACTATGTTTATTTCATATATTAAACTTGTAAGAATTATATATTTTTTTATGTTTATTATTGTATCTACAAAAACTGCTAAAGAGATTTTATGCCAGAGTGAACTATATCCCATTACTGGAACTATTATTAAATACTTTCTGACAGTAAACTTTTGCTGCAATGGTCTATTGATGGCCATAGTACATGGAACACTATAGAAATGGTATGCCACTTTAGAATTACATTGTATCTATTTCTTGGAATTTTCTATAGTACCCTGAACTTTAACTTCCATTTACTCGAAAGTTTTGTTTTGGCACTTAGTTCACTTTGGCGTATGACCATCCAAATAGCGTATTTTATATTTTGTATAGAACATATTACCTATTACACGTATTCACGTACAACACACGGCCGTGTCCGTGACACAGCCACACACACACCTTTTTTTTTTTTTACGTTGTTAGTCTTATGAAACTACAACTAGTCCCAGCAGATTTAATGCAATTACTCGTGGGCGAGATCAGAGATAGGTAAAGTTGACAATAGTATAGAATAGCCGGACCTGAAACAGGGTCTAGGGTGAGGTGCCGAGGTGCCGAGGTGCCGACGGCCATATTGGTGTGTGACGTCACTGTAGCAAAATTTGCCCAAAATTACTCAAAATTCACCAAAATTTTCATTTTTGTGTAAATAATTCCGCCAAAAATTCTCAAAAAATTCCACAATCCAAAAAATAGGATTTCGAAAATCCTCAAAAGTCGTTTTGCCCTAGAAAGAACCCTAATTCCTAAAAACGGCTTAAGGCGATTGGTGCATGGAAAATATTACGACAAAACTAATTTTACTGTACATATTTATTTTTGATGCTTCTTTTTAAGACATAATATACCTAGGATATTTTTAATAAACTTTTTTTTACTGAGTTATGTCATTTTAAATGTATTTATTTTTATTCCAAGCCAGAATTATTTAGAAAACACATAATTATGTTAAACTTAAGTATAGTTCAAGAAACGAGTGTACGAATAGGTTTCTGCACATATAAAAGAAGAAATTTTCATCGTCAAAATTACAGTTTAATATTAACAATTTCCATTGATCACTGCTGGACTACTTCAGGAGCGATTTAAAGAATAAATTTAAATGAAAATGAAAACATAATTGGCAGAACACTATTGAGTTATGTATATATTTTCATATCCTTTTGTTTTTGATACGATCCGACTCAAAACACGCCCTCTGGAGTGACAGTTCTAGTGCTGCGTGTAAAACTCTCGCCGCCAGGAAGAATGTCCCCGCGACGTGGCGCTGAGGGCGGCGCTTGTCGCAACCAGGTAGTCCGGCGGAGCTCCGGCCGGCTGGCCGCAGCCTGCCGGTGGGGAGGGGGAAGAATGGGGTGTAGAGGGATGACGAGAGAGGAGGCCGAAGAAACGAAGGGTCTGTCAAGGTCGCGCTCATGGAGCTAATATACAGTAATACATCTGGAGAGGACAAGGGAAGGCCAGCAGAGGATGCGAGGTGAAGCCGGGTATCGGCTTCCTACGCTGGAAGAAAATGAAAAAGAGCCAATCTCGCCTCGCGCGGCCGAAAAATCCTCCAAAATAAACTCGCAACAGCTCCGAAACTATCAAAACAATCAAACTGAAAATTTTACTGGAGTATCTGTAAACATTTTTCCCCACATCGCTTTAATATTTTTTTGGAAACATGAATACTTTCATTTTTTAAAATTAAATACTTATTTACTGGCAAAATTTTTTGTGAATACGCAGAGTAAATTACAACATCGAGGAAAAATTTTTGCTTGCAATTATAAGTGGGGGACACCAGTGTATGAAATAAGGAAGAAGCCTCAAATTTTATTTATATACCCCTTTTGATGCATTCAACCCCATACTTTTATTTTTACAGAGAGTTGAATTGGGAATAATGTTTCAGTGGGTAACACTACCGACATATGTCTTCGGAACGCACTTCTTTTTGTTATTATACATCTCAAAATTTATAATTTCATACCCAACGTTTATAAAAACGAATTCTTACTTACCTCATTTAATCTATTACAAACCTCTTGTAATATACGTGTATTAGTAAAAGAACCAACGTAACATGCAAACCTTAGGTAAACACTGGTAGAGAATTGTTTGGAATAACTGTAATGCTATGCATATACTGACAATGTAAGAAACTTCCAATTTTATTAATTGTTTGCATAAGAACTAATAATTTAAAAAAAATCATAGAATAGGCCTTTATAGACTGAAAACCTTTCACGTAGTTTCAAGTCGCGTACATAAAAAGTTTTTTAATATATATAATTACCAAATATTGTTGAATATATTTAACTTTAATACATGTTACAACACACATATAATAACAACCCTATATAGTACATAAAAAGACAAACGCCAAATTTTAGCATTTTGTATTTCTTTTCTCTGTGTGAATAAAATAACAGTTCTTAACGTAGTTGCTAATAGTGTACTATATTTCTAAAAAAAATTACGAAAACCCCTGACATCGTCACCATAACAATGACAAATTTGCAAAATAATTAAGGCACATTTTTTAATGCTACGAAGCACACTCTTAAGATAAATGTTTTAAACTTATGTTGGGATGTAACTAATATCTTAAAAGCATTCTGAAACCGTTACTTTGAGGGAAACCTTAATATAACCATCCTTTAATCGAGTACGATTTTCGCTATTTGTCTTCAAAATGCACTGTACTGTGTAAGTATTAATCAGTCTTAAAATCAGTTAAATATTTTATCTTCCTATTTCGTATTCTAATTGAGATAAATATCAGATAAGCATGTGTTACTTGTATCACATCAAGGTATTATTAATCAGTAATTAATATTTCATTTTATTTTTTTGTTAACTAATGTGCATAGGGCAGTGCACTAGACTACCTGTGTGTAGTGTTGCGTTACACTTTTTAACGCATTAGAGTTTACATAAAATGATAAATCCAAAATTTCGTTTAAAAGTATAAATATCAGCGATCAATTTAATTAATGTCCAGTATAACTCAGTCAGTAAAACATTCGGAAATATGTATAGGACCTGTTAACCTAAATATTTGTTAACAGTTAAACTGAACTAAGATGTGTTAGAGTGGTTTTTTCTCTGTCCGTATATTAGAGGTATGGAACATAAAAATACGCATCTGTCGCCCATTTACTTTAAATAAAGGATTATAAACTACATATTGTGAAAACATTCTGCAGCAGTTTTTGCTGAACGGAAAAACACGGATGAGAAGACAGACGAAATGTAAGTGATTTTTTGTCAAATGAAATGGAACAGGACAGTGCTTATCAGAATGAAATTACAGAACTACTTTTGTGCAAGGAAATGTATTTTACAAAGACATTTCAAGGGAAATCACCTTTAAATGAAATATATCTTGCTGACATGGAAGAAATAGACTTGATTTAGAGGCCAGGCCCCTTTCAAGTGACGAAATTTCTCTTGAAGGGCTGAAATATGTTTCTGGCTATATAGCTCACCGTTCCAGAAATAAATATCCTGACCTTGGCACTACGGATTTCAATTCGGAGGACGATAGCTGGATACATGTACAATCAAAGGGTAACTTAAAATGTCCCACTAATGAATTTTTTGAATTAATAAAGATCGCTGAAATGTGTTTTGATAATATTCATGGCAACAATTTGTGCAAAAAAGAGCGGATTTTTGAATCACTGACTCAAATTATTTGCGGAACTACTGAAAATAAATATCCAGAAGAAGTTATATACTGATTTGTCAGGACAAGAACGTATATGCGTATCAAGTATTTGAACATGAAATATTTTAACGAACAAGACCAAAAATGCAAAGAAAGAAATAAGATGAGGAAAACTACCCTCTAAGATTTTTCAGTGTGATAGTGTCCACTTTCCTTCACCATAATATGTATGTTCATAATTTATTTACGATGTTTTTAAAATACTATATTTAAGAAAAGCATTTATTGTGAATATCTCAGCAATTATGTAGGGCTTAAGGTATTTATTGTATTCCAAATATTGAGTATGTCATTTTTATTGCCTTTATTAAAATAATATATATATTAACAATGTAACAAAATTGCGATATTTTTGTATTGCTATTGCAATTTCGTTTCTTGTAAACATTATTGTAGACTTTTTCATATTGAAATTAAATTTGCTATAGGGTTGTTTGTATTTTAATTTTACAGTTATAAGATTTTTTATATGTTGTTTACTGTTTACAAACATTTGAAAAATATTTCCTTAACCATATTTCCATTTCCATGGCAATAGTCTTGTTAGCTTTTCGGGTAACTCTTCTACGTGGATAATAAGATGGTGCGACATCTAAAACATATCACACCACCTTTACATAACTATAAAACTAAGAGGTGTTTTCTTTACATAATATTAAAGCACAATGTTTCCTTGTGGCGTAGGTGATTTAGAATTTCCATTTATCTAGAAAAATGGGCTTTCAGAATGTTTTTTTTTTAACACACAGTGTTTGGGAAGGTTTTTGAAGAAAAAAATTGACTACGCATTTTATTTTATTGCAGCTGAATTCGGGCACTTGCATGAAATATAATTAATCCGTAGGAAGCGCAATGGTTTAAAGTATTGATGTTGAAGATTTGAAAAGATTTATTGAAATAGTGTGAGAGAATGAGCGAGTTGAGTGAGAAGAGTACGGGAGTGGCCACATGACTTCTGCGCAGTTGCGGACAAAAAAATAACCCATTCCGCCTCCCCATGGCGAAGGATGAGTGAAAGAGAAACCTGATAAACCTTCCCCTCCTCCGGGCACGATAGAACCTTATCGGCTGTGAGTTAGAGGGAGAGCGAGATACAACCTTCGAGGTTTTGTTAGCTCCCGCTAGATGCCAGGCCGCAGAGCAACCACCAGCGACACCCTTCCCGTATGAAGGCCATCTCGCCACTGACGAGCTGGAACTAAGCTCCTGACCTCCCTACATAGTAACGGTCACCCACATAGGCATCCAGACTCTTTAGTGGTCATATGATACAAAATTCATTGTTTTCGGGACTGTGACCGTTTTTTACCGTGCACCAATCGCCTTAAGCATCCATGTCAAAAGCCTCCGGTAAGCCATTTCTAGGAATAATGATACCATGACCGCCATCTTGGATTATGACGTCACCATTGCAATTTCCGTTACGACCACCATCTTGAAAATCCGTAATTTCAATGCTAGAAATTCGGGAAAAATCCCAAAATCCATCCAAAAATTCGCTCATTAAGGAAATGATTGATTCGAAACTCTGTTTGATCCCTGGACGATACAAAAAAATAATTTTTTATGTAAAAATACCTCAAAAAAGACAGGTTCGTAAATAAAACACCACAAGTTCTTTCAAAAACACTATATTTATTACATAATACATATCTTACTACACGAACACTTTTAAAGCCAGCAATAATTATAAACATTTAGGTTTGCATAGGCGCGAAATGACTAACTCTTAGCTCCAATCGGTTTATACTAGACAGAGTCCAGCCAGAACCTTTACAGACATAGTCCTCCTCTCCTTGACAGAGTTTCTGGATACCGTTTTTAACAGTTTGCTTCACATCGTTAGAACTTTAATTACTGCAGCCGATGTCTTGAATGCACACTTCTTCACTTTGTCATCGAACGGATACAGCTTTCCATATATACAATCCAACCCCAAGTTATATTTCAAAGGTCCGTTTGTTGCTACGTCATCAGTAAGCTGATTGATTATGTCCTGTCTGATATCATCAAGAAAAGTACAAATGTCCGACTCACTTCTCGTACTTGGATAATAGTAGTCTTTCAACGCTCCAAGAAATGCAGACTGTGCCAAGTAGAAACCATTATCGTTTACTTGTAATGCACCGAACACAGTCTCAGGTTTATTTTCATGTTCAGACGTAATAGCAATCAAGTGCCGCACATGTTTTTTTTTCTTTTTGCTTGTACGCTCACGAGTCACCAATCTTAACCGAGGAGTCAAACTTTCTACAGGTAGTTCAGCAGTAGGCGCACAGGCCTCACCTTTACATTTTATCGCATGATGCCGCTAACTGTCAATTCGAGTAAACCATTTATGACACTCGTCACATCTAAACTTCAAGCGAGAAGGATTCTTCTTGCATTTGCTCCGCTCATGTATTCGTGCATCATGGGAAAATGCGAACGACGTATCACCGTATCTGCAAGGATAACGTTGTGATGAAGACGAGCCTTTCAGACCTGAGCCAGATACTGTCGTTGCTACAGTTGTACCATTTCCAGGCATACTCTTATGAACATCAATGCATCGTTGTTGTATAGAAACCTTTACTTACTGCCGCACAGCAGGACCTTTACATGTCTTCATGTGCGTTTTCATATTATCTTTTCTGGAAAACTGCTTTTGAAATTTTTCACAACCAAACTTGTTACGAGGTGGATTCTTAGCACATTTCCTCTTCTAAAGCCGTCGAGCATTGCTGCTGTTTGAGAAAATCTTGTCGCAGTAACAGCACTCATGTTCGTTATTTGTTGACGATTCTCCATCCATTGAAGTCTTCATCGAGGGCAAAACAGCGTTCTTCGTGGTTTCCTGTACAGCCAACACTACCAGCATTAAAGTCTCTTCTGCTGGTGGCATCGTGACTGTTGAAGTCTCCTCCAGTGTTGACGTCGACGTTGCCAACGGGATCTGCTCCTTCTCCATCGTAGCTGTCGTCAAGGTTCCCGTAAACGATGGTACAACGTCCATCGAGTTCATCGTTAAATTTCGGTAAAGATGCCATCGAATTCGCAAGAACAAGTAATTACGCGACTTATGCGCCAGGGGAAACAAAGTAGGTGATCCTTACACCGTCGACGACAGTAACAAACTGAGCGAACTGCTGTCTAGGACTCGCTTATATACATGCACCGGATGGAATAATACGATAGTCAAATCAAGAACCATTTACTACAATGCACGAGTCAAAACAACGTTTAAAATAGAAGCACCGTCAACGAATAGCAGCACATTTGGAAGCACCGTCAACGAAAAGGCAGTTCATTTTGGAAGATCAAAAAAAGGCAGCACATTTGGAAGCACCATCAACAAAAAGGAAGCACATTTTGGAAGCACAATCAAAAAAGGCAGCACATTTGGAAGACAATAAAAAAAAGGCAGCACATTTGGAAGCACAATAAAAAAAAGCAGCATATTTGGAAGCACCATCAACAAAAAGGCAGCACATTTGGAAGCACAATCAACAAAAATGCCGCACATTTGGGAGCACCATCAACAAAAATGCCGCACATTTGGGAGCACCATCAACAAAAATGCCACACATTTGGAAGCACCATCAACAAGGCCGCACATTTGGAAGCACAATCAAAAAAAGGCAGCATATTTGGAAGCACCATCAACAAAAAAAAAGCCGCACATTTGGAAGCACAAGTTACGAGAACTAAGTCTTAGTTAGAAATCAGAATACAAAAAATAAAAACATTAAATTTTTACTTTCAATATTTAATTTATTTCTCTACATTATACAAATGCTTGTAAAACAAGGCATTATTGTAGGTAGCCAGCTTTCCTTAGTTCTTTGAGTATGAAGGATATTTCTTTGATGCACGAATAGTTTCCTGCACAAAGCGAGCCATGTAGAAGTCTTAGTCGGTTAACCAATATGTTTGGATCTTTGCATGAGGTGTAATCAATCTCTTCTACCACCATCACATTTGATTGTTTATTATAAATACTTTTAATATCGCAATCGTCCCAGTGATCAGAATAATCTTTATCTGATTTATTTATTATAACACGTCGTTTCCATCGTTTCGGTCTATCTTAGCTCAACAATAAGAAGTTCACAAGCTAGCAGAATCAGTTTTTGTTATTTTTTGTAATTTAAATTATTTAATTTTTTTTTGTAAATTTATGTTATCAAAGAAAATGTGTGGCGGTTTTCTCCGTGTGCTCCCGATTATCCATGTCAATATTATGATTGTTTTCTCCGTGTGCTCCTGATTATTCTTGTCAATATTATGATGGTTTTCTCCGTGTGCTGATTATTCTTGTCAATATTTTGATGGTTTTTTTCGTGTGCTTGCGATCATTCCTGGGGTTTCTTCAAGAGCTTCTGGTTATTTCTGAGAAACCGATCTCTACATAAAGGAGTTTTACTCTTAATGAGACTTGTCCTTTTATTTAAGGTTACATTTAATTAGTGAATTTCTGCTACTAAATCATCACTTGCAATATTTTTTTATCAGGTGGAATTTAAAAAAACATTACTCAGTCATATAATATACCATGAGACATCTGTGAAGCACTAACGTACAAGACGAACTTCCTTCTCCATGGTGTCTAGCGGAGCCAACCTTTTTTTGCGATCGTTAGTGAGCATCCCGCATCCCACATAAAAGAACTAAATAAATTATGACTCAATACAACATGTGGCGACATCTCGTGCTAATTATCGAAACTACTTGTAAAAAGTTCCTTTGTATGAGGTAACTTAATTCTCGCTGATTAAATATGGAAAAAAATTATATTTAAGAAATGGATATAATTTTAAAAAAAACTCATTTTTGCATCTGGCATTAGTCTCATTAACTAATATGAATCCTGATTCGGTGTCTGACGTATCGAAAAGACACAGGTGTAAGTTTTGCAGCAAAGAATGTATCTTGAGAAAGAATGGAAGACAACACGAGAAGAATGACTGTGTTAAAAATCCACTACGCAATATGATAAGTTGTGTTCGATGTAGCAAGTCATTTGCGCGGAGAGAGAGATTAAAAATACATGGCAGAACTTGTAACGCCAAGCCTGCGTACAAGCTAGAGGACAACGACGGATATACCAGACTAAGGAAGAGTGATCTGCATTACGACAATCCTTGTCTTGGGAGAGATTATGTTCGTGGCTCCTCCGATCTCGACAAAGAACTTCAATTGAAGGACATTGATGATTTATGGAAGAATGAAGACAATGGAAGAATGCTTAACGTGAAAAGTAAGAATACATTCCAGCCGAATTCAAGTAGATCTTTCCTACCTTGTAAAAATGATGGACTCCTAAAAAGGAAGCATAAAGACGATGAAGACACTTCGACATCATCGATATCGAATTCTTACGGTAATCTGGGTGAAGACGATGCCTTCTACGGTGATTACTACAGTGACTCTGAGGCTGATGTCAAAGGCATAGGCTGTGATGAAGCACCTAAATCTGACAAGATCAAAGAATGTAGTAGTGACCTGAGACCGAAACGATGAAAACGACGTGTTATAATAAATAAATCAGATAAAGCTTATTCTGATCGCTGGGACGATTGCGATATTAGAGAATGAGTACACCTCATAGAAAGATCCAAACATATTGGTTAACCGACTAAGACTTCTACATGGCTCGCTTTATGCAGGAAACTATTCGTGCATCAAAGAAATATCCTTAATACTCAAATAACTAAGGAAAGCTGGCTACCTACAATAATGCCTTGTTTTACAAGCATTTGTATAATGTTGAGAAATAAATAAAAAATATTGAAAGTAAAAATTTAATGTTTTTATTTCTTGTATTCTGATTTCTAACTAAGACTTAGTTCTCGTAACTTGTGCTTCCAAATGTACGACCTTTTTTGTTGATGGTGCTTCCAAATTTAGTGCCTTTTTTTGATTGTGCTTCCAAATGTGCGGCCTTTTTGTTGATGGTGCTTCCAAATGTGCGGCCTTTTTGTTGATGGTGGTCCCAAATGTGCGGCCTTTTTGTTGATGGTGCTCCCAAATTTGCGGCATTTATGTTGATGGTGCTCCCAAATGTGCGGCATTTTTGTTGATGGTGCTCCCAAATGTGTTGCCTTTTTGTTGATGGTGCTTCCAAAAGTGCTGCCTTTTTTGATGGTGCTTCCAAATGTGCTGCCTTTTTTGATTGTGATTCCAAAATGTGCTGCCTTTTTTGATTGTGCTTCCAAAATGTGCTGCCTTTTTTGATTGTGCTTCCAAATGTGCTGCCTTTTTGTTGATGGTGCTTCCAAATGTGCTGCCTTTTTTTTATTGTCTTCCAAATGTGCTGCCTTTTTTGATTGTGCTTCCAAAATGTGCTTCCTTTTGTTGATGGTTCTTCCAAATGTGCTGCTTTTTCGTTGATGGTGCTTCTATGTTAAATGTCGTTTTGACTCGTGCATTGTAGTAAATGGTTCTTGATTTGACTACTGTATTATTCCATCCGGTGTATGTATATAAGCGAATCCTAGACAGCAGGTCGCTCAGTTTGTTACTGTCGTCGACGGTGTAAGGATCACCTACTTTGTTTCGCCTGGCGCATAAGTCGCGTAATTACTTGTTCTTGCGAATTCGATGGCATCTTTACCGACTTTAACGAAGAACTCGATGGGCGTTGTACCATCGTCTACAGGAACCTTGACGACAGCTACGATGGAGAAGGAGCAGATCCCGTTGGCAACGTCGACGTCAACACTGGAGGAGACTTCAACAGTCACGATACCACCAGCAGAAGAGACTTTAATGCTGGTAGTGTTGGCTGTACAGGAAACCACGAAGAACGCTGTTTTGCCCTCGATGGAGACTTCAATGGATGGAGAATCGTCAACAAATAACGAACATGAGTGCTGTTACTGCGACAAGATTTTCTCAAACAGCAGCAATGCTCGAGGGCATGAGAAGAGGGAATGTGCTAAGAATCCACCTCGTAACAAGTTTGGTTGTGAAAAATTTCAAAAGCAGTTTTCCAGAAAAGATAATATGAAAACGCACATGAAGACATGTAAAGGTCCTGCTGTGCGGCAGTAAGTAAAGGTTTCTATACAACAACGATGCATTGATGTTCATAAGAGTATGCCTGGAAATGGTACAACTGTAGCAACGACAGTATCTGGCTCAGGTCTGAAAGGCTCGTCTTCATCACAACGTTATCCTTGCAGATACGGTGATACGTCGTTCGCATTTTCCCATGATGCACGAATACATGAGCGGAGCAAATGCAAGAAGAATCCTTCTCGCGTGAAGTTTAGATGTGACGAGTGTCATAAATGGTTTACTCGAATTGACAGTTAGCGGCATCATGCGATAAAATGTAAAGGTGAGGCCTGTGCGCCTACTGCTGAACTACCTGTAGAAAGTTTGACTCCTCGGTTAAGATTGGTGACTCGTGAGCGTACAAGCAAAAAGAAAAAAAAACATGTGCGGCACTTGATTGCTATTACGTCTGAACATGAAAATAAACCTGAGACTGTGTTCGGTGCATTACAAGTAAACGATAATGGTTTCTACTTGGCACAGTCTGCATTTCTTGGAGCGTTGAAAGACTACTATTATCCAAGTACGAGAAGTGAGTCGGACATTTGTACTTTTCTTGATGATATCAGACAGGACATAATCAATCAGCTTACTGATGACGTAGCAACAAACGGACCTTTGAAATATAACTTGGGGTTGGACTGTATATATGGAAAGCTGTATCCGTTCGATGGCAAAGTGAAAAAGTGTGCATTCAAGACATCGGCTGCAGTAATTTACAGTTCTAACGATGTGAAGCAAACTGTTAAAAACGGTATCCAGAAACTCTGTCAAGAAGAGGAGGACTATGTCTGTAAAGGTTCTGGCTGGACTCTGTCTAGTATAAACCGATTGGAGCTAAGAGTTAGTCATTTCGCGCCTATGCAAACCTAAATGTTTATAAGATTGCTGGCTTTAAAAGTGTTCGTGTAGTAAGATATGTATTATGTAATAAATATAGTGTTTTTGAAAGAACTTGTGGTGTTTTATTTACGAACCTGTCTTTTTTGAGGTATTTTTACATAAAAAATTATTTTTTTGTATTGTCCAGGGATTGAACCAAGTTTCGAATCAATCATTTCCTTAATGAGTAAATTTTTTGATGGATTTTGGGATTTTTCCCGAATTTCTAGCATTGAAATTACGGATTTTCAAGATGGCGGTCGTAACGAAAAGTACAACGGTGTTGTTTTAATGATTTTTATAATTTAATTCGATTGATTAATTTTTTTGATGATTTTTATAAATTTTCCCGATTTTCTAACAAATATTACGGTTTTCAAGATGGCGGACATGATGTCATACTACTTGATGATATATATGCTATTAACAAAGTGGTTGGGGTCAGTCTGCCAGCAGCCACCATGGGGTAGAAGGATCGGTCATCATTTTTATTTTTTGCCCTCACCAGGTTTGAACCGAGGACTCCGAGCTCGGTTCCAAAAAAAATGTATGTTTTTTTATATTCTTTATTAATATTTCATGAATTGATTTTTTTTATAAATTTTAATTTTTTATTCATTAAAATTGGATAGTAAATAAAAAAGTTAAAGATGGCGACCGTAACGGAAATTGCAATGGTGACGTCATAATCCAAGATGGCGGTCATGGTATCCTTATTCCTAGAAATGGCTTACCGGAGGCTTTAGACATGGATGCTTAAGCCGTTTTTAGGAATTAGGGTTCTTTCTAGGCCAAAACTACTTTTGAGGTTTTTCGAAATCCTAATTTTTGGATTGTGAAATTTTTGAGATTTTTTGGCGGAATTATTTCCACAAAAATGAAAATTTTGGCGAATTTTGAGTAATTTTGGGCAAATTTTCCCCAATTTTGACAACTTTTGGTGGGTTTAGAGGGTCAAATTTGAAGGTCAAGGATGAAGGTCGTCACACACATACAAGATGGACGCCGTGACGTCACACTCCAATATGGCGGTCGGCACCTCGGCACCTCACCCTGGACCCTGTTTCAGGTCCGGCTATGCTATACTACTGTTGACATCAGCCATGTTGAAGAATATCGAACAAGGAATCCGCCCTGGCTTACCTACAGCACTTTCTGGGGTGATTTTGGAAAACCATGGACAACAGTACCAGAATGGATGGACCAGAAATACAACCAGTGTCCTCCAAACGCAGGTCATACGTTTCGCTGTTGCGCCACTTACAACACCAACAAAACGCGGCAGCAATGCGAAACTTTGTGGTGTGACAAGCAGTACCACACCCGTAACCAGTTTAGAGACTCCTAGAGGCGAACGAGCAGCATCCTTGATGGATAGGCAACCAGCGCAGATGGAACTTGCGAAATGCCCAGGAGTTATGCAACCAGCCACACAAATATCTGCAATGCAGAATTTATTTAATAAGACGTCCTGATTGGTTGTTATGCATTGCGGCATAACCGTCCGTGGACCAGCTGTATAAATTGGGCCGCGGTATCAGAAGACACAAGTCACCGACTTCTGAGTCCCTGCTGAAAGAAGTGAGACAACGACATCCGAACGAGATACAGAACCAGACTTAAAGCGTGGTTTACACGAAAGCGGAAGACGCATCGGGAGATTTACGCAGACGTTAGTACGGATCGGACAGACGCCGAGGAGCGACAGACGTTAAGAAGATTTAGTAACGTAAGACGTAACGCCAGAGCATGGTGACCGTCAGCGGCTGCTTAAGGGCAAGCTTCAAGGTCGAGGTTGTGAATCATGGTCACCAGATAGTGCTGGGGTGGAGCTGAGAGCGAGAGATCGCAGACAGAGATAAGATCGTGGCAGCGAGTGGGCCGAACGGTGGAAGGGGGGCGCCGGCAGGATCACGTGTTCATCCGGTGTTGCCAGCTCTGTGTCCCACTGAGGAGAATAGGCGCGTGCCTAGCCAACACCTACTAGATGTTGGCCTAGCTAAAGGCGGACCGTTAGGCGAGCAACACCCACTCAGCAGAGTTTCAGAACTAGAAGCCCGGACCGGTGCGAAGTTATCACCCCCAAATTTGAAAAAAAAGTTTCGTTTCATCAAGTCTGGTCTTTTCCCAATTAATCATGTTTAAAAAAGTGCGTAGTTAGCACCCCCACTTTACAAAATCGCCAAAAGAATAAAAAAATTGGAACTTTCTTTTTGTCAATCGTTAGATCATCGTTAGATCAGTTTTGATCAACAAAAAGTTTCGTTTGATCAAGTCTGGTATTTTCCCAATTAATCATGTTTAAAAAAGTGCGTAGTTTACAAAATCTTTACAAATACTTTACAAAATCGGCGAAATAAAAAAAAAGAACTGCCTTTATGACAATCGTTAGATTAGTTTTGATCAACAAAAAGTTTCGTTTGATCAAGTCTGGTATTTTCCCAATTAATCATGTTTAAAAAAGTGCTTAGTTAGCACCCCCACTTTACAAAATCGGCAAAAGAATAAAAAAATTGGAACTTTCTTTATGTGAATCGTTAGATCATCGTTAGATCAGTTTTGATCAACCAAAAGTTTCGTTTGATCAGGTCTGGGATTTTCCCAATTAATCATGTTTAAAAAAGTGCGTGGTTAGCACCCCCACTTTACAAAATCGGTGAGAAAGAATAAAAAAATTGGAACATTCTTTATGTCAATCGTTATATCATCGTTAGATCAGTTTTGATCAACAAAAAGTTTCGTTTGATCAAGTCTGGTCTTTTCCCAATTAATCATGTTTAAAAAAGTGCGTAGTTAGCAAAATTAGAAAAAAAAATAGAACTTTCTTTATGTCAATCGTTAGATCAGTTTTGATCAACAAAAAGTTTCGTTTGATCAAGTCTGGTCTTTTCCCAATTAATCATGTTTAAAAAAGTGCGTAGTTAGCACCCCGACTTTACAAAATCGGCGTAAGAATTAAAAAATTGGAACTTTTTTTATGTCAATCGTTAGATCATTGTTAGATCAGTTATGATCAACCAAAAGTTTTGTTTGATGAAACGTATTTTTCCCAATAATCGTGTTTAAAAAAGCGCGTAGTTAGCACCCCCACTTTTGAAAAACAAAGTTTTCTTAATATCAATTGTTACATCATCGTTAGATCAGATTTGATCAACCAAAAGTTTCGTTTGATCAAACGTGTTTTACCAAATAATCGTGTTTAAAAAAATGTGTATTAGCACCTCCACTTTACAAAATCAACGAATAAATAAAAAAGTTGGAACTTTCTTTATGTCAATCGTTAGATCATCGTTAGATGATCGTTAGATCAGTTTTGATCAACCAAAAGTTTTGTTTGATGAAACGTATTTTTCCCAATAATCGTGTTTAAAAAAGCGCGTAGTTAGCACCCCCACTTTTGAAAAACAAAGTTTTCTTAATATCAATTGTTACATCATCGTTAGATCAGATTTGATCAACCAAAAGTTTCGTTTGATCAAACGTGTTTTACCAAATAATCGTGTTTAAAAAAATGTGTATTAGCACCTCCACTTTACAAAATCAACGAATAAATAAAAAAGTTGGAACTTTCTTTATGTCAATCGTTAGATCATCGTTAGATCAGTTTTGATCAACCAAAAGTTTTGTTTGATGAAACTTATTTTTCCCAATAATCGTGTTTAAAAAAGTGCGTAGTTAGCACTCCCACTTTTGAAAAAAATAGTTTTTTAAATATTAATCCTTACATCATCGTTGGATCAGTTTTGATCAACCAAAAGTTTCGTTTGAACAAACGTATTTTTCCAAATAATCGTGTTAAAAAAGTGTTTTTTTGCAGGCACGTTCGATTAGATTAATTTACACACTTTTTTTAATGATCATGTTAAAAAATGTGTGAATTTTTCAGGCCAAATTTTGAAAGTTGTTGAAGGTAATGGAAATCTGTTTTTTTTTTTGCACTAAAAATTAGTCCATTTTTGGTAATAAGAAAGTGTATAAGTTCAAGTGTCGTTCTGTTCCAAGTATTCATGTTTTAAAAAGGTTTGTAGTTACCACCCTTATTTTGAGAATTATTTGAATACTTTTTTTTTTAATTTTTTTAAACGTTATTTCATTATTAAACCAAATGTTTTCAACCAATAATTTCGTTTGTGAAACTGCATATTTCGCTAAACAAGCCTGTTTATTATTGCCTTTTTAGCACACTTACTTTTGATAATCAGCGAAAAATTCCAAATTGACATTTTATTTGCCATTCGTTATATAATCGTTTGATTATATGTGACCAACAAAAAATTTCGTATGCTCATTTTTTTCTTTTAAAATTTATATTTTTGGATTAACGTAATTAACCACTTCCACTTTAAAAATTTGTGAAGAAATTTTATAACATTAATATCCTTAACATTGTTCGTTTTATCATATTTATGTCAGATTTAATAAAAATAAAAAGTTCTATAGCCTTAAGAGGCAACTCCAGTGTTTCAGGGGCACTATGCAACCCGCGTTAACCTCATAAGATTCAATGCTATTTTCATTTTGCTTAGGGGAACTCGGGCAAATATGAGCAGTCGGGTAATATGAGCAACTTTAACCTCTTTGGCCACGACATCGCAAGAGATTTTTTTTTACTATCAATGACTGGTGGTAACACTGCTTTGTAGTATGCTTTAGCTTTGTAAGTAACATTCAAGGCTCCAGCTATTCTTCAAATGTGTTTTATTGTCATTCAAAGGTATGTATGTTTTGTTACTTGATTATTTTTGGCTTATGTAGTTAAATGAAGTGTAAACAAATGTTAAAAATATTTCTTACTCTTAAACACAACAAAATTCTAGGGTACGTCCGTGAAACCATGGTATTTGCTCTCTCTTTTCATGTATGTAATTTGTAGTTTATTTTGTCGGTTGTCTGCTGAGGTCTGATAAAAGAATTAGCAGTCAAAAGTGTAATATGAGCAGGCCTAATCAGGGTAATATGGTCAGATGTTTTTCACTATGGGTAATATGGCCAAGCTAATGAAATCATGGTAAATACTAAATACCAAACGTATTGATGTGTCAATTTTAACTTTCTAACAGTAAAACTATCCTTTAATACTTTATGTTGTAATTTCTAGTCATAAAAAGAAACAATGACGACTTATAAAATATGTTAAAATATTGTCTTGTTCTGTGACAATAATTAGTTAACACTGAAATGTAGAGATAACGCAGCGATGGTCAATTATTATTAGAGAGACAAGAAAGAAACCATTAGCCAGCTTCATCCATTCGACGCCATGTCGGGGCCAGTCTAGGAAAATTTTGAGAAGAAACATTTTTTTCTTGAAAAATTGTATTTTTTCAGGGAAGACACCTATGCAGATGAACTTAAAAACTAAAACTTATGTTTTACTACATTGCTGCATTGTATAAAATGTTCATTAAATATGAATGTAGGCCTACACCTGGAATCGTTTAGAACACGACACCATCAAAGCGTTACTGCAAATTCACATAGTAGCCTATAAATCACAACATTTTTGAAAATAAATGTGCCTTAAATCAATTAACCCTAATTTATTTTTACTTTTAGATGGCTTAAGACCTCAAAAGAAATAGTGCTGCCCGCCAGAAGTGGTCGGCAGAATCTATGGAAAAAACTGTTAATGCTGTTAGAACCGGAAATATTGTCACGCGGTAAAATTTTATGTGTAGGGTTTATTGAACTTGGCTTTGCACATGTAGTGCTTTGTGAGCCCACGTGAGTTCCTGACACTTGATTGCGACACTCGGGCATTGACTTTTGTTTTCCGGGCGCGGTAGATTGCTAACGCTCTCTGTTTTTCTGGGACGGTGGCGTGATTCGCCGCCCGAGGGCCTGGCCAGCTACGCGGGCGGTTGCGACATCCTGGCCTGGAATCTCCGGGAGCGTTGGCCGGCCTGGTTGGTTTCGCTGCGTTGCTGTTCTCGCGCAGGCGCGCGCCTGACGCGCTGGTGTTTGTGTCGCAACCTGGTGGGAAAAGTGCGAATTTGGCATGACCGGTGGAGAGGGAATAGCGTCGGTTGACGGCATGGCGGTTGTGTTGTGAAATCGCGGCCGGGATTTTTGTTTTCGCGTGGAGTGTTCTCGACGTGATGACGATGTGAAGTGAAATTAATAAAGGGGGCCACCCTGGGTGCGCCCAGGGTGGTTCTTCTCGGTGAGGTGCTGGAGGTCTGTCGGAGCCCCGGCCTGGCGGGTAGCTGCGTGCTGCCGTTCGAAGGTGTTGTAAGTAATGGCGAACTCGTAATTTTCCTTCACCTCTTGTAACATCTGTGGGCGTATTTTAAAATTGTGTTAGGATGACTTAACGTTTTGATTCTTTCCAGGATTGCAGGCAGTTTGTGGTATCCAGTAATGTAAAATTTCTTTCGTTAATTTTAGCTTAAGGATGGGTCGAGGTGTGCGTTAAGAATAATCATGTTATTTTAAAAAAGTAATACTCGTTCTAAGAAGAGGATAAATTATTGTTTATTTATTTCAAAGGAGTATTTATTTTTTTTTGTTACCAGAGTATTTTGACATTATTGACTATTTATTTATTTAATTAGTTAATTATTTACTTTTGTGTTGGTCATAGTTTACCGGAAATAAAACCTGAAACGATGTGGGATAAATAATACTTTTTTTTCTTTTAGTCAACACCCTACACCCCCTGTCCTAAGGAGGTTAGACAATCCCTGTACCAGCTCTACTGCTACCCCCCCCCCCCCCCCCCCCCCCAATGTTTATTTTGAAATCCTAAGATGTTATCTTATTATTTTTATTTTGAGTGACATTTGTGTAGATCTTGACGGAGACCGAGGGCCCTTGCGACAATATATCTGAGAATCGTGCTGCTGCTATTTACGATGTTCCACGCCAAACATTATGCAGGTATTTGAATTCCGTTACTGATGAAACTTGGGGACTTCAACCAAGAAAACTGGGTCGCAAGCCTGAATTAGGGGAGCGAGATGAAGAAGTCCTTACTGAGCATGTAAAATACCTGTCTGAACATGGGTTTTCCCTTAACCGAATAGTTACGCGCACAAGCTTTTAATTTAGCAGAAAAATTTAAAGTACAGCCAGCATAGGTTTAATAAGGAAGCGGGTATGGCAGGTGTGGACTGGCTGTGGAGCTTTCTCAAGCGTCATCCAGATCTCTCAATATGGAAAGAAGAAAATCTTTATCCATGACAAAATCGGAACTTGGAGTATTCTTTGACCTTCTCGAGGAAAAGATGCAAGAGTTGAACTTGATACATAGAGCTGACAGAGTATTCATCATTGATGAGAGTGGGTTCCAACTTAACACTAGACCAACTATTGTTGTAGCACCCAAAGGATGTAGAGTCGTTCACGCGATTTCTCCGAAAGAGAAAGGTGAAACTACAACTTTGGTAGCCTGCTCCTCCCTGATCATCATGAAAGGAAAGCGTACAGTGGTTGGTTTGAAGGAAAATTTGCCTCCTGGAAGCGAAGTTTTTCTAAATGAAAAGTCTGCATACATTAATGCACCAATTTTCTTTGTTGTAATTAAGAAGTTCGTAGATTATTTCCACATAAACAAGGAGAAGCCAGCCATTTTGATTTTGGATAGGCATGATTCGCATTGTTCTAACCCTGAACTTTTTGAATTTGCTGTGGAAAATGGTCTTTATATGCTTTGCTTGCCACCATACACCACTAATTGGCTTCAACCTGCAGATAAAGGACTATTCTCGCCACTGAAACGAGCTTATTACGATGCTTGCAGTCGTTTCGTTAGGCAGCATAGCAGAGCTTTCACCAAGGTTGAATTCGGAGACTTGGTAAAGGAAGCTTGGGAGAGAGTTGCAACAGTCAGTCTGGCAGCCAATTCGTTTCGTGCAGCAGGTATGTGGCCTGTGAATCGAAATGTTATTCCTGATCATGCTTTCATTTCAGAAGTGATTCCAGGCTCAGATCAATAAACCAGAACATGTCAAACCCTACAAGACAAACCTACAGCGGGCAGTTCTGCAACATCACAACCACATACAAGTACAGCTTCCCAACTCCTGTCTACCTCCAAGCAGATAACGCCAACAAAGTGCAACCAAGACGCCCAAGAACCTGAAACTCCTAGAAGAACTGTTAAAGCACTTTTACCTCTTCCATCTCTTACTCGAACGAGGTCTTCTAGAGGCAGGAAACGGGGTAGAGCAAGAGAACTCACATCAGCTGACGCGATTTCCAAAGTTAAACTTGCGAAAATGAGGTCAGGGAAGTCTAAAACTTCTGTTTCTAATGAAAAAAAGGAAATTGACTGATTCGAACTTCATGTGCCCTGTCTGTGGTGGTCATTTCACAGATGATCACCATGTGAACAATGGGTCAGGTGTAAAAAATGTAGCCAGTGGTACCATGAAGATTGTGTAAGTTATTTCGACTCGGAATGTTTTTCTTCTGAGAACTGCAAATGAATCGTAAAGGCAGACAATCCCTTCTATCCGAAGTAGGAATATGTGAAAAAGTGTGTACACCCTATAAAACATGTTTTATGATAGTTCAGTCTTTTATTCTTCTGTTACAATATAATTAAAAAGAACAAGTTATATATTTTTAGTACATGGTTATGATATTACTGAAAGTATTAAAATAATAATGCCTTGTCCCATATAAGTCTCTTTCAAGTTAAATATACCTGCTCATATTTGCCTATCTACTTGCTCATATTACCCCTACAACTGGGTAATATGAGCAAGTTGTTATATTTGTAAAATTTATGTTGCTACTTCCACGTGGAATGTGTACGTCCAAAATACTTTTGGTGAAAGAAAGTTAACAATTGTAAGTATTAGTTGGTGTATTAATTTTATTTTTTTACGACTTAAAAATAAAGTTTTTTTCGAAGTGTTCCTTAATATGCTCATATTTGCCCGAGTTCCCCTATAACTAATTAACTAATATAGATTTAGAAATGATGCTTGCTTGATATGTAAGACAACGATGCTCTTATCAAAGCCCCTTTCTTCAAAAACGTGCATAAATTATGGTTCAAACCTAGACAATACACTTAGGGATCGTCCATTAATCACGTGAGGCTCGAAAGGGTGGCGGGGGGGGGGGAGGGGTTGTCGGGAAAAATCACGAAATATCACAAGGGTGGAGGGGGGAGGGTGTAGAGAGATGTCACGTGTATTTATTTTTTCGCGCGATTTCTACTAAACCGAAAAGGGCCGCGTGACCTTGACTCGCCGTAGCCAGGCAACAATATCCCCGCCCGGCCCCAACATGAACCACCGGGCCTGGCTTGCCAGTCACCAGTAAGACTTTGATTTTGGCGCCGAATACATGCGTATATCACATATAAGCCTTTCCTTTATTATTTGTATGCCAGTGAGAATAATCATGCAACCTTAATGTGTGTCTGGACATTGTTATCACTGTGCTTAATTATCCAGAATTAAATTAGATTAAACCTATATTTAAAGACAATATTCTGAAATTTTTTAAAATATTTTGGACCAAAAAAATACACGTGATTTATGGGGGGGGGGGGGGGTGTAGTCTGAAACCTCACCACAAATCACTAGGGGGGAGGGGGGTTAAAAATTTGCTAAAAAAACATCACGTGATTAATGGACGACCCCTTATGCATATTAGTAAAGATTGGTATAAAACCATAATTTATGCACGTTTTTGAAGAAAGGGGCTTTTATAAGAGCATCGTTGTCTTACATATAAAGCAAGCATCATTTCTAAATCTATATTAGTTAATTAGTTATAAGCAAAATGAAAATAGCATTGAATCTTAAGAGGTTAACGCGGGTTGCATAGTGCCCCTGAAACACTGGAGTGGCCTCTTTATAGTAAATCAATAAATATACGCACTGCAGAACGAAAATAAATTGTAGTCTTACATGTAACTAATTTTTTTATTTGATTTATTTATTGTTTGGATTGTTAATTAAAGGCTTTTGTGTAATAATAATTTCGGTTAGCTTCCTTCGTTTGATTTTATTTTTCTTCCTTCATAATGTGTAGTACAAAAAACTTTACTTGGACACATAAAACGCAATAAAATGATTTATAAAAATTAGTTGCACTACAAATTGTTTACATTCAACAAATATATCTCTTCTATTTACTTTTTACTAATAGAAGTTCGATATTAAATATTTAATGTATTTGCCAGAATATGATAAAAATATTACCTAGAAATTTTAATATGAAATAACTTTTTATATGTTCCTAGTGAAAACTCATTTCATTGGTTAAAACACTGTTGTGTACTACCGTCAGTTTCTCAGACATCCAGCTATACCTCCAAACATTATAATAATTGGTTTATTATTTGTAATAATAAATTAAAATATTTATGTATAAAAAATTCAAGAACCATCTTCAGATAAATTTATGTTTGATACGAACAGAAATAGCCTAAATTAATTAAAATGTACTATTTGAATATGTCCTCAAAATGTTATTTGTGACTTTTGGTTCACAAATATTATTGGTAGATTTTTTGTATATTTTCATACGATCAATTTACACGCAGACACAAAATCACAAAGATAGCATTGTTTAAGAAAACATTCCCGCTCACACAAATTTATAAAAAATAAAAATCAATCTTCATAAATAGGGAAAAATAATGGATTTTAATTACTGATGATAATAATTAGCTTGGCGTAAAATAGCTTTCTAGTTAAAGCACTAACTTCATGTTTATTTATGTTTGAGTATTAAACTATTTAAATTTAAGTATTGTAGTCACCATCATATAAAAACGATAGGGCCTATATCATTAATATGGTATGGCTAATCATTATGGTGAGGTTAAATAACGTGCGAAATTAGTTTCCTGCCGATACATTTCTGTATCAGATATGATCATACATTATGTTTTCAATCAGTAATCCAAATATTTTCCTTATTTAAACATGGTAAATTATATCAATGTAAAGTGAGCAAAGGGAGCGTTCAAGTATTATGTAACGAATTTGGGGGGGGGAGGGGGGGGGGGTCTTGTAAAACGTTACGATGCGTTACGGGGGAGGGAGGGGGGTTGACCTACGCGTTACGTCACATTGTTTTTTTTTTATTTAACCCTTCAGAACGGTCGCGTAGAGACAGATTCTTTCACGCATTTTTTAAAACTTTTTTTCTCAAAATTTCAAATGTAATGATAACTTAATTTTTTTTTACCTTCACAAAATTGCTTCTGCTTGCTTTACAGGATTAGTGAATAATGTTTTTTTAACTCCAAACGTTAAGCTTATATATATATATATATATATATATATATATATATATAAACAGCTGTGATAGTTTTTCTCGTCACTCCAGTAAAGTAGTTAAAACAAAAAATACCGCTATTCGGATGGCTTCGTTATACTTCGGTTGTCAACGTAGACTCCAATCGCCATATTAGAAATTATATAGGTATTGATATTCAAATTACACTGTTTTCTATGTGTGACATTTTCTCTCATCACAACAGTAATGTTGTGGTACGAAAGACGATTGGTCTGAAAGGTTAATAAAAAAACTAGTGAATTAAAATCTCCCAAATTGGCAACCCTTTTCGTTAATTTTTTACGGGGGATTCCCGATTGAATTGTTCGTATTTTGTTCTCCCAAGATGGCAACCCTTTTAGTTTATGTGCTCCAAGCGCTCGACCGACTGTATGAAAATTAACAACTACGATGTTTCGGCGGAATATAGAAACCCTGAAGATAGCTTGCAGGATCCAGCAGAACCTAATATGGCGTGGTATAGCGCTCACGTCCGTGAATCGCAATATTTCTTGCAAGTTATTAAATACGCGGATGAATCCTGCTGTTCCCGCTTGAGGAGTGCATTAAAATCTGTCTTTCCAGAAACTTTCCTGCCACCACCCTGCCCAATCCTTCAAACCGCAAACAAGCTCGTGGTACCTAGTCAGATAGACAAAGGATCATGCAAGTTTTCGCCACTTCTTGTGAGGTTGTCTGTTGATCTGTCGCCTCCTCTAGAAAGGTTTAAGCAGATGCCTTACGATTTATTTTGCCCATCAGTACAATCTGACCTAAAGAACCGAGTATGTTCAACCTGTGGGATTTATTTTACATCCCAAAAGAGTGTGAAAATGCACAATCGTTACATGCATGGCAAGACTGCCCAATACCTTCGTGAAAGTCGAGTACGGCCACAGCGACTTGCTGCAAGAAGGGCAAATGAGCTTCTCTGCATTGTGCGTCGCTGTGAAACATCGTCTGAGGATGCCGATTGGCTCGACGAAGACGAAGTTGATGCAAGCGGGTTAACAATTCCGGAACCCTCTTCGTCTGCTCTCCGGATGCCAGTAATGAAAGAATCTGAGTGGCTGGCAAACCCATGGACAGAGGAGTAGTAAAACTCCAATTTAATTGTTTTTTTTTACAATCTACTTATTTTAATTATGGCTAATTTTATTTTAAATGTTTTTCGTTTTCGTTCGATCGTATTCTTAAATAGTATTATATTTTGACAAATATATTTTATTTCAGTTAGTTTTATGTTTGTAATTGCATTGCCAAAGGTAAAAATAATTATTAGAAATAAAATTTGTTATTTGATTTTAATAGCTTTGTTAGTAAAACGCTAAAATAGGAGAATGCATGAGAATAACAATGGCGGATAAAGCAAAAAGTGAGTAAGGACAGAGCCAAGTCAGGAAAACGACGTAATTAAATGTATGATTGCTAAATGTATGTTTGAGTAGTAAACATTTATTAGGACCAAAAAAACATTAGAAAGCTCTTGCTTTTAAAAACAAGACATTTCAAATGTTAATAAATAACATTAACGCGATTAAAACAATAACAAAGGTATTTTAGTGACTTATTCCGGTACGTTACGCCACATAATTGTGACTTTTAGGTAAAAATGGTCACTTGGGGTTACGTAACTTTTACTAGGGGGGAGGAGGGGTACAGAAAAACGTTACGGCGCGTTACATGGAGGAAGGGGGGGGGGGGGTCAAAAATATCAAAAAATTGCGTTACGTAATACTTGAACGCTCCCAAAGCTACTTTTTGAAAATAAAAATTAATGTATTTACGTGTCGGCATTCATATTTCTGATTCGTTGAAGCTTATTCCAACGGCCAATAAATGGGTGATTATGTAAATTAATAAAATAATAATAAGAAGAATTGTTTTCTATTTTTTTTTTGTCACTGCAACTGAAGATAGCGCCTTGTGTAAGTGTGAAATGTATAACCTTGCCCAGCAATTCACTTAGAGAGAGCTATTCTTTGTTACCACATAAATGCCGCTTCATGCAGAGAATAAGAACTCTTGCATGGAATTTCTCCGAAATATTTGTGACCTATTCCCTTGAACATGCAAAAATACTTCAAAATATTCAAACTGTGTTGGGACTTTCACTTTTCCGTGCCGAAAGAGCATTCTTTTATGGTTCCTGCGCGGGACACAATGCAACAGCGGAAGCAATAAATGCTTTTGTACGCCTGCAGGTGGCCTCAAAAGCAAAGAGGGAAAAATACCATGGGCCGTAAACATTCCAAGGATCAAAGACTGAGCAGCCAGCGGCCCTTTTAGGAACGGAAGAGGGGTCTGTTTTCAGAAAAACCTAAATTTTGTAGGCAGAGTTAGAGTATAAATAATCGTATCGTCTTCTTATTGGTACTTTTTTGAGTGACACACTACACAACCAATCGGACGACAGCATTTAGTCTAAATCATCCAACGCATTGTCGTTTACAACACTCAGAAAAATCCCAGTCATCATTTGACAGAAGGAAGAAGAACTTCGAAGCATTTACATGTCGTGTTGTTTCGTGCGCAGCCTCTTCTTTATCGCCACCACAGTAAAGTAAGTATATAAACGCTTAACAGTTTTCCTTTTAAGATGTAAGTATGTTTTCTTAAACTTATTTGGTCTGACTTAGTGTGTGATGCCTCGGTTCTTTCGTCGCATTCAATGGAAGGATATGCTGTTAGCTATTTCTTATTAATTTTTTTTTCTCTCTCTCTCTCTCATTCTCTCTCTCATTCTCTCTCATTCTCTCTCTCATTCTCTCTCTCTCTCTGCTAATGGCTTCGGGAAGACTGAAACTAATGGAAGTATCAACACCGTGAAAAGTGAGAATACATTCAAGCCTATATTCAGTAGATCCTCCATTCTTTGTAAAAATGATGGACTCCTAAAAAAGGAAGCATGAAGACGATGAAGACACTTCGACATCATCGATAGCGAATTCATACGGTAATCTGGGTGAAGAGGATGTCTTCTACAGTGATTGTTACAGTGACTCTGAGGCTGTTGACAAAGGCATAGACTGTGATGAAGCACCTAAAGCTGACAAGATAGAAGAATGTGGAGGTGTCCTGAGACCGAAACGATGGAAACGACGTGTTATAATAAATAAATCTGATAATGCTTATTATGATCACTGGGACGATTGTGATATTAAAAGTATGTATAATAAACAAGCAAGTAAGATGATGGTAGAAGAGATTGATTACACATCATGGAAAGATCCAAACATAATGGTTGACCGGCTAAGACTTCTACATGGCTCGCTTTGTGCAGGAAAATATTCGTGCATCAATGAAATATCCGTCATACTCAAAGAACTGAGGAAAGCTGGCTACATACAAAAATGGCTTCTTTTACTTGTATTTGTGTAATGTTAAGAAATAAATTAAATATTGAAAGTAAAAAAATTTAATGTTTTTATTTCTTGTATTCTGATTTCCAACTAAGCCTGTGTTTCCGCTACTGTATGTGTGTACGTTCCGTTTCCTGTGTGTGTACTGTGTGTACGTTCCGTTTCCTGTGTGTGTACTGTGTGTACGTTCCGTTTCCTGTGTGTACTGTGTGTACGTTCCGTTTCCTGTGTGTACTGTGTGTACGTTCCGTTTCCTGTGTGTACTGTGTGTACGTTCAGTTTCCTGTGTGTACTGTGTGTACGTTCCATTTTCTGTGTGTACGTTCCGTTTCCTGTGTGTGTGTACTGTGTGTACATTCCGTTTCCTGTGTGTACTGTGTGTACGTTCCATTTCCTGTGTGTACTGTGTGTACGTTCCGTTTTCTGTCTGTACGTTCCGTTTCCTGTGTGTACGTTCAGTTTCCTGTGTGTACTTGTGTACATTGCGTGTTGGAGCCGAGTAGACTTGTATCCATGTAGCTTCATAGACATGTAGTTTCGTAGCCATGCAGTCTTTTAGTCATGCAGTCTCGCAGCCATGTATAACTCGGAACCAGCTAGATCCTTTTAGACTCGTGGCTTTGTAGCCTCGTAGTCTCTTAGACTCGTAGCATTGTAGCCCAATATCATTGGAACTGTTGAAAGAAAAGGCAGTTGGAGCATTTGGAGCTGTTGGAGCTGTTGGAGCATTTGGAGCTGTTGGAGCTAAGAAGTAGTCGTTGCACGTCTATGCAGGGCTAAATGTTTATAAGATTGTTGGCTTTCGCAAGTGATTCTGTAGTAGGATAGAAATTGTGTAATAAATATTATGTTTGTAAAAGACTTTGTGGTGTTTTATTTCTCGAACCTTACACTTTTCTGGTACTTTTTTAAAAATTAAAGTTGTTTTGTATCGGGTAGGGATCGAACCAAGGACCTTAGTCGATCTAATCAATCAGTATATAGATTACAAATTTATTTAATGAATTTTGAACTTTTTCCCGAATCTCTAGCATTACAATTACGAATTTCCAATATGGTGGTCTTGATGTCTGATAGGATGATGGTAGTAGAGGATTTAAAGTCTCTTTAAGAATGTTGAACTTGGTTTATTGAAATTATAATTTTTTTCATTAAATTAAACATTATTGCATCGATCGAGTATCGAACCAAGGCCTGGAGCGGATCGAATCAATATGTAAGTTAATGAGTTAATTTTTTTGATGAATTTTGGATTTTTTCTCGCTTTTCTAGCTACATTATTACATGATTTCAAGATGGCGGCCGTATTTCAAGATGGCGGGGGCACCTCGGTAATAAATGATTACTGCACTGTAGCGGGTTCGAATAAAATTATCCAGATGGAAATGTACTCTATAATACGAGTACACACACACAAGATGGTGTACTCCAGCAGGTGGTAGCTCCTGGTAGCATGTACTGAACATAAAATGTCGGATCCATGATGGTCGACAAGGACAAAGTCAAATTTCAAGGTCAAGGGCAAATTTCAAGGTCAAAGTTCAAGGTCAAGGTCAAATTTCAAGGTCAAGGTGTGGTGTCCAGATAAGTATACTAACATGGTATCAGCACACTCTAGCGGACGAAAACAAGATGGTGATCTCCAGCGGGTGATTTCAAGATGGCGGCCGTCACGAAAAGTGCAACGGTGACGTCATAATTCAAAATGGCTGCCATGACATCCTTATTTTCAAGGTCGGCGGCTTAAAAGCGGCTAGCTCTTAGGAGTTTTAAGCCGCTTTCAGGCATTTGGGTGCTTTCTAAGACAAATTAACATTTGAGGATTTTCGAAATCCTAATTTTTGAATTGAGGAATTTTTTGAGATTTTTTGGCGGAATTTTTTTCCACAGAAATGGAAATTTTGGCGAATTTTGAAGAATTTTGGGCAAATTTTGCCCAATTTTGATGGTCAAAGGTCAATGTCCTGCTTGTCCAGTACGCTGTGTCCCGTTACGCTCATCCAAGATGGCCGCCGTGACGTCAGAGATGGACGTAACGTCAGAGATGTGGCTCGGCACTCGAAACCGCCGCCTGGCGCCTGTCCCAGTAGCCCCTATTGTATACTACTGAAGTTATTTTGATAAACCCTTTATTTAGAGCTAAAAAATTTCATGTGTGTTGCTATCACCTTCTGAAAAATAAGTATTTTCATTATTGTTGCTGGGTATAATTCATTAACCTCCTCTGTTTGGTGCCCTCTTGAGCGGACAGACATCGTTGACAATTAAGTATATTTTGCGAATTTTCAGAGTAATTTAATTAATACTGAAAGGTAAACGAGTTGATATTGTTTTATTACTCACCTACGTTGCCTAGAGAAAGTTATTGTATTTATTAAGACTGAAAGATTTGATATTGTTGTTTTATTACTTGAGTACGTTGCCTAGAAAGAGTACATACTTGTATCTAAATTTTATACTTTAGCATTTCCAAGTTTCTCTTTATTTATATTCTGTTTATATTTTGCTTAGCGATCCCCTGACACGATGAAGCTTAAGATAATATATTAATAGGTAATCATTATAAAGTTAAAGGGTTAAGAAACACTTTTTTTTTTACTTTTTAGAGGCTTCCTTTGTGTCGTTTTTTTTTAATTTGATGTTTATTTGGAGCTTTTTAAATTGCTTATAAAAACGCCACGAACAATACTCTATCTCCACATTATCGTAAATATTTTTCGAGATGGAACATTATATTGTTAAAGAAGATTTTTTTTGCCAAAATCTGCGCATACAGGTTCATGATGCGATTTATGATGTTAATTTACTAGAAAACATAATAGAAAAAAAATCAATTCATAGACAAATAGAAAATTACCTCATGATATTCAAACGCCTGAACAGATCTTTATAAATTACAGCTAAGGACCACTTTCGAACAGAAAAATCCGCATAAAAATCGGTACATTCGTTTGGTAGCTACGATGACAGACAGACACAAAAATTAATAGATGCATAGGTAAAACTTATTACACACCTCTTTTTGCGTCGGGGATTAATAACAGTCAAGAACCACCACTTATCATATCAGCTTTTGAACAGAAAAACCCGCATCAAAATCGATTGATTCGTTTGGTAGCTACGATGCTGCTGCGTATGCCGTGCTAAACTGTAGAATTGATAGTGTTCTTTACGAGTCAATGAATAACGAAAATTCGATGCAAATATCAGCAGAGTTAAGTTGTCTCTTACAAACCTCATTATTGTAATAAAAAAAATAGTATATCCATTTCAAACGATTTAAAAATTTGAGTTTATAATTTTTTTGCCAATTAATAGTTACAGAATTAAATGAACACTAAAATGAAAATCATTTTTCATTCATTAATGTGATATATTTTATTATCCATAGTATTTTGATCCCCGGAAATTAATTTATTAGGTAATAATGTAACATCCTAGCAAAACACTAAAATATTTGTTGATTTACAAAAATTATGATTCATACATGGAGTTTACGTATGTATCTGCCAATCTCAAATTACCTCGTCTTACTGACTTATTGGCCAATCGGAATAGAACCTGCATAGCTTCACTCGATTCTCATGGTGTTCGTTTTTTGCTTACCTATAAGTGGTGCCCATGCTGTATTCAGCCTATAGCCATATTCTATATTAAAAATGTTTAGGTGTTCAAATTTTTATATAGCTTTTCTGACTGACCTGTTTGTGTTATTATCTATATTGGCTATAGTTTCAAATTAATCTGTCTACACTACGTTAGTGTTTCGAAATAGATGAATGTTCAACCATGACCTATTTGTTGTTCCATCTTGTTTATAGTCATTGTGTCCTTTGATTTTTAAGCGTCTATTAGGCCTATGCCTGTTTGACGTACGTGAACTAGGCCATAGTTACATGACCTCTCTGTTTTCCTTCAAGTGATAGTTTCGACCTATAGTTTTGTTGAAATTCCAAAATTTTACAAAAAAAAATTCGGTTAAAGACTTCTCTGTCAATAGCTATGTGACTACTGGGCACATCACTGCTTTTCATCACTTTTGTTCCATTATTATAAATTCAATGTCTGTGGTATCCTCTATTTATCGTACAGTAATAATAAAGCAATGATTTTAGTCATACCCTTATATTCACTGAAAGTTCTGTTCCCCATCCCCTTCCACACTCAGAAATGTTCTATAACTTGCGAAAAAATATTTTTTTCTTAAAGCGTCACATACCGATTACTAACAATAAGAAATGCGTTAGAACAAGTGTACTACTTGAATTGGAATTCCTCGCTTTATGTTCGCTGGACACATGCACTCTGCGACTTGAAGCAAATATGCTGGAATCATTGGCGTTACGGTGCGCCGCGATGCAAGTGATGCAAAATTTTACTCACGCTATAAACTAAAATAAACGATTAATGACTGTTACAATTTAATTCTCGGCATTTCATGCCCTCTTCACATACGTCAGCTATCCATATTAACAATATTTTTTTATCGACATGTGTTTGAGGAAAATTTGTTTAATCGAAGTTTAAAGTTTAATTTGCGAAAATCACTTTACTTTAACACATAGTTAAAAAAAAAACATTTAAAATCACTTAACACAAAAAAAAATAATTTATATTAATTATAACACTATCAGAAGTTACCCAAAAAATCTTACTACCTCGTAAAAATAACTCAAGAAGAAATTATAACCAATACGATCAAATCAACTATAATCTAACTAAAAAAAAAACGCAATGTGTTATTGCGAATGACTCAGTCCAATTAAATTCTAGAATAAAATTCCAATCCTCGTTTCACTAAAGTTGAGGCCGCTATTTAATAAGATACAGAAAATCTTTCTAAACGTGTAGTATTTTGTCGTACCTGCGATTTTAAAAGGGCTTACGATACAGACGTGCTCAAATTGGTTAGTTAAGGATTTTTTCATTATAATTCCAGCATTAGGCCTACCTGACAGCAGATTGTAAAACAAAACAACTCTTTATGCTACATATCTCAAAGGAATAAACTGCCTCAAGCTCTTCGCGGAACATGTGTTTAGCTTTAACGGGAAGGAACATTCCACCTTATCCAAAAGCCTAGCATTGCTTACAACCAATATTTTACCAATTCAAACGGGTTGGTTTTCAAAGAAACTGTGTTTCTAACCTAAATACGTAGCTAGTTATATTCCTTTAAGTGTCCCACTAAAAATGTCCCACCACCCATCTAAATCATATCTCATAGGTTTCATGAAGTTTCTCCAGCCACTTATCCCGAGTAAACACCCAACAGTTCCAAGGAGAAAATTTTTTCGTAGCTTTCACTACTTCGCAATTCTAGAGTCCTCGTCGGGTGGTTAATGAGACAGAGCAAGTACACACTGGCTTGTATGTTTATAAGCGACCCAATAAACTCGGCGGAGAAACTACTAACAAAAAACCAAACGTTTAGCAGTTTCCTGTTCAACGAGTTATCCAACACTTTTATAGCCAAAACCACGGAAAAGGTTGTAATTTTTTAATTTAATTGAGTGATAATTTTAAAATTTCTAAGAATAATATTTAAGAAAATATTATTCACTGCTAAATGAGCTGTGTGCAATAGGCAAACACAATCATGCTCACTGAAATGCTTTGATTTCCCTTATTTTGCGTTAAGAGTTTTATTATAAGTTCTGTCAGCAACATGTAGTAATCAAATGTTCAATCGTTAACCAACGTATTAACGACAAAACTCACACTCCGGGCGCGTTTTGGTATTTAACTCGCCACAATACGCACTCAAATGCCAGCTGGCGTAGTTGCCAATTCATCATAACTGTATCACATTAGCGTTATGTTCTGAAGCTGTATTTCTTACCTACAAAGTTTTTTGATGAAAATATCTAACATTTCAAAGCGTTATCAAAACTTCCTTAAGTTCACCAATAAAAAAATTTAATAAATAAGTTGGACGAGATATAGGTGCTCGTCAACATCATGACCTACTCCATCTCGACTGCTGGCCCGAGCAGCCCTGTAGCCGCGACTCGCGGCGCACGCAGTCTCCTATGTCCGCCACATTGCAGGTGCAAAATCACAGCGTTGAAAATGTACTTTAACAAAAAAAAAGAGTAATGTAACTGCTGCGACCATCAGATCACAAGATACGACGCTTAGTTTTTAATGGCTTTGTAGGCAATAATTGCGTCCATCAATTTTTGCCATACCACATATAAATCATTTTTAATACTGGAAACGCGTAAAATTAAACAGTTAAATTGTAATCGAGCAGTCTAGGCGAGAGCCAGGATTTAAGGAATTCGAACATGCAGCTGGCAAGGGCGCGATAAAGGGCGATCATGTTAGCTGATGACGTAACACGAAACATAAAAATATTGATCTTTTACGTTTAGTCGCGTCGCTTTCATGGTTTCTGACATGATCACACTTTTTATATGCATACCACGATAGTTTTCGTGCGCAACATATTTAATCCATCTAATTAGGGGAATCTTCTGAGCTAAAAACAATTGTCTTGTTTTGTTTGGACTGTAAATCCACCATACATTTATTGAGTCTTTATGATCACTTCTGATGACTGGAAGTGGTGTAATGCATGATTTCATAAAATCTCACAAGTAAGCACTACACCCGTTCAAATGTAATTACATTAAATTTATGTGAGTAAATGTGATTTGTTCATAATTATTATATTTTGTTTTGTATTGTCATCGAACCCTAGCATCTAATGCACGTAGATATAATAGATATAATGGAGAGTTTCTTTTCATGGAGAGATGTAGTTATTTTAGATGCAACATGTCCAATTGTATTTCCAAATACTAATACTATAACATAAACATTTATTTTCTTAAGAAATAAGTCTAGTAAAGATTTGATGAAAATTGTTGCCTGAATTTCGTAAGGCGTTTTTGTTGTAAAATTTGAGAATTACTTTTATTTTTCGTACACATTATTATTTCCTATCTTACCCATAATGCTAATTTATATGTTTGTAAGCATTGTACTTAAACTCCTCTTTGTGAAAAGAAAATAAGAGGATCTCGCTCTATTGCTTATCTTGTTTACAATACAACCTAAACTTTTGACGCAATTGAACACATTCAGTTTTGAAAACATTTTTGACATGCATGCCTGTTTGTTTCTGTATTTGTAAGTTTGTATAATAAGAGATGATTTGTTTATTAACATTAATTCCTTGTCTTTGCAGGAGATGCCGAAGAAATGTCCCATTTCCAAAGATTTACTTAGAGAAACATTTCTGAAGTATACTGATGTTTTCGAACCCAGTGGACGATTAAAGACAGCTTCAGCTTCTATATGGAGAGATGTGTCTTCGGATAGAAATTTGTTTGTTAATGACAAACCTATGTATAACCCGAAACAATGTCATGACTATGTACAGCAAAACCGATATGGTTTATACGACTTACTGTCAGAAAACCTTCAAATAGATACCGAAGAAAAAAACAATCAAAACTCATTCCAAGATACATATAATGAATCTGAGGAAAGTAATTCTTCATTTTCGGAGGAGAATTCATATTACGCAGGGCATTCCAAATGGAGAGTATGTGTACCTTTTGAAGATTACGATTTATGCAAGCCTGAGGAAGTAGAATACTCAGAAGGTAATAGGATAAAATGGAGAAAAGTTTTGAAAAGTGGTTTTTAGGCTGGGATCTTCTCAACGCACATAAGTGATCAATGTAAGATTCCATGCTCACTTTCGTTCAAAAAATGTAAAGTACGTCTTAGTGAAATGGGATCGGGACCATTTTTGTTTGCTATAGCTAAGTGCACAGAATGCGGAGAAAAAGTTCGGATTGAGGCACAAGAAGAACCTAAATCCCCCTCACCTTTAATTTTGACAGTCACCGCTCCAGACACACGAGGCGTAATACATACGAAAAAGAGGCAGTTTCGTGGTAAACAGAGACTTGATGCAGGAAAGGAAATGTTGGAAAACCGAGCTTGGAATTGGCGTCGTAAGAAAGCAGATGTGGTCATGAAGTTTGGAGAGCAGGACCCTCCGTACATGCCATCTCTCAAAACGTGCAGAAAGGTTAAGGAAGAAGCTAAAAGATTAGACTGCCCGACGCCTAAAATAGCAGACCCTGTACTGGCTTTTATTAAAATGAAAATGAGTCCAGAATATGCCGGCAAAATACATATTATCAGTTACGATGAATTTTTTTGCTTTTACTGGTCAAAGGAACAAAACGGAAGGTAAACTGGTCAGAAAATTTCTTATAAGATGTGTTGGTTTATTGGTACTGTGCAGAAACTTCTTAGATCTACAAAAACTTGTAGAACATATTTTTGTACTAACCTTATCCGAAACCTGTGGGCTTCTAGCCATCAACACATCAGAAGAATCAAGAGCAGAGAAAGCAAAAATTTATATTGGGAAAAGAATTCTCACTGGGACTGTAATCCCAGACACTTTGAAGGAAGTCATCGAAGATCATCATCAGAGACCATGATCTTGGTGCAATAGAACAGCCTTCAACAACCCAAGTAGGCCATTGTGAGAGTATCCAACAGTTCATAAAGGGTATTTTCTCAAAAGCAAAAATTTATGCATTAGAAAATGTAGTAGAGTCAAATCCATATTACTGCCCTGGTTTTTCTGAAAAATTGGTTTGGCTACTCACCTATTTCCCACTCTGGACAGGGGTTATGACAGAATTTTTTGGCCCGCCAAATACTGTTGCATCCTCTTCTACTGTTAAAGGAGATTTTGCACTTCTGAAGAACGGCATTCTAATGCATGATAAACCACCTCTAAAATTGCCTAATTTTGTATCGAAACACCTAAGGGCACTTAGTAGTCTAACCAAACTTGCTGCTGCAGAACAAGCCTTAGTAAAGAAAACCAATAGTAAAACTCCATCATCTTGCAGCTCACAAGTTGATGATTCGCAAAAAGAGCTATTGTTTCAAGAACAGTGGAGAGGAAGGAATGAAAGCACATAAGACATAAATTTTAATTTTGAGGAAAAAGAACTTCTTATAGGTAAGTATTTAAAAAAATTATGTTTAATTGTTACTCGCCTTTAAAAATAATTTTTTATGGTTATTTGGTTTAACATTTTTTTTAATTTTTGATGTATCCTCTATTTATGATTTCAGAAAATGTGATGTCCAAGACTCCAAATTGTGCTGCAGTTGAACCAAGGAAAAAATCACACCTGCCACCTAAAAAGAGAAAGACTTACTTTGATCCAGATCCAAATGTACTGTTGTATCTAGAAAATCCGCAAAAATCAAGAGAATCTGTTGGGTTACTTGCAAATGGGAATTTGCTTGGCCCCATGAAAATTAACAAAACGGTGTACACTGTCATGAACACGTACCCACTTGACTCTCTTGTACAATTAATAACATGCTTGTGTGTGGACTACGAGCCGTACCGGCGTAGGATGTTGGAGGAAGGGGGGGAATTATGGAATCTTGTTTCACAGTTCATTAAAGGGGGAAATAGTAGGAAAACTTACGAAGTTAGATTAAACACTCTTAGGACCTTGTACTATCCCAAGTTACCACCAAGTGAAGAAATGATCACAGTAATCAGTGCTGAAGATTCCATCGGAGGTGTTATCTCAAAAACTTTGTCATGTCTTCCAAGTGTCATTACTTACATGTCGTGCAACGACATTTGCTCGGGGAAAAGAGTTTACACCGATATTTTCTGGAATGTAAATGTGAAAGACATTCAAAATGGTATCGAGCATTTGGAAACTGCGGTTATTAACTCGTCAGAAGTTAACATTAAACATTTTTGTGAAAGCTGTGGTCAAGAAGTCTCCACGAGAAAAGAAACTGGCTCTCACCTCATTCTTGAACCGAGAGTCGGTCTTTCTGATGCAGCGTTTCGGCTTTCCGACGTGCCACATGAAATCCACGTTGACAATAAAACCTTTATTCTCGGAGGTGCAATAGACTTTGTCCGCGGAAACCATTTCGTATATTATTGTAGAAGTAAAGACAATACTAGGGAACTTTATGATGACCTGGCTAAAAAAAAAATGAGAAAAGTTTCGGCTGGTAGCACAGTAGGAAAATTCGAGGTAATATATTATGTACATGTGTAATTTTTTATATAGGTATTGTAGCTTATTTGTTATTAGTGATTTGTAAACATTGTGGGGTAAATTCATTTTTAGATTTAAAAATCTAGTTGTGTTAAAAATTTTAATTAATATTCTTTGTTATATAATTAAGTTTATTATGCGTTTAGCAAAATTTGCGTACGGTAAGCACCAAAATAGTTTTTTTTTCCTTTAAGAAGTAGAGTAACTATCCATGACACATGTACTGAATTTAGAACTTGTTATTTCTAGACATGCGAAATGATTACTTTAAAAAAACTTTATTTCAAAAACTCGCTTATTCTTTCAGTTAACTGTAAGTTTGTAAAACATTAAGTCCTAACAATAGAATTTGATAATGTTGGTATCCTTTCCACGTGAAACATACATTTCAATGCCTTCCAACAAAAAAAAAACAAGGTCACTCAATTTCAATTGTCTGCACCCAATACTTAATTTATATGCCCAGTTTTTTTTCCAATTGAGATTTATATTATTTAAACACAATTCATGTAAATTTGTCATTAAAGCTGTCTTGAATTTTAAGTTTTTTGTTCAACATAGATATAATAAACTTAACTTAAAGTTCAAAAAGTCATGACTATAATTTTAATTATATTGAAACTACACCTTCACGATTTTTCAACCACCAAAAAAAAAAAAGGCACATAACTCAACTTTCAAAAGAGCTACCCTGCATGGTTTACAGGAATAACCCTTAATAAAAGTAATGACAAGATACTTAAATAACAAACCTAGTGAGCATGAGCAAAAATTTAGTGTAAAACATATTTTATAGCCCATATATCATGTTGAATAGAGACGTCAATATTGCAACTGTTGATGCCATAAATTACATTGTTTTTGCTTTGGGTTATAAACTTAGGCTGGAATAACTTTAAAAGCCACTTTTTATCTAGTACTATAATTGATTTAGTATTTTTTTTAGCCATCTTGAAATTGTTTTAACTTGATTTAATGATATGATGGGCTGAAAAATTCTGAATGTTTATATATTACATTTAATTTAAGTAAAGCTTTAGAACAAAGTATGATTTTCGTGCAAACATTTCAGTAGTCTACTGTCAGTAAGTTATTTTTTGGTTTTCTTGTGGTGCTGCATTATTGTAACATTTTTTAAATGCATGGTATGGTAAATGTAAGGTTTCTTATTTACAGTTTAAAAGTGTAATTTTGCACATAACGTTTTGTGAATTGTTGTGTAGGTACCTGCATGTTTCGAGACTCATCGGTTGTGTTAGAAACGAATCAGTAATAATAATAAAATTGTTTGAGCTGAAAAGTACATTGGATAAAATGATGAAAAAAGAGTTTGGAATGGTTATTTATATATAATGAAAAAGCTAAAAATATAATTTTTTTAATTTTGTTTGTTTGTGTGTTTTGTTTAGCATTAAAGGAAAACTACTTGACGATTTTGATGAATCTTTGTATTTGTTAACCAAAAGTCACAAATAACTTTTTTGAGGACATATTTCAATAATACATTTTAATTAATATAGGGTAATTTTATTCGTATCAAACATAAATTTATCTGAAGATGGTTCTTGAATTTTTTCATACATAAATATTTTAATTTATTATTACAAATAATAAACCAATTATTATAATGTTTGGAGGTATAGCTGGATGTCTGAGAAACTGACGGTAGTACACAACAGTGTTTTAACCAATGAAATGAGTTTTCACTAGGAACATATAAAAAGTTATTTCATATTAAAATTTCTAGGTAATATTTTTATCATATTCTGGCAAATACATTAAATATTTAATATCGAACTTTTATTTGTAAAAAGTAAGTAGAAGATATATATATTTTTGAATGTAAACAATTTGTAGAGCAACTAATTTTTATAAATCATTTTATTGCGTTTTATGTGTCCAAGTAAAGTTTTTTGTACTACACATTATGAAGGAAGAAAAATAAAATCAAACGAAGGAAGCTAACCGAAATTATTATTACACAAAAGCCTTTAATTAACAATCCAAACAATAAATAAATCAAATAAAAAAATTAGTTACATGTAAGACTACAATTTATTTTCGTTCTGCAGTGCGTATATTTATTGATTTACTATGTTAAGGCTATAGCACGTATTATTTTTATTTTTATTAAATCTGACAAATATTATAAAACGAAGAATGTTTAGGATGTTATAAAATAACAATGTTATAAAATATACAATGTTATAAAATTTCTTCACAAATTTTTAAAGTAGAAGTGGTTAATTACGTTAATCCAAAAATATAAATTTTAAAAGAAAAATTTGAGCATACAAATTTTTTTGCTGGTCACACATAATCAAACTATTATATAACGAATGGCAAATAAAATGTCAGTTTGGAATTTTTCGCTGATTATCAAAAGTAAGTGTGCTAAAACGGCAATATTAAACAAGCTTGTTTAGCGAAATATGCAGTTTCACAAACGAAATTATTGGTTGAAAAAATTTGGTTTAACAATGAAATAACGTTTAAAAAAAATAAAAATAAAGTATTCAAATAATTCTCAAAATAAGGGTGGCAACTACAAACCTTTTTAAAACATGAATACTTGGAACAGAACGACACTTGAACTTATACAATTTTTATTACCAAAAATGGACTAATTTTTAGTGTAAAAAACAGATTTCCATTACCTTCAACAACTTTCAAAATTTGGCCTGAAAAATTCACACATTTTTAAACAGGATAATTAAAAAAAGCGTGTAAATTAATCTAATCGAACGTGCCTGCAATATACACACATTTTATAACAAGATTATTTAAAAAAATACTTTGATCAAACGAAACTTTTGGTTGATCAAAAATGATCTAACGATGATCTAACGATTGACAAAGAAATTTCTAATTATTTTATTCTTTCGCCGACTTTGTAAAATGAGGGTGCTAACTACGCACTTTTTTAAACATGATTATTTGAAAAAATACGTTTGATCAAACAAAACCCTTGGTTGATCAAAACTGATCTAACGATGATCTAACGATTGACATAAAGAAAGATCCCATTTTTTTTATTTATTCGCCGAATTTGTAAAGTGGAGGTGCTAAAACACATTTTTTTAAACACGATTATCTGGCAAAATACGTTTGATCAAACGAAACTTTTGGTTGATCAAAACTGATCTAACGATTTATATTAAGAAAACTTTGTTTTTCAAAAGTGGCGGTGCTAACTACGCACTTTTTTAAACAAGATTATTGGGAAAAATACATTTCATCAAACAAAACTTTTGGGTGATCATAACTGATCTAACGATGATCTAACGATTGGCATAAAGAAAGTTCCAATTTTTTAATTCTTTTGTCGATTTTGTAAAGTGGGGGTGCTAACTAAGCACTTTTTTAAACATGATTAATTGGGAAAATACCAGACTTGAACAAACGAAACTTTTTGTTGATCAAAACTGATCTAACGATGATCTAACGATTGACATAAAGAAAGTTCCAATTTTTTTATTCTTATGCCGATTTTGTAGAGTGGGGGTGCTAACTAAGCACTTTTTTAAACATGATTAATTGGGAAAATACCAAACTTGATCAAGCGAAACTTTTTGTTGATCAAAACTGATCTAACGATGATCTAACGATTGACGTAAAAAAAACCTTTGTTTTTCAAAAGTGGGGGTGCTAACTTCGCACCGGTAAAGCCCGGGACAGCCAGAATATTCATTGGGCATCGTATAGAGCAGGATTTAATTTTGGAGATGAATTCAGATAGTACGAAATTGATAAATCTAATTTATTTTTTTTAGCTATAATCCTACAACCAATGGTCAGACTAGAATCTATCGCATGTCACGTTCAAGGATGACGTGCACTTACACGTCCCATAACATAAGCCCCGTCACTCTGGCGGGTTTTACCACACACACATTTCATTTTATGAACAAACATAATTTTTTTTAATTTAAAATATTTTAACTTTTCCATATAATGTATGCGAATATTACACTTGTGACCAAATGTTTGAATTATGTTATATATATATATATATTCGAGTTATAGGGCAGGACTATTTTCAAAATATTAAACAATTTGTCATTTATGTAAAAATTTAACAGCAGTCGAGATGCGTTTCTTGAAATATATTTTTTTTTTCAAGACACAAATATTTCGTAAGAAATAACACACAATGTACATACATACATATATACTTGCTACACATTGGCAATGTAACTACATGTAAAAATTGAGGACCTAATACAAGGACGTAATAAAACTTAAATTTATAAAAGAATTACCAAATGCAAGTACAATAGACAAATCAAGAACTCCGTATCGTTCATGGATATGTGCTCTTAGCTTACAAACTTGTAAACTGAAGTAATCTGTTAATTAGTTGTACATACATAAAAAAAATCATTTATTAGAATTAAATATCATATTCCTTACACAGAAAAAAAAAATGTTCTTGGACATTTACACAGAATTCCTTTAGAAATCGGTTGCCAAGAAATATTTCGTAATATTACAAGAGAAAGTATAGTACATATCTACAAAACATTGTTATGGTTATTTTTGAATATATGATTTGCGTTTTTCGAAACAAAGCTGGATATTTACTGTCGCGCTCACGAATATTGCAATATAATATTATATTTCGACTGTTCTTTGTACAAGAGTACGTACATATTTTAACCCTTGGAAAATATAATAATATTTAGCAATGGACTTCATAATTGTTTATTGTGCTTTTGTATGTGTGCAGTTACTCGTGGAAAGCTATACAGGGAAAAGTTTACAAATAACTTTAACTAATTAAGGTACTGGGACAACCCAAAGCATAAATGCCCGGGCAATAATCCAATCCCAAATTTGCAGCGACACTTGCTTTCGTGCAAATGTACAGATTTTCAAAAATATCTGTAATTTTGTGTGCATGAATATTTCAGTTTGATTGAAAAAAATTACAGAGTACTGTCTAAGCTTTCCAGTATAAGAATCAACAGTGTTTCAGTGACATATTGGCTTTAACCACGGTAAAGTTATGCTTGACGAGCTCTCAACAACTTTGCAGATACAGCATTCCTAACGAACTATAGCTATAATATGTGAACATGGAAATTTTTATAGTTTGTCTTTTATGATCTACAAGCCATTGCGGACAAGACTTACAAGCAAATGCGGACTGACAAATGACCAGATTAGACAAAACAAGGTTGGTTACCAAATCTGTTAGACCTTTTACCTGAAACAGGGACGGAAAAGTAAAAAGAGGCGAAAGAAGTATATGAATGTAAGTCCGGGCACAGGCGCCAGGCTCTGGTGCCGGTGCCGGGTCAATGACCGACCGACCTCTGACGTCACGGCAGCCCTCTTGGACTCAAAAATTCATCAAAATTGAACTTGAAATTTGACCTTGACCATCAAATTTAACCTTGACCTTGAAATTTGACTTTGTCCTTGTCGACCATCATGGATCCAACATTTTATGTTCAGTACATGCTACCAGGAGTTACGGGAACTTTTTGGGAGGCTTTTTCGTGACCTCGGTGGCTCCTCTTCGATTTTGTCATTTCCTCCTTCCGTCTCCGGCCTGTCGCTCACTCTTAAATACATGCAAACTGTTGAGCCGGAATTCTTTCCGGGGCTGCGCGGCGCGGCGCGCCGTAGTGGGCGACGAGCTTTAGTAGGCCTATCGCTGTCTGACGGGGAAGATATCGGCACAAGACAGCGGCGCTAGAAAACGCCCGGTGATGTCTGAACATGTAAAGAGGTGCCACAAGCATAACTTGGCCTCGAACATCTAGTTTTGCAGAAACGCCAAGATACGGAATACCCAAGCCCTGTAACGAGTCAGAAGTAGTCGAAACAAAGCGGACGTCGCCAGCGAGCAGGCCCTAAACAGCGCCTATCAACCAGCGGCTGCACCAGGGATGAGGCGGCACCATCTCGTTCCGAAGAAGTGTAGCATGTGTGCTACAGCCAGTGGCGTCTCGTCAGGGCAAGCAAGGCAAGCAGTGCTTGCCCAGGCAGTTTCCAGACATTGTATTTTTTAAATAAATATTTTATTCAGAATAGGATTTTACTTTGGCTCGTGCAGTTAGGTGTATGTATTTTTTACACTATCTTCTTGGGACCCAAGCTGTGCGCTATAAAAAAAAGAACTCGTTGACACAAAAACATGCTGTTTTAGAAGCGTTGCTAGGTTTAGAAGCGCTGGTAGGATCGCTTTCAGCAGGAAGGCTGCCGCAGTAGTTTCCTTTCGGGAGGGGGGTGGCATGGTACAAAGGTTCAGGGAGGGGATTGGCTGGAAAAATACGTGGTAGAAGCTACGAAGGTAACGCTTTCTTGCCGAACTGGAGCGAATATGGCCGAAGCAGACGGTGGAATTCTACCGCCGACTGCTTCGGCTCAGTTCGGCACGGCAGGTGGCGATGTCGCGTTTCAGGGCCGATATTATGACCTCCGGCTAAATCCTCAGGTTAGCTAGCCTCCAGGTAAGGCTAGCCTCCGGTTAACGAACGAGGGGTGTATTATGACCCATACTTAGCCTGCGGTTGGCTAACCGGAACCTGACGAAGCGTGTGGTGTAATAATGGGTGTGTTGGTAATGAAATAAAACAAAATTTGGTAACTTTTGTTGCAAGACAGTTATTTTTTCTGGTAGAATGTTAGTCAGCTGTTTGTTTGTATTGTGATTCGGAATATTTACAGCTGCAGTAAAGAAATATGCCGCGAACTTTATCTTGCAACAGATATAATTAAATTAACCAAAAACTACTTTGACGTCAAACCTGCTTTGTATTAAACCATAAAATTACAATTTACGATTCAAAACCGTGTGTTTTCAACTTTACTCTTGTATTGGAACTCATGATTTTGTTAGGTTATATATTAAGCCAAAACTAACGAAGTAATTCTATACCAACAAATAAATAGGGATGACATTTTTGCTAGAGAACACTTTTCATAAATTTATTTCATAATCAAATAATATAGACCCCGTTTCGGGAAAATACTTGTCGATTTTCATTTCACTGGTGTAGGTTTCATTTTTGTACTAATAGTTTCGTATCACGTATCCAAATTAATCCGATCCTGATGGAATTAGTTTGTGGTATAGGATGCTTGCTGTTTTAATTTAGTAGGTCGAGAGATCCTAGATATATTCACTGGGGAAATAATTATGATTGTAAAATGTATACGAAAGAAATATATTTTTACAAGACCTGACATAATTTGTTTGCATCGTGATATGTTAGGTATTTTGTGTTGTGTACAGGATTTTTCAACATTCTAAATTAAAACAGCAAGTATAATGTAAAACAAGACCAACATATAAAGGGTCATGCCGATAGGATCAAGGGATAAACTTGGATACGGTAAACAGAATAATTCCAGTGCTGTTTTCGTTTTGCACTTGCGTGGCAGGTAGATAATAAGTACCTAATGGTTTGTAAGATAGGGAAGGGATAATTGGGTAACATTTATTTTCACATTCAATTGTATTCATTGAATTATAACCACGTCTGAAGTAGTATGAAGTGCATTTCATTCCCGGCATATGTCCACTGTATTACGAATAAAAATTCACAGATACAACTTCCACGAAAACACGCATTTTATAGGTACCTACCGGTAATAATAACCCTCGTTTTGCAATTTTAAAATTCACTTATTTACACATATTCTTAAGCAGGAACATTTAAGTTTATATACATAGCATACGTTTATGTACTTCGTGATCAATTAAAGTCAAATAATAATACACGACTCGACGAGAATAGAAAAGTGTGACTACACTTTCATGCCATGTAATTTTTAATAAAACTTTGACGAAAGCGAAGCATTTTACATTTAGTAATAAATTATTCCATCGCATCCTGCAAATATTCAATAGAATTCCTCAAATAGTCATCATCACTAACAACAACTAACCTCGCCTGATACATCGCCATTTTATTTTCTGTTGCTTAGCCTCCGGTTAAGCAGCTAGCGGCCGGTTCATCCACCCGCTAGGTTAGCCGGAACTTTAACTGGAAGGTAGACGTTAACAGGGAGTCATAAAACCGAAATAAGAGCTAGCCTGCGGTTAAATTTTAGCCGGAACTTTAGCCGGAGGTCATAAAACCGGCCCTCAGTCGGCGGTCGTCTCTCGGGGCGCGCGCATCTCTCCCGCGGGCTGCTGGCTGGCAGTGCGTGGAGGATTTGTGGGCGAACGATGATACTACACTCCCACTTAGTATATAAGTAATGTAGAGTAGGTATTTTACTATCAGAATAATGTAAGTCAATCATTATTTTTCAAAAATAATGTATTTAAAAAAAATGTCAATTTTTCTACCTGTGGAATAGTCAATGTTCAGTTAAGAAAACTACTTAAATAGCACCATTTTGTACCTTGAAATCCATATTTTCCCGGCGGAGGGCCCCCAGACCCCCCCCCCCCCCCTCCCCAACCTCATCATGTTTTGGTGTGAACGGATTTATTGCTTCCCCTCATGTAAACCTCACGCCTCGCCACTGGCTACAGCCTCTACCTTTGATAATGTTTATGTTGGCAGAAATGGTTAACTTATTTTATTAACCTTTTCAAATGCCCTGGTAATAAGAGTTATTTTGGATTTAAGTTTGTTATATTTTGTTTTAAATAAGGAAATTATAATTCTTGTTTAGTCTTATTATTTTTAATTTTAAGATTTTAAGTTATTAAATTGGTCTGGAAAGTTCAAGGACGCTACCGAATATTTTGGTAATCGCGGCGCTAGACGGCGCGCAGGTGAACAGCTGAGTGTGTGACGTCAGGGGAGACTGCGAAGGCAGTCGCCTGGTGGGCCTGGGCGGGCGCGGACCTGAGAAAAACGCGGGTTGGCCATGGTGATGGTGCCACGTCGAAGTGACTTGCCGGTCGAACATCTGAATACGAGTATTCCTTTTTGAATATGAACGGGGTTCATATATATATAATTTGGAACGCGTTGGTAGGACGAAACGCGAGTGGTTGGCGTGTGTGAATGTCGCGAGGATTTTCCAAGGATGAATTATGTGCGCCAACACTCCAAGACGGTATGGCGAAGGATTCGTCATATCCGTACAATCAGCCGCAGCTAAGGTAACGTGTTATGGCAAGGGACATCACAACGTCAAAAAAGCAAGTAAGTGCCAGCAGTGCCACCGCCACGTTGACCCCTTTGACCCCTAGTGCATAACTATAATTTGTGGATTTTAGGGATTTAAATTAACAGACCAATAACTCTGAAACTGGGATTTTACGTTCAGCCTGTTCATCCAATCCCTACCAGACGTGGAAGAAAAAAAAGACGACCGTTAGAAAATGACTTAACTGAGAAGGGCTTGTTAACCCATAATTTTTAATTAGCTAAATCATTGATATATTGATTTGGATGCTAATGTGTGTCAATTTTTGCTAGATTTCATTCTGTTAATTGGTATTTATAGTAGTGCTACGCCCGGTGCGTATCTATATTGGTTATTGTATTAATAAGTTCTTATATATTTTTAATGCCTTTTCGGTAATTACCTTTAATTTTACGGAGCTCCGAAGTAGATGATCAAATTAGATTTTTTGGGGGAATTTTTAAAGTATTTTTATTTAGTTTTATTGTATAGAAATTTTTTTGTAAGTAGTAATAGGGTATGTATTTTATGATGGATGCGCCGATTTGTGATGAAACGATTTTATGGTATATTTATATATATTATTAAATTTTGCAATATACATTTTGCGTCTTTTTTACATGCTTTATATTAGCTTCACCTGTATGTTTGTTTGTCTGTCCGTCTGTAACTCTTTCGACTAAGAGTGAGTGGCTCATCACTGTAAAATGTCCCACCAATTTCATTACGTTCGTTAGCCGAGCAGTCTAAGGCGCGCGACTTCTGTGACGTCAGCTTTCGGATTCAGCGATCGTGGGTTCTACTCCCGGCCACGCCGAAAAAAAAAAAATTCCGGTAAATTCTAAGATTATATCCATACATTAACTGTAAATGATTCGGAGAGACTTTACCATTTCTTTGTGACGTTGCAACTCCAAATAGTTATCTCAGATGGTAATAGGTAGTGTCGGTAACTCATTTCCCTATGATAATTATACATAAATATAGTTTAAAAAACTAAAAAAAATATGCTTTTAAAGAATATCAAACTAAAGAAACATGCTTTTAAAGATTATCAAACTAAAAAGTTAAAAATAATTTTAAAATTTAATTTATGACAATAGTATATAAGCAATACTAGTATAAATGAGAAAAAAGCTTGAGGGGCTTTGTGCCATATTTTTTGTATATTAAGCGCCCCATGCTTTTTTCTCATTTATACTAGTATTGCTTATATACTATTGTCATAAATTAAATTTTAAAATTATTTTTAACTTTTTAGTTTGATAATCTTTAAAAGCATGTTTCTTTAGTTTTTTAAACTATATTTTTAACTTGCTGCCTCCTCTCACTGTTCGTAATCTTATTAGTATTTTTGAGCCTGCCATTAGTTTGGGTTTTAATTTTTTTTCTGGGTTTACCTGCACTCGCGGTACGGGGCAATATAGGAGTTTTACTGTGTCGCGGGTTGCGGAAGTTGTTTGGTTTGGCCGGGGTTTAGGGCCAAACTTTACAGAAGGACGCCGGCGAACGAGTGGATTGCGGCCGCTCAGCTCAAGAGGTGCAGCAGGTTCTGGGGACAACTTGGGGCCTCTGAACAACGAACACCTTTGGAGTCCAGAAAGGTATAGCTGAAGTCCCTGCTCCCGGTGAACATGGCGACACCAGGGGCCACAATACGAGCGCGAGTTGCTCGAGTTCCAAGCAGCAACCTAAGGCTGAACCAGGGACGACGACGTCTTCAGTGTGGCAAATACAAGGCAAGTGACGAGCAAGCATAAGCGGGGTTTTACATAAACGAGTCCTGTATGAAAGGTTACATTTTTAGAGGAAGAAAATAACAGTACGGAAAGCAAACTATGTCTTTATGTAAATATATATTGTAAATAAATTTTTAATTGTAAATAAATTTTGTGCCAGCCACATTGTCTACAACGTAACTTTGAAGAAACAAATGACGCTTTGTTGTGAAGTAAGCATTGAGCCCGTTAATCAGTTTGCAATAGTTTATTGTAAAACATTTTCCTGCACCTAGTGGCAACGTAGAATGAGAAGGTAGATGAGAACAACATATAAATGTAATGATATAAGTTAAGCTGGAGTCTGATTTAAATAGATTCTCTGCCTTTACGCCTTTAGTTTTGAAAAATTCAAGATAGCGTACACTGGCACTACCTTAAAATTTTGTTTCAAATATTCATACGAATAATCCTACACAGAATGAAAACACCTCTTTTAGCGCCTGTTTACTACAAGAAATACTACATAGAAAAGACGCGAGATTACTAGTACTACAGTATTAAAAAGTAATCTTACATATCACTCAAGATATTTGGTGTGAAGATCGAGTCTGGACTTAAGAAAACCTGCACGCCGATCTGCAAGGAACAATTCAAAATAAGCAACTGTGTACAAAAACAATGTAGAAAAAAGGCACTAACGATAAGAATTAATTTTACATTTTATTTAGAATCGACGTAGGTTCCAGCTCTTGAAACAGCGGGCGCTGCGCCATGGGGGGGATTGTTACAAGAACCAGTCTCCCCCCCCCCCCCTTTAAAAGGCAACCCTCGCATTCCTGTGCGCGCCAACTTCTCTTTATTATAATCTGCATCGGTGTTATCTTACAATAATCATAAACTTCTTAATTCATTATTAAGATTACTAATGGCAGCCAAGCCATGGCAGTTGCGAAGTATCTACCATAACTGCTTCCAGTATTCTGAAGACTAACTATTCATCGCGCTTCTTGCCAAGCGCGAGGACCCTGCTTGGTCCCTACTTTACGACTGTCCTCCTCCAGCTTCTACGACAGACTCTCTCGACCCCGATAGCTTAACTGCTTCCAGTATTCTGAAGACTAAATAATCATCGCGCTTCTTGCCAAGCGCGCGGACCCTGCTTGGTCCCTACTTTACGACTGTCCTCCTCCAGCTTCTACGACAGACTATCTCGACCCCGATAGCTTCATCTGCCTTTATTCCTACTCTGTCTCCGCCCTGTGACCGGAGGGTCACTTTGTAACAACCTCGTGACCGAGAGGTCACTCAACCTCATGATTGAGAGGCCAGTTCCTGCCCTCGTTCTGTAAACATGGTTGATCACATTTTTGTACTTCCCGGCAAAGAGGCTGTGCGTTATTTACCCAAGTTCCGTTACTGGTTCATGGTACATTTCCTGTCGTCCCGTGGCTTCAGGCTCCCGCGGATAAACTATTGACTCTGTACACACTCAGTTATCTCGACAATATCCGCCCTGGCTTCACTTGCCCGACAGCCCAAGTAGCTAATATATTAACTAAAATTAATACACATAACTCAAAACATACAGTATAAGTTTCACATATCATACCTCCCTTCTTGGGGAAGAAACAATTTTGCCAAAAATTGTTTTTTAGAAGCTAACACAGTTATCTATAGCCTTTATGTCTTGATGATGATGGAATCTGTCCTTCGATTCTATGTCATCACTTATGTTCACTTCACTGGAAGAACGAGAGGTCCTTTTACCTCCTTGATAGTCCACTACATCTGCAGTTCTGTCGATAGTATTTACAATGGTAGGTTTGAAATAAATTGATCTACATCCACAACAATCATCATCTTTCCATTTCCTGGATAGATTATTATATATACATTTCAAACATCCACATTTCTTACATATGTATAAGCACAATATTAATGACACTACAACAATACATACATACGATATTACAGAAACTCTTGACAGGTTATTGGTATTACATAATTTCCATTCTTGTTAATGAATCATTTTTTCAACTTCCGATATCTTATGACTCGATATGCTTAGGCCATCCAATCGGTTGGTGGAAAAAATGAATTTATGTCATCTATAGTTATTTTGTCATTTAGTAATTCACAACAATCAATATCTACTTTGATACTTGGAATTATATCACGGTAACTGGAGTTTGTAATTATAACTATATTCTGAGAAATAATGACTATCTCCATAACATTTACATTTTTCCAAAAAAAATTATCTTTCCTACACTTGCAATCGTGACATCAAAAGGATTTTCACTATCGCATATGATTGTTAATTTATCAGTATTAGGGGCTGCATATAACCATTCATTATCATCCAATTGATTCCATAATGTCTCCCTCAAGTCTACAATCTGTTTTACACTGTCTGAAGGCAATGAGTTTACAGCATGTAACAACTTTGCTTCACATTCCTCACTGGTGTATGTGGTTTTTAGTTACAGGTTTACAAATATTATCAATGATATCCTTGTCTAACTTAACATAATATTGTTTGGATTGTTCCATTAGCAAATATTGTTTCTAAGGATTAACAAATACAAATTTATTGTTTGGGGTTTTTATCCTAGCAGGAAAATGTATTAGTTTATAAATGTTGAATTTCAATTGATCTATTATCGGTAACTTTATTACAGAACATAAAATGTTGTTTGTTCTTACTGAAAATATCTAATTCCATCGGTTTCAATAGTAAGTGGACTCTTCCCATTTCATCTGGAAGTGGTAAAATTATGTCACCTCTCTAATGAGTTTGAAATTGCTTAAAAAATTGCATTATCTGTCTAGGTAATACAATCTGTGGATTTACAATACCTTTAACAGCGTTCATAATAGCATCTAAAATTAGTTCGTATTGATTTCTTAAGGTTCCTACTACTAAATACAAAACATTTTAATGTTAGTTTACCAAGATCCTTAACTCCTGGATTGACATGACTGTAGAAACTTTTTCATTTCTTTTATTTTCCTCTTCCACTATTTTTTCTAACCTATCGTTTAGTATATTTTCTCTCTGCAATAAATCATTAAGTTTTATTATTTGTCTCTAGAGTAGATTTTACAATCAAGATCTGTTCCTTACTTAATGTAAGAAAGTCTGATTGTTCGTTCTCAAGTTTAGTAATTTTGGAATTATAATAGTAGGCATCTTCTTCATCCATAGTGCCAAAAAGGATTTTGCTCAATTGTCCTACAATATTCAAAGGAAAAATACTGCGTTTCCTTCTAGCGGGATTGTTAGCACATATATCTAATAGGTAGTATGTAATAGCCGATTCGAGCGCAGAGGCTGGAGGCATAGAATTCAGGATTCGTGACCTTTGACCCCTGACGTCACTGTTATGACCTTTGACCGATGACGTCATCACCTGTTTCCTAGAAATTTCCCGATTTTCCCCCAAATTTCCACAAAACTTCCCGTTTTCCCTCAAAATTTCCATACAAAATTTACCCATTCCTCCAAAATTCTAACAATCTCCCCATCTCCGCATAGAGGCTTGGTATCATCCTTACCTACACTCCCATCTCCGCATAGAGGCTTGGTATACCCCTTACCTACCCTCCCATATATGACATCACACACCCATCTTGGATTATGTCATATCCGGTCACCATCATTTCCGACCGCCATTTTGGATTAAATTTTCGCATGCTCTATCATTACATTATTGTTATGCAATCATATAGTATTACATCATATCTGACCGCCATCTTGGATGACCCGGCCACCATCTTGTATTACGTCATTTCCATTAACCATTTTGATTACTAGAACTTTATACTGTCTAATTACATCGCCACTGATAAGACTTAGGGATTCGGATTTTCAAATTAATATTATACAATCACCAATTTGTTTTATAGAAACACCCACCATTTTGAATTATGTAATCACACCGAACACCCCACAATCGAGCACCCTACTCCTATGTATTGATGTTTTCATTATACAGTCATAGTAATTTTATCTTCTGAAGGCAGCCATATTGGATTATTTTAATCTTCACCTTTAACCTATGACATCATGAACATCATATTGGACTACATAGTCATCACCAGCTCCAAAGCCATCTTGAACTCTAAAACTTTCGATCATTTTGAATTATGACATCATGCCTATCTCGTAATCTAATGTCCCACTCCTACATATTGCAGTTGTCGTTAAGACACCAAGCACCCGTACTTTTCATTATGATTATATCATTATATATTTCATTTTCTGTAGGCAGACATACTGCATTGTCATCACTGTAGCTCCTTTCGAACGACATCTTGGACTATATCATCTTCACTTGACCTATAACATCTTGGACTATGTCCCTCACCATGAACTTTCCACTATATTGGATTACATCATTCGCCTTCTTATGTGATGTCACCAACACTATCTTAACCTATGGCATCTTGCACATCGCATTTCACATTACTGTAGACACTCTGAACTTCCCGCCATCTTGGTGTATGTCTTCACTTTACTGTAGACATCCTGAACTTCCCACCATCTTGGGGTATATCATAACATATTACTTATAACACATCCACACCACCGCCATCTTAGATTATGTTATCACCCACTTTAATCTTGACCATAAACATATTGTATTATTATCTCATGTATGCACCCACCATACTTAATTATATAATCATACTAACTCTCATCCTCTGCTAGAGTATCCAGATTAATTATTCGTTCTTTTGGTATTGAGCATCACGCGATTATCCCAAATACTAAGATAAAAAAAATATATTCCTAGTGTTACCATTAAACTTATCACAGTCCATATACCAAAGTCATACTGCAGACTTGTGAACTGTAGCACTCTACTCAAACTGACTTACATAGCTTACGTTTCCTTTACGCTTACATTTTCTTGACGTTCTTTCATTTGTGCTTACAATTACTTCTAAGGCTTTCATTTGCGCTTACATTATCTTAACGTTCTTTCATTTGCGATTACTTTTTTCTTTACATGCTATCATTTGCGACTACAATTTCTTTGAGTGTTAAGTTTCGCCTATGTTTTCTTTACACGCATTCCTTTGCGCTTACATTTCCTTTATATTGTAACTCAGTATCTCATGTAAACAATATTTAAGTATGCATATGTATCATTAATCTTAATAACATGTTTTTTTGGAAATTATTTCATTATATTTATAATTTTCACCATAAAGTGAGCAGGATAAATTAAGTGAAATAAAACATAGAATACATGAAACATTTATTTTATTTACAAAGTTTATTATATACACAGTCTTTTACATAAAGTAAAGCATCTATAATGGGTCGAAATGGCCAATTCTCAGCTCCAGATGGTTTACCGAAGTCAGCGCCCAACCAGATCCTTTACCCATATATTCTTCTTCTTCCTTGCAGAGTTTTTCGATACTCTGTTTAACTGACTGCTTCATGTCGTTTGAAGTATAAATTGCAGCAGCCGATGTCTTGAAAGCACGCTAGCTCACTCGATTCTCGTGCGGCTTCGGTTTACCATATAGACAATCCAACCATAAGTTATGTTTTAAAGGCCCGTGCGATGCTGTATCGCCCATAAGCTGTTGTATAATATTCTGCTCAATACCATTCAGAAAAGTGCAAATATCCTTTGCCTCACTAAAAGTATTTAGATAGTAATAGTCTTTCAGAACTCCTCCAAATGCAGATTGTGCCAAGTAAAATCCATTATCATTTGTCTGTAACTGACAAAGCACAGTGTTAGATTTATGTCCAGATGACGATGCGGGCGGTTGTTTCTGCTGATCTCCTTGAATATTGGAGCCTGTGCGCGTGGGTACCTCTAGTTTAAATTGAGGATTCGTAACGTTCACATGCTGTTCTACAGGCAAGCAAACTGCACCTTTACAAATCTTCAAGTGTCTTTTCAATTTATCGTTGCAAGTAATCTTCTTCCAACATTCATCACATCTTATCATAGTGCGAGACGGATTCTTCAGGCAATTACTCTTCTAATGACGTCTCATGTTAGAACTCGTTGAAAAACATCATATTACAGTGCGGACACCGATGCTTCAATGGAGATTATTGCTTCATACTGGATTTCGAATAACTAGGGGTATATTCCGTACTCTCCCCAGATGTCTTTGTAGTTAAACAAGAAAGAGAGCGATGTTCACTCTTCGGAGTCAGGATGACAACTAATCTACTAATTCCGTCCACATCCCTACATATAAAGCTAACCCCTACCCCCACAAAGACACTCTTCACATCATCAACATGTTTACTTAGAACTCAGATTACATAGGGTCTCTCTCTCTCTCTCTTCTACTCCAATCATTCTATTATCCTAGAATTCTTGAAACTATCTAGATGATGCAGATTCATAACCTGACCAATTCAATCACGAGATGATTCTTGGTATGGTAAACAAAACTGGAATACATCATCTCCAACTGCCATTATATATAATTAATAAAAAGCCTAGCATACTCTTAAATATTTACATCTGTATAGGACTTTGTACACCTCATTTAATTTCAAAACTCCCAGCCACTATATCTACTTGGAACCATAAATCATTAATACTATTTCAAATCACAGTCTTACACAGCATATTTGTGTAATATTATCTACTGTATTTTTCGTATAGTTGCCACTATATCTACGCGGAACCATAAAGCATTAATACTATTCCAACTCTCAGTCTTAAGCCGGCATATTTGTGTAATATTATCCGCTGTATTATTTCGTATGATTGCCATTCCCACCTAACCTACTGACAATACTTAAATATATAGCGTTATGTAGCAGTCCATCTCATTGTAGTGTGCCGGAAATTAGGAATTTCGACACTTTTTTTTCTTCTAATTTTATATAATTTATATTATTTTTGGACATTTTATTTTTTCTTTATAATTTGGTTACTAAAGGGCGATTTACTCTTTGTTAGGCTGGTGTACTCCCCTTAGTTAAACTTTGTGTCAGTAGTCTGAAGCACCTTTCCCAGAGACCTATAGGATATTTTGCAGATCTAAGACTTTGTTGGCAGACCGTTTAACATTTCCCCCGCTTGCAGGCACATCCCAGGCCTGTAACGTTACTTCCCTTCATGACTAAAACTGCATACAACATCTCTGGACGAGTTGTTACCATTTCTCAGAGGCGAGCTGACCATAGCCTTTACCGTCACGAATACATATTAAGTTCACTCCCCTGGAGTCACGTCATGGATGCTAGTTCCCAGCGTCGTTGCGCTTTTGTCCACCCCCCTTCCCTCTCAGTTCTAAGAATTCGCCTAAGACCAATGACCGGTCATAAACCCCAGCAGACAGCGACCGTCTCCAAGGACGCCTTGCATAAAATGTGTGTGTGCAAAGATGAACCACCCCACGACATCTAGCGGCAGAAACAGTAACTTATTATCTTGGCCACCAGAGTGTAGCACCTGACTGCCCTTTATTCCCTTGTTAAAGCAGACACCTTGGGCGAGTCGATTCTTTTTTTATTTCAGACACCCCTCAACAGGTAGCGCTAAGTTCGGCCAGTGCTACCAACTTCAAGACATCAGTCAGAGTTTTTTTTTATGACACCCACTCGGGGAACTTCGGAACCTTTCGGTCCAGACTACTAGTCTCCCCCACTTCCACTTTTGATTGAACCTTTACTTTTAATTACGAGACGCGGTTCTTCGCGAGACACTTCACTTCGCGTCGCGACTGCAGACGGACCGTTTGATTATCGGCGAGTCGACGAGACACTGCAAGACTTCCATCCGGCCGCAACCGACCATGTAGTCGCTTAAATAAGGGATGCTATCCAAATAATCTTCTTTATGTAGTTTAGTCCGTCTGCATAGTACAAAGTGTGATAGTTAGTTTTCTTTTAAATTATTTCTTTTGAAATGGTAGAAACGACAGTGCCAACCGCGTATTCGCGGAATCCAGTTCCTGGCTGGCGATGCATCAGAAAATAGAAGCCAACTTCCCTGTCTGATGAGTGACGATCCGCGACTTTCCCCAACCTCCCCTTAACTTTTCCGGGCATTTTCTGCCCCGTATACTGCCTGTGTACAAGATCTGATCAGTTTTGATTTGGACTGTTCGCAGACAGGGTCCGAGAGCCGGACCCCGAATTGGCACTTTCATCTCCCTTCCTCAACACCACACAGGCGCCCTGGCATCGTGTTCCCTCGTGATCTCCGGGAAACGAAGCCTCGACCTCCGGTGCTACTGCGCCTTTCAACCTTTTTTTTGAACTTACCTAAATTACGCCGTCAGACGCAGTTCATCATATAAACATAATTTCTGGACCATAAATATATATATACTGGGATAGTTTAAACATAGTATTTGTATTTCTTATTGGTTTATGTATTTTTTTAATGAAACCTTGTAATAATTTCATTTAGGGCTAGCCCATATTTCTTTTTAATTATATCTGAGAGCTAATTAATTAAGTAATTGAAATTGTATGTTAATGACTTTTCTATCTGTTATAAATTTGCCTTTAATAAATTTGACGTAATTATATTCAGACGGAATCACACCTTGTTTCTGTTCATTTCTAATAACAATGTGGAACCTTAAAGATCCCCAGCACAAAAATGTTAATCAGAGCGTGGTTTGCTGCCACAGTAGCAGTTAAAGTCGTAATCGTACATAAATAATTGTCTCCTCGCTTACCATTATTCCAAAGCAACCAGAATTTAATATTATCAGTCCATCATCATCAAGCTACTTAAGGTTCCTATCTACCTGCCTTTGAGGTTTCAAAAACATGTACATTGTTTTATGCACTTTCCAATAAAACTATTAGAGCAAAAGCTCTTAAATTTTTTATCCGACAAGTAAAATGTAGTCTTTCTGGAAGCATATTTTTACATTTTCTAATTTCGTGATATAATTTACTAAAATTAATTGCTCAAAACAAGCATTTTGATGCCTGAATTCCCGATTACTTATCTAAAATTTGTGAAATATGAAACAATACAACTAAAGACGACATTGTTATGATCAAAATGATAGTATAAAAGTGTAGGGTCACCGCTTTGAATTTCAAAATATTCGTTTACGAAAATGGGATATTTTGGTGTTCTTTGTGTCTGACTCGTGCTGCCAGGCGGGAGAGACACGTCAAGCTCGAGGCGAGGTCTAGAAGGGAGGGGATGGCGTGGTCTGCAGGGCCTGGCGGCGCTGGAGGGGTAGTTCCGACCTTGAACATTGCCCGAGAGATAACTGTAAGCCGATTCTTCCCTGCTCGCAGCAGCAACTTGTGTTTCCTGCCGTTGTATCCTGTACTTTGATGTTTGAGATACCTCAAACCATTCCGCACACGAGAATGTGGATGTTTGTAGAGGAAAACACTCCTAAATAATTATGCAATGTTTGTCTAGTATTCCACTAAATTGCCATCCAACATAAAGTGAATATAAAGCAGGGGTGCCCACAAGGGGGGGTAATGATGCAGACTGCGTCATTAAAATTTCAGGGGGGGGGTGGTTAAAAGACGAGAAAAATGTATATATTATTTACATAATTATAGCTTATAATGTGAAAATACGTTTCTGGTGCTTTGATAATTGAAAGGGATCTTGTAAATCAAATTGGCAACCCCGCACTTTCCTCAACAAAAGCAGTTTGGCATCTGTCGGTTCAGGATGGAAATATTACCTGATATGGCCAAAATTATTATTAGAAAATCAGTTTTAATTAATGCAAAATGTGATAAAATATAATACTAAAAAAGTATAATATTATAAAATAATTGAGTAAATCATTGAGAAAATGGCATAAAAAATTCGGGGGGGGGGGGGGCCATCATTAAGTTAGGGGGGGGTTGTGAGTCATAGTGTTTGGGGGAGGCACCTCTGTATAAAGTATATTGGTTAAAGAACTATAGCATTAATATTATTAGAAGTAAGTAAAGGCTCCGGTTATTAGTCATCAGCTTCATATATAAAGATGCAATAATAATAATGAGCTTAAAATAAGCCGTGTAATCATGATAGGCCTACTTGAAACATAAATTTTCTAGTTTCTGCTGCATACGTAATTGCAGAAAAATCAGAAATGTACAAATATCCGAACATATTAATTCATCATGAACTCAATCCTTTTTTATCTTGGTTAATTGGAAAAAGACTTAGGATATCTGAAACTATTTTAATAAAATTTAAAAAATGTTCCTGATTTACTAAATTACATATACAAATTAAATTTTATATACCTTACTTGACTGAGTATGCACAGTCAAAATTAACTTCTCGTAATGAATTTCGCAGGGGCACAGAAAATAATAATATTATTAACTTGCTTCCTTTTTTGTTTGCATTTCCTTTTGAGCATGTTCCATACTTTCACTGTGACATTTTTACCCTCCTTCACTTTCAATAGGTAGCTAAGTAAATATAGGCCTACATTTCACTACTATCATTCTGTAACAGTAGTGTAACATTTGTTTTATATCCGTTTTTTCTTCTTATTGTGATCTAATAGTTAAGTTAACATACCTACATATCCACATGCATCTATCTCAGTTTCAATTTGTCAGCATGGATATAGAAGTGACGGCCAGAACACAGGCATCCAAACGGATACGTATTACCACTGTATCAGTTTAAATAAAAAACCTAATTTTTGACAGTTTTAAATTAGCGCCAATATTATTTTGACAGCATACACTCTAAATCGGAATTAGTGAATATTCACTAATTCACAAAGATGGATGAAGCAGTTTCAACAATTTGAATCTGTGAAAATAATCACTATTAAGCCAGTGAATATTAACATATTTCGTTAAAAGTATCAATATATCACTAATTAATTAGTGAATATTCACCGATTGTTTCTGTTGTTTCTAAATAATAGTTGTAACTTACTGAGACTGAGTAAAAATTATGTGTATATTCACAAATTAACTTTTAGAATATTGGCACTCTTAAACTAAATCTATGGATATTTCCTGATTTAACAGTGTTTTATTCACTGATTCAATTTGTTGATACTGCTCGGTTTATCGGTATGAATCTGTGAATATTCACTCATTCAGATTTACAGTGCATACTTCCACCATAGCTGTTCTTAAAAACGAGAGAATAATGCTAATTGTGTGTGTGTTTCTTTAATTTGTCGTACTGAAGAAACATGTAGGCTCATTTTCAGATAATTTGTGAAAAATTGGGGGTAAATATATATACTGAAACAATAAAATCTTGATATTTGGCAACGGGACACCAAACATCTTTAATACACCTAAAACACTACACCTTACACATACATATACACTTACGATTACCTAAGACAAAATACATACACAAGAACACTAAAAGGCAAATATTATAGGCATTTATTTAGGTTGATTTAGATTTACAAAATTAAAATAACAAATATGATTATTGTTTATTATTATTAGGGCAGACCTGGTGATGTTTAACTGGATAGAATTAACAGGATGTATAGTGAGATAGATTATTTCAAAAATTCTTTAAACCCGTTCAATATTAAAATAAATACAGAAAATTTTAACTCAGTCTTAACATATTTAAGAATTAATTAACTTTATGCAGTTGTATCACGATCAATTGTTCAAATTTATCACGGCTAGTTTGTTCAGGGTTCGCGATGATTACTTTTATATCAGACCTCTGGTATATTATTCCAGCTTATAAAGGTCTCTAAATATTAATTAAACTGCTCGAACTTATTTAAATACCGTTATTTTCAGTTTAAAACACAGTTAGTGAGGCAAAACAAAAAGAAAGTTTCAAATGAAGTAACTAGACTTGGATAGTGGCACTACTGAGAAAGGCTTGAATGTAATGGCGATGGCTTAGGCTTCAATTGAAATCCCTAAATAATTAATTGAAACATAGTCACTTCTCGCCACATTTACTCACGTCACGCCTTTGCAGAATGTAAATTTCAACGAACACTATATTTTCAAAAACTGTAGTAAATATTTTACACAATATTTAAAAAAAAAAAAATACTACATGATGGTGTCAGGCTAAGCCTTACGAAGCATACACCTAAGAAATTTTTGATACACTTTTTTCTACTACTTCCTCCCTGTTGAGCCAAAGGCTTATTGTTAACTCAAATCTGTGTGCTGATTGGCTGCTTTAAGGCCATATCCGGCAGCTTTCGCACACATATTAAGGAGCCAAATACCGGTAAGTAACAGTAATTAATACAATTACAAACAATGACAATTAAATCACAAAATCAGTTAGCTTGAGATGCTGTTATAGAACAAAATAACATAAAATAATTTAAAATAAATTCAGTTCAGGATAGTTTGCAACATTTTATGAGGAAATACAGTAATTGCTATTGTGGATGTATATAATAAGAGTTCAGATTGTTCGTGGCCTAATCTCATAGAAAACATTTAACAATATAATATTTACTGTTATATAACAATGCTCATTGCATAATATCTTTAACATTTAATTTTATAATAATAAATAAATAAAATCTGGACGAAAACCATGTTTTCGTACAATATACAAAGAAGAGAATACATTTCTTAAAGCTCTGGAGAAAACCGACAATGAGCGCAACCAAATAGAGAAACAATTCTTCAGGCCGGAAGTGGCGAATGGCTTGAGACCAGGAGGAAAATGCTGACTGCTTCAAATTTTGGGAAGGTGTGCCGGATGAAACCAACGACTAGCGGTAAGAAAATTGTCAAATCAATAATATATTCTTCAGATATTCTTCACGATCCGGCATTAAAACACGGGAGAATGTGTGAAGGTCTTGCGATAAAAGAACTGGAAAATCAAGATGAGGTACAGATAAGACGATCGGGACTTTTAATAGATAAACAATACCCCTTCATCGGTGCTACACCTGATGGCCTCATTGGAAGTAATACAATAGTGGAAATAAAGTGCCCTGCATCTGCATATGGAAAGGATCTAAGAGAAACCATGAAAGAAGGAAAACTGAAGTACCTGATGTTTTCGGATGATAAAATGAATTCTGTCATTTTAAATAAGAAACATGAATATTTTTATCAAATACAAGGTCAGCTACATGTCACACAGAGAGATGTTTGTTTATTTGCTGTCTGGACATCTACCGAAAAGGAAATAACAATCACGAAGATCGAAAAAGATGACACATTCTGGGAAAACAAAATGAAAAATAAACTTGTCACATTTTATAAACACTGCATTAACTTAGCTATACAGTCAACAGACTGATGTTAGGTTCAGTTGGGATACAGGCTTGACAGCTCTGAACTTGAGCAGGACTGAGGCACTGCACGAAAAGTAAATGCAGAATTTATTTTTTTGAAATAACGATTCCTATCTCCTAATTAACGAAGACTTACGAAAAAATTACGGAATTAAATAATGCATTGCAATCTAACATGCATTCAGGGAAATGTTCGGCAGTGCTTGTGGACGATATACTTTGACAACAGTGTAAGTTATGCTTTGTTATAGAGCAATCGTCTATTTTTATATAAACTTCTAAGACAGAGGAACATGCCTGTTGGGGTGCTTCACGTCGCAGATGTCTTGTTTTTTGTTAAAACAATTTTTGTTAAATACTGTAATTGTACAAATAAGCATTATGACAGTAAATTTAAATATATTTGTGTAATTTTTTATCGTTAAAATTAACGACGAAATAATAACAGCAAGTGTTTGTATTTTGAGATACTACCTATAGAATCTAAAATACTTGGTTTAACAGTATTATCGTGTGAAATTATATGCTATGTAAGATTGTGTACATAACCTAGCTGAATGTTTTAAATTTGTTTATATCACTCGTTACCTGTCAAAGAATTATTACAGCAGACGTATGTATTTTATGATGCCATGGAATCTAACCACTTGCGTGAAATTGTCCTCATGTAAAAATATGTCTTCTATGAGATTGTGTATACAAAATTGCGGATTGTCTTAAAGTTGTCTGTATCATTACTGTCGACTAATTTACCATAAGTGTAGCCTATGTATTTTGAGATGTCATACAAACTAACCACTTGGTTTAGTGTTGTTCTCATGTGAAAGTATGTCTTTTATATTATTGTGAATATATATAATGTAGTTGTTAAATCGCCCCACATGGTAGTACAGCTTACTGCTTCTCAGCCTTTCGTTTACAATTGATTAATTTTGGAAAATTTAAGTAATTATATATAAAAGTATATAAATAAAACTTTGCTTTAGAAACTAAGCAACAAAAATTCAAAATAAATAACTTACGTTTTGCCGCATAATGCCGGATTCAGGGTACACAACGACATTCCGGCTGCTCTGGTGATTCTGTGAGCAACACCTGTCCTTGCATGAATAAATAAAGGTAAAGCAAATGGAAGAAGCAAAAAAAAAGTTTTGGAAGTGTGTCTTTTGCACGTCTTTGCAAGGACCTGCGTATATTTTCTAATAATATTTACTTTCCAGTAACCATAACAAAAAAAACCTGTAATGTCAGGAATTTATAGCTTTACAGAGCAGTGTTAGATTACAATTACGGTCAATTTATGTATACGTCCTTAGCATGAAGTTTTCAGTTTATATTTATATTGCTGTTTATTTTTAGCGACAGAAATTGTGCGAGCGGGAAGCAATGTTTCATAACTCTGCGTACAAATGTCATACCACTGTGCTTGGACGAAAGCCAAACACAGGTACATTCACGGAACTGGTGGTGGATTCCAGTCTTCCTTCCTCCACGGCGCCTGCAGCCGACTGTCTGCGAGGGAGGGGAGGTAACGCACCGTCATCGCCTCCCTTCCTACTGTAGATGCGCGGCGAGCCCAGAACTATGACGCCCCCAGCTACAAACTCCGCCTCCAGGGCGCTCCGTTCAAGGTTATCCGGACACATACCGAGTTCTCACGCGTATAGATAGGAACCTTAATAGATATAATTCCATAAATATTTACCATACGCAAACACCAACTACATCATAGTAAATATACAACATAGGTCCACCCAACAATCCAAAATGAACATGTCAAAAGACAGTTTTAAATCTACGAGCTATAATATACATTCAGCCTCAGCCCACAGTAACCAACATTCATCAGCTTACAAACTCTTTAAATTAAACATTTAATTATGTATTTCCTTTCATTCTTTAAATGTTTCTTGCAGTAAAGAATTATTTTTGAGTCAAATACCACTTACAGACATAACCAGTCACACCATGCCATACAAAAAAAAAGAGCACATCTCGACTCTACCATAGAATAAATGCATGCAGCATCTTAAAAAAAAACAACTGAAGGTAATACTTAAGATATGTACAAAGTCCGATCTGACATTCTGGTCGAGTCATTGCATATGAATACAAATATGAGGAGGGTACATACAAGCTAAGTCATTAAATACGAATACAAATATTGTAAGGAGGAGAAGGAGGAGGGCTATGAGGAGGAAGACTATAAGGAGGAGGAGGGGTTATGAGGAGGAAGTATATGAGGAGGGATCGTAGCATACATAAATCACACCAAACTTTACTCAAATACCAACTATGTTAACCAGAAAAGTAAATTGTAAGAGTTATGTTTCCAATTTAAATTACTTTCTGATCAATCATTCAGAAACCAAGGAACAAAAAACATAAAAATTTCGTCTAAGATCAAAAGAACTGCAAAGTCAAATGATGTCGCAGTCTAAGCCATAAGATCTATATCCATCGCATTTATATCAACCTTTTCCCTTATTCACCTAAAGTGTATGAAATGTTAAGGCCAGCAAAAAGAAATACTGGATACATATCGCCCATTTTAATTGTCCTTTTCACAATGAAAATACTTGTAATGATTATGCTATAGGGATACCGAAACCAATTTCTTACTTAAATAGCAACTACTATGCCACCAATTCATATTATAAGTACTGGTAAAACCAATTCTCCTTACCTACATAATATGAATGTAAAGGCAAAAATTACTCAACATGTTAGTAGTTATATATATATATATAAATATTATATATATACAGGATGTAAATGAAATGGCGGAAAATCTCGCGGATGCAGGTAGCCAGACCTCCACCAAGAAGAATGGGTATAGGAACCACCCCTCTGTTGCCAATAGTATGGGCGCAAAACCACTGTGAATGTAGTGTTGAGGAAACGGTAAAGCGAAGATAAATCAACAACCACAACTAATGAAACGCTGACCTTCCGGATTCAATTAAGATGCATGACAACAGTAACACGTATACAGGGAATAAAAGGTGACCACAATTCCATGGCATACGTAGGAAACATGGCGTCGCCTTTGTTACTATGCACGTATTACTGTACTTGTACGCCTGTTCTAAGCTATCGTAGTGAATCAATAACAGGAATGACATAAGGAACATAAAAGGTTCTCGTACTTTGAACACGCTCAGACAAACCGTTTCTGAGATACAGGCACTCAAAGTCGGAGCATTATGACAATGCGGACAGGTAGGCAACACGCGCAGCCCGATGTAGAAGGGCACCATATTATACATATATATATACATATATATATACATATATATATACATATATATATACATATATATATACATATATATACATATACATATATATATACATATATATTATATATACATATATATAACTTATGCCAAAGCATATATTATGCTTAAGCATAAATATATTTTAATTTAGGATATGTTAACATATATATGCTCAGCATATGTTCTAAATATATCTAATATAAATATGCAAGCATAAAAGTTATGGTGCCCTTCTACATCAGAAAAAAAAATTAGCCGTTGTGGGAGATAATTTATTTTATTATAGGTTGATTTTTCTTTAGCTGACTGCAGGCAGTTGTTATAAAAAAAATTTAAAAGCTGTCAACACACATTCACCCGCAACGACATATTCTAATATTCAAATACATTGATACATCTCCTCCTCCAATTTATGATTATATTGATCTAAGTAGAAACATTTATTCTTGCTGATAGAATTTTATAAGTCTACTATTAAAATAACATATAAGTTTTATTGTCTCTAGAAGCTAATATGGATTATTTATCGCTACCAGCATCGGTGTCGGTATGTTACTGATGTTTTCCTTGAGAAAGAATTCTACCCCTAGAGGTCTAGCGAATCTCTCCATAGCTTGTGACTGTGAGAGAGCATCCTACCTAATTATATGCAATCTTTACTTTGACACAGCATGTAGTGATACCTATCTGTTAGCATGAAGCGAAACTACTTGCAACCTACATATTTTAAATAGAAAATTAGTTACTGCTTTTCCCCTATAACCCTCACGCTACTGTATGAGGACCCAAAGGGAGGACAAGAGCCCCTCAAAAGGCTTGTACCTCCCCCGCACTGAGGGGCTTCGCCCCAATAATGAAAAGCTGCGAAAACTCTCAGTATGCATCTAGTATTAGTCGTAGAAGCTGATATGTATTCTGGGTCGTTGCCAGCAATGTTATCGAAAGGACACAGGTGTATATATTGCGACAAGAGTTCACCTTGAGAAAAAATGCGAAGCGACATGAGAGAGCAGAGTGTACATTAGGTCCTTACCAAAAGCCATTTAGTTGCAATCTGTGTCAAAAATACTTTGGTTGAAGATATTTGTTGAATAAACATCACAATATCTGTGCAACCAAGCTATCTAATAATAACGATGCCAGGTCTACAACAACAAAGAAGTGGAATGGAGGTAATTTATTAGAAAAATATTATGAACTCAAAGAAGTTGAAAATGTGGGTTCTACCAACACTATCCTAAATCTTACTAATGAAATGGAATTGAAAGCTGAGGAAGAGAATGGTATCTACATTGGAAATTAAAAATTATTTACGCCAAATTCAAGTTGTCCTTGTCAAATTATGAACAACATAGAAAAGGCTGAAGTTTACAACTTCAAAAATTTCGATGAAGCATTCGAAGTTGGCAGTATCGAAGACTGTAATGCGGCACCTAAATCTCGCAAGATTATGAACTGTGATGAAGCTTTAAGACCTAAACGATGGAAGCGTAGTGTTGCCGTAGGTATCGGAGATTTTGATGAAGTGCCCGAAACTGACAAGATTGAAGAATGTGATGAAGTTGTGAGACCTTAACAAGGGAAATGTCGTGTTATTGACAACATTAAAGACTTTGATGAAGCACCCGAAGATGAAAAGATTAAAGAATGTGTTGAAGCGGTGAGACCTAAACAATGGAAGCATAATGTTGACGTAGGTATCGAAGATTTTGATGAAGTGCCCGAAACTGACAAGATTGAAGAATGTGATGAAGTTGTGAGACCTTAACAAGGGAAATGTCGTGTTATTGACAACATCAATGACTTTGATGAAGCACCCGAAGATGAAAAGATTAAAGAATGTGTTGAAGCGGTGAGACCTAAACGATGGAAACGATGTGTTAAAATAAATAATTCTTATAATGATCACCGCATGGAAGATTATTATGACAATGAGACTGGTGTTAACACAGAAGACTTCAGAGAGCTTAAAAATATTAATAACAGACATGTTAGAAAGATAGCAGCATCAGGCGAGATAGATTACACTTCAATGGATAATCCTAATGTATTGGTTGATAGGTTAAGGCTTCTACTTGCTTTTCAAAATGCTGAAAAAGTATCCATCACCAAAGAAACATTGACCATACTAACTAAGGAGAGCAGGCTACATACAATAATATGTTTTACCGAAATGTGTATAAAATCGTGAAATAAATTTTAAAATGAATATAAACATTTTATTTCTTGTAATCTTATATCAGATAACGGTAGGATCCGTTGTATCAGTTGGTGCTTTGGAGTCTTTGGGGAAATTGAGGCTTGGCGCCAGATGAGTTTGGAGCTAATTGTAAGTACTGAAGCTAGTTGAAGATGATAGAGCTAGTTGGAGCTATTAGAGCTAGTTGGGGCTAGTTGGACTATTGGAGCTAGTAGGAGCTAATGAAGTTAGTTGGACTATTGTAGCTAGTTGGAGCTAATGAAGTTAGTTGTACATATTGGAGCTAGTTGGAGCTATTATAGCTACTGAAGGTATTTGGATCAATATAGAGCTAGTTTTAGTCATTCAGTGAGTGCAGTGCATGTCCATGTGAATACATATTTATGTATGTAAGAAACTGGGCTTATTTTAATTGGTTAATATGATGTGATCATGGTTTCGAGAGTATATAAGGCGCGATGTAAATAGCAATCCATCAGATTGTTTCTGGGCTTTAAATAGCAGAGACTCAATGGGATAGCCTTCCCAGATTATTTTTTATCCTGCAATAGGCCAAATGTTTAGTGGTAGATCACTAATGGTGAATCATTCTACTACACAGGAAATGGAGTCGAAGTCATCGTACCCGTCATCACCAACGCCTACATCACCTATAGTGCCACCAGAATCATCACGTGCTGGAAAAAATATGTGTGTATGAAGAATTCCCCCGATGTAATACTTCTGTGTTACAAATGTGGAATGATTTTTGGCGGGGCGAGAAAATTTTAACTTCTATATTGTGAAGTGTAACGGGAAAACCAAATGCAAATCCGAAATTTTGTGTACATATTTTAAGCAGAAGTTTACAAGCAGCAGTAGTGCTCGGCGACATTACCAACATCATTGCTTTGTGAATCCTACCTCCAAGTCTCATCAGTGTGATAGATGTGGAAAGTTGATTTCGCGAAGCGATAGTTTGAATGTGCCCATGAGTCGCTGCAACATATAATTTGATTCTTATGAAAGCATCCAGCCCAGCAGATACTACTATGGGACTGGCCTTCAGTTTACATTATATCACCAGCTTCCAGATTATGATGATGATGATGATGATGATGATGATGATGTGATTTATAAGTGAAATAATTGGAAATGATTGTTCATTAACGGTGTGTAATATATATTCACCTAAAGAGATTTAACTTGAGGATATGCCACATGAAGTAATGTCCGGCTGCAAGAAACTGATAAAGAACTTTTTTTTTCATCATATGTATTCGCAACTGAATCCAGAATCATCGAATATTGTTGGAGGTAATTGAAAGTGTAAGAACTTGTTTCTGATATGATGTACCTACCTGTATCAGTGATAGATAGTAAAATATAGCTGTGTGCCAATTTCCAGCATTTGTTGTTAATTCTAGATCTTTCTCATTTCATTTACTTCTCCTTTTTCTGACATTACATTGTAGATGTTGCTTCAATATTGTTACTCAATAATCGAATCAGTGCTAATGCCATTAACTTGTATGTATGTTGCTTAGCAACAATGCAGAAGCTAAATATACGTATGTTCCATCGTACGGGAAAACTTGTTGTGAACTGCTTATAAAAGGCTTAAAGTAATATTTAGCCTTGTATGGTTTGGTTTAACTTCTCGAATCGTGCAAGTGTTGTAAATACTTATACTCATGTCTATATATATATATATATATATATATATATATATATATATATAAACACACACACACACACTACATGTTGAGTAATTTTTGCCTTTACGTTCATATTACGTGGGTAAGGAGAATTGGTATCACCAGTACTTATAATATTAATTGGTGGCATAGTAGTTGTTATTTAAGTAAGAAATTGGTTTTGGTATCCCTATAGCATAATCATTACAAGCATTTTCATTGTGAAAAGGACAATTAAAATGGGCGATATGTATCCAGTATTTCTTTTTGCTGGCCTTACATTTCATACACTTTAGGTGGATAAGGGAAAAGGTTGATGTAAATGCGATGGACATAGATCTTATGGCTTAGACTGCGACATCATTTGACTTTGCAGTTCTTTTGATCTTAGACGAAATTTTTATGTTTTTTGTTCCTTGGTTTCTGAATGATTGATCGGAAAGTAATTTAAATTGGAAACATAACTCTTACAATTTACTTTTCTGGTTAACAAAGTTGGTATTTGAGTAAGGTTTGGTGTGATTTATGTACGCTACGATCCCTCCTCATATACTTCCTCCTCATAACCCCTCCTTATCCTCCTCATAGTCTTCCTCCTCATAGCCCTCCTCCTTCTCCTCCTCATCACAATATTTGTATTCGTATTTAATGACTTAGCTTGTATGTACCCTCCTCATATTTGTTTTCATATGCAATGACTCGGCCAGAATGTCAGATCGGACTTTGTACATATCTTAATTATTACCTTTAGTTGTTTTGTTTAAGATGTTGCATGCATTTATCCTATGGTTGAGTCGAGATGTGCTCTTTTTTTTGTATGGCATGGTGTGACTGGTTATGTTTGTAAGTGGTATTTGACTAAAAAATAATTCATTACTGCAAGAAACATTTAAAGAATGAAAGGAAATACATAATTAAATGTTTAATTTAAAGAGTTTGTAAGCTGATGAATGTTGGTTACTGTGGGCTGAGGCTGAATGTATATTATTGCTCGTAGATTTAAAACTGTCTTTTGGCTGATGTTCATTTTGGATTGTTGGGTGGACCTATGTTGTATATTTACTATGGTGTAGTTGGTGTTTGCGTATGGTAAATATTTATGGAATTATATCTATTAAGTAGTTTGATGATGATGACTGATAATATTAAATTCTGGTTGCTTTGGAATAATGGTATGCGAGGAGACAATTATTTATGTACGATTACGACTTTAACTGCTATAATGAGATGGAATGCTACATAACACTATATATGTAAGTATTGTCAGAAGTTAGGTGGGAATGGCAATCATACGAAATAATACAGCGGATTATATTACACAAATATGCCAGCTTAAAACTTTGAGTTGGAATAGTATTAATGCTTTATGGTTCCGCGTAGATATAGTGGCAACTATACAAAAAATACATTGGATAATATTACACAAATATGCTGTGTAAGACTGTGATTTGAAATAGTATTAATGATTTATGGTTCCAAGTAGATATAGTGGCTGGGAGTTTTGAAATTAAATGAGGTGTACAAAGACCTATACAGATGTAAATATCTAAGAGTATGCTAGGCTTTTTATTAATTATATATCATGGCAGTTGGAGATTATGTATTCCAGTTTTGTTTACCATACCAAGAATCATCTCGTGATTGAATTGGTCAGGTTATGAATCTGCATCATCTAGATAGTTTCAAGAATTCTAGGATAATAGAATGATTGGAGTAGAAGAGAGAGAGAGAGAGACCCTATGTAAGCTGAGTTCTAAGTAAACATGTTGATGATGTGAAGAGTGTCTTTGTGGGGGTAGGGGTTAGCTTTATATGTAGGGATGTGGACGGAATTAGTAGATTAGTTGTCATCCTGACTCCGAAGAGTGAACATCGCTTGGGAGCTCTCTTTCTTGTTTAACTACAAAGACATCTGGGGAGAGTACGGAATATACCCCTAGTTCTTCGAAATCCAGTATGAAGCAAGAATTTCCATTGAAGCATCGGTGTCCGCACTGTAATATGATGTTTTCAACGAGCTCCAACATGAGACGTCATTAGAAGAGTAATTGCCTGAAGAATACGTCTCGCACTATGATTAGATGTGATGAATGTTGGAAGAAGATTACTTGCAACGATAAATTGAAAAGACACTTGAAGATTTGTAAAGGTGCAGTTCGCTTGCCTGTAGAACAGCATGTGAACGTCACGAATCCTCAATTTAAACTAGAGGTACCCATGCGCACAGGCTCCAATATTCAAGGAGATCAGCAGAAACAACCGCCCACATCGTCATCTGGACATAAATCTAACACTGTGCTTTGTCAGTTACAGACAAATGATAACGGATTTTACTTGGCACAATCTGCATTTGGAGGAGTTCTGAAAGACTATTACTATCTAAATACTTTTAGTGAGGCAAAGGATATTTGCACTTTTCTGAATGGTATTGAGCAGAATATTATACAACAGCTTATGGACGATACAGCATCGCATGGGCCTTTAAAATATAACTTATGGTTGGATTGTCTATATGGTAAACCGGAGCCGCACGAGAATCGAGTAAGCTAGCGTGCTTTCAAGACATCGGCTGCTGCAATTTATACTTCAAACGACGTGAAGCAGTCAGTTAAACAGAGTATTGAAAAACTCTGCAAGGAAGAAGAAGAATATATGGGTAAAGGATCTGGTTGGGCGCTGACTTCGGTAAACCATCTGGAGCTGAGAATTGGCCATTTCGACCCATTATAGATGCTTTACTTTATGTAAAAGACTGTGTATATAATAAACTTTGTAAATAAAATAAATGTTTCATGTATACTATGTTTTTATTTCCCTTAATTTATCCTGCTCACTTTATGGCGAAAATTATAAATATAATGAAAGAATTCCCAAAAAACTTGTTTTAAGATTAATGATGCATATGCATACTTAAATATTGTTTACATGAGATACTGAATTACAAGATAAAGGAAATGTAAGCGCAAAGGAATGCATGTAAAAAAACAAAGGCGAAACTTAACACTCAAAGAAATTGTAGTCGCAAATGAAAGCATGTAAAGAAAAAGTAATCGCAAATGAAAGAAAGTAAAGAAAATGTAAGCGCAAATGAAAGCCTTAGAAGTAATTGTAAGCACAAATGAAAGAACGTCAAGAAAATGTAAGCGTAAAGGAAACGTAAGCTATGTAAGTCAGTTTGAGTAGAGTGCTACAGTTCACAAGTCTGCAGTATGACTTTGGTATATGGACTGTGATAAGTTTAATGGTAACACTAGAAATATATTTTATTTTATCTTAGTATTTGGAATAATCACGTGATTCTCAATACCAAAAGAACGAATAATTAATCTGCATACTCTAGCAGAGGATGATAGTATGATTATATAATTAAGTATGGTGGGTGCATACATGAGATAATAATACAATATGTTTATGGTCAAGATTAAAGTGGGTGATAACATAATCTAAGATGGCGGTGGTGTGGATGTGTTATAAGTAATATGTTATGATATACCCCAAGATGGTGGGAAGTTCAGGATGTCTACAGTAAAGTGAAGACATACACCAAGATGGCGGGAAGTTCAGAGTGTCTACAGTAATGTGAAATGCAATGTGCAAGATGCCATAGGTTAAGATAGTGTTGGTGACGACATATAAGAAGGCGAACATAAATGATGTAATCCAATATAGTGGAAAGTTCAAGGTGAGGGACATAGTCCAAGATGTTATAGGTCAAGTGAAGATGATATAGTCCAAGATGTCGTTCGAAAGGAGCTACAGTGATGACAATGCAGTATGTCTGCCTACAGAAAATGAAATATATAATGATATAATCATAATGAAAAGTACGGGTGCTTGGTGTCTTAACGACAACTGCAATATGTAGGAGTGGGACATTAGATTACGAGATAGGCATGATGTCATAATTCAAAATGATCGAAAGTTTTAGAGTTCGAGATGGCTTTGGAGCTGGTGATGACAATGTAGTCCAATATGACGTTCATGATGTCATAGGTTAAAGGTGAAGATTAAAAAAATCCAATATGGCTGCCTTCAGAAGATAAAATTACTATGACTGTATAATGAAAACATCAACACATAGGAGTAGGGTGCTCGATTGTGGGGTGTTCGGTGTGATTACATAATTCATAATGGTTTAATCTAAGATGGTAGAATTCTATTTGTCAGTTGGGGTCAAGGTCATACAATATGGCGGTGGTTATGTGACCGATGAAAAAGTGTAATGCATGTAAATGGTATGATGTCATCGTAACGAAAAGTACAACATAGGAGCGGGGCACTCGATTCAGTGGTGGTAGGTGTGATTTCATAATTTAAAATGGTGGGTGTTTCTATAAAACAAATTGGTGATTGTATAATATTAATTTGAAAATCCGAATCCCTAAGTCTTATCAGTGTCGATGTAATATAGACAGTATAAAGTTCTAGTAATCAAAATGGTTAATGGAAATGATGTAATACAAGATGGTGGCCGGGTCATCCAAGATGGCGGTCAGATATGTAATACTATATGATTGCATAACAATAATGTAATGATAGAGCATGCGAAAATTGAATCCAAAATGGTGGTCGGAAATGATGGTGACCGGATATGACATAATCCAAGATGGGTGTGTGATATCATATATGGGAGGGTAGGTAAGGGGTATACCAAGCCTCTATGCGGAGATGGGAGGGTAGGTAAGGATGATACCAAGCCTATATGCAGAGATGGGAAGATTGTTAGAATTTTGGAGGAATGGGGAAATTTTGTAGGGAAATTTTGAAGAAATTTTGAGGGGAAAATGGGAAGTTTTGAAGAAATTTGGGGGGAAATCGGGAAATTTCCAGGAAATCGGTTATGTCAGGGGTCAAAGGTCATAACAGTGACGTCAGGGGTCAAAGGTCATAACAGTGACGTCAGGGGTCAAAGGTCATAACAGTGACGTCAGGGGTCAAAGGTCATAACAGTGACGTCAGGGGTCAAAGGTCATAACAGTGACGTCAGGGGTCAAAGGTCATAACAGTGACGTCAGGGGTCAAAGGTCATAACAGTGACGTCAGGGGTCAAAGGTCATAACAGTGACGTCAGGGGTCAAAGGTCATAACAGTGACGTCAGGGGTCAAAGGTCATAACAGTGACGTCAGGGGTCAAAGGTCACATATCCAGAATCCTATGCCTCCAGCCTCAGCGCTCGGATCGGCTATTACATACTATTCTAATGTAATATCTCGTATATTTTTAATAGATTATAGTTGATTCACAATGCGATTAATATTAGTAGGGCAAGGTGTTTTATTTTTGTATTCCTTTTGTTCCTTTGTTCAAAGGTCGCGTGTTAGGTGAGCATATCTTGTCAGTCTTTCAAAATTTTCACCTAACCGACTTAGATTTAAATACGTAACTAACCTCCACTGTATATTATAGAGTTCAGTTTCTCCATAGTGCTCATAATACAGTCCTAGTAAATCTTTGATTTTTTGAATACTAATGTCTAGGCTAGTTTCTGATTTACTGGCACTGGTGACCACTAGGAATTGGAAAATGTTTCTGCAACATATTAAAAATTTGGTTTTAAACGGTTTGCATGCACCTTGACGTTTTTCTTGCCTTTTCTTAACAACGTTACCTTCACTCCCTTCACGGCTATGATAGTATAAGGACCTTATACTGACTGCATAATTGTTTTGACCTTCCTCTCCTAACAGTCTCGTCATATAAGAGAACTTTATGCCCAGGCTCGAATGTATGTGCATTTATACTCTAATCATAATTTAGCTTACTTGTTTCTTTTGCCTTTACTCATTTGCTTCTAGCTAACTGGTAGGTTTCTTGTAGCTTTACCTTTAACTCTTTTAAATAATCCTCATAGTTATATGGGATTTCTATGGGTTCCTTTTGTAGACTACCTGATACATTGGGTAACCCACCAAACATGAGTACATGAGAGGCAAATCCCGTAGCTATGTGTGGTGTTGGTTTATGTACAAATGTGGCAAAGTTGATCCACTGGTCCCAGTCGCTCTGATTGCAGGCTACAAAATGCCTCAAGAATTCGGCGAGAGAACGATGCCACCGTTCTATACTACCATTACTCTGAGGATGGAATGCAGTCGTCTTTAATTTTGAGATCTTTAGCATCTTACACACCTTCCTAAATAGTTCACAGGTAAAGTTACTTCCTTGATCTGAGAGCAATTTATGGGGTATTCCAAATTTTAAAACTATTTCATTAACAAACGCTCTTGCTAGACTCAGCTGATTGTTCGGCGATAGGCACCGCTACTATTTATATTTAGAAAGTAGGTCCTGAAATGTCAGTAAATATCTATTCCCCTGTTCACTTTCCACCAACGGGCCCACTATATCCATTGAACACTTTTCCCAAACCGATTCAGGTGTATCGGTAAATTCAAGTGGCATTTTATGGATGGTTTAGTTCATTTATTTCTTTGGCATAAGTCGCAGTGTTTGTTATAATTTTCTATGTCTGATTTCATACCTATCCATGTCGTGTACTGTTTGATTCTGGTATATGTCCTGTTCATGCCTTGGTGTCCCCCTACTGACGAATCATGGAACTCCTTAATTATTCTTTGCTTCTGTTCAGGTGACAACTCACTCACCTGCTCTTCTCCCCTTACCTCTGGTTTACTTTCGCTTTCTTCTGAGTCTTTCTTACTACTTACCTCACATAGATTGGTTCCTCCTGCCTCGTTCTTGGGTATCCTACTCAGCGCATCCACATGAGTTATCGTTTTACCTGCGCGATACCTGATTTCATAAGAATACTCTTCTAACTTTAGTCGCCATTTTAGTAGTCTGGAGCTAGTGTCCTTCACACTAAATACATACTGTAACGGTTTGTGATCAGTCAATATGATGAAATGCCTCCCTAACAAGAACGAAAATGTTTGACTGCCCAAACAATAGTGAGCATTTCTCTCTATGTAGTCGAATAATTCTGTTCGGCCTTGTTAAGGGTTCAGCTGGCATATGCCACCGGTTTGTCCCTCTCTAGCTCACCCTGTGATAATATTGCACCTACCGCCAATTGGCTGGCATGTCGTCAACAAAAATGGCTTCGAAAATTCAGGATAATGTAGTACCTGCTCTGATGTTAAGATGTTTCTCAAAGTGTTAAATGCTCTTTCCTGTTCTTTCCATTTAAAGGTCACGTCCTTTTTTATAAGTTCATACAGTGGTTTAGCGATATTGCTAAATTTAGGGATAAATCTTCTATAGTAGGATGCAAGTCCACAGAACATTTTTATTTCTTTAGCATTTCTAGGTCGGAGATAGTTATGTACCTTTTCAAACCTTAACCGTAACCGGATCTGGTCTCACCCCTTCATCACTATAATGACATGTCCCAAATAAGTAACTTCCTTTCTGAGGAATTCGCACTTGTCAGGTTGTAGTTTGAGATTGTGTCATCTCAGTCTATCGAAAACCTCTCTTAGTCTCTCGTTGTGTATTTCTACTGATTATCCATAAATAACTACATCATCTAAGTAGACTAGGCATTTGATTCCCACTAGTCCTGAAAGTACTGTATTCATCAATCTGGAAAATGTCGCCGGGGCTACCTTCAAAACAAACATCATCCTATTCATTTCAAAATGCCTTGTAGGAGTGCTAAAGGCTGTCTTTTCTCTATCACCTTCCTTCATCTTGACTCGCAAATACCCAGTGGCCAAATCTAATGTGGTAAAATATTTTGCATGTCCGAGCTGATCTAAAATTTCCGTGATACCGGGAATAGGAAATACCGATCCTATCGAGACTTCATTCAGTTTTCTATAGTCGACCACTATTCTCCACTTAGGTTGTCCTGATGCATCAAATTTTTTTGGAATTACTAAAATGGGTGATTCCACGGACTACAGCTTGGTCGCTAATGTCATCTTCTAACATTCGTTTTTCTTGTCGCTTAACCTCCTCCTTGTGGATCTCAGGTATTCTGTATGGTTTAACATTTATGGGTGCGATTACATTATTAGTAGGAATACTATGCTCTCTAGTATTAGTATGTGTTAATTTGTCTCCTGGGAGAAAAAATATATCATTATATTCCTTTTAAACATTTCTACTAGTGCTTCCCTTTCCTTATCATATAGATGGTCTAATCTTAACATTGATTCTAATGTTTTGTTCCTGAGCTTCAGTGTATTCTGTACACTGTATTGCCCTTCGTGCTCCTGCCATATTTCTAATTGTAGGGGCGGAACATCTATCTCTACTTCTTTTCCTTTAGTGTTTATTATAGAACCCACACAGTTTCCTGCTTTAGCCTCTGTTAGGCTGTTACCCAAATAAACTCCTGGTATCAATTCTTGTTTGGCTATAATCCCAATACCCTCTGTGGTCGCGTTTAGTCGCACTATTCTCTAACACCTCGCAGGCACCTTAACTCTCACAGTACTTACTCTTATACTATCCTCTGCAAACCTCAAAGATTCCGCTCCCATTTTGACTGAATCGTATCTGAAATCTATTACAGCTCCTGATGCTTTTAGAAAATCCCTACCTAATATAGTCATGTGGACATACAGATACTATGTGGCATTTCTGTTTCCTCTCAAAGGAGTTTAATTTCCATGTTAGTACTACTGTGCTTATCGTCATCAAATGTGTTGTGGCCAACCCACTTAGCTGAGTTTTTTCCTCTGTGTTAATATGTTATCTGATACTGATTCCCAGTATAGCCTCATTGACTAATGTTAAATCTGAACCGGTATCAAACATTCTACATCTCTACCTATTTCTTTCACTCTTACATGTATAACACTATTCTGTGCCTTATTATTTTCTTCTATTTCCTTCCCCTTACTGATTTTCTTACCTTGATCCTGTTGGTTGCAGCCGGGTCCAAGGGAGTGATAGGCAGGCTGCTCACCTAACTCCCTCTCTCGTTTCCCTTATCATCTCCAGTTTTCGCCTCTCTCTCTTAATGTAGATATACCTACCATTTTCCTCCTGCTGTCCCCAGGAAGTCGGCGGTCCCCTGGTGTTGCTCTGATAACCTCCTGATTGTGGATAATTTTTCCTTGCCTCTGTCTCCAATCATTCGTGTTGTTATGACACTGTCGTACTAAGTGTCCCCTTTTCCCACAGGAATAACAAGTATCATCATTCAGATTTCCAGTGTATTGAATGTGATGTACCCCATTGGGTCCCTTCGTCCCACTGGTTCTCAACTTGAATATGATTCTAGCTTTTCACCTTCGGGTGTCATGCTGACATGTACCTTCTTACCTGTTGATGTTCCCCTCTGGAAAGGTTTTCTAAAAAAAAAAAAGATACGATGTGTGACTCATCATACCACAATTCGTGCATGGCAGTCGTGTTTCTAAACCTTCACTAACTTTCGAAAATATTGTACGACTTCGTTACTTTTTTGATAGTAGATTAGATTCCTGCTCCAAGGCAGTCTCCACTGCTAAGCCTAATGTACCGATCTGAGAGCTCTTACTTCTTAAAATAGTTTGGATTCTTTCGCTATTCAAGCCTTGCGTAAAGCAAGCGCGAGCTAAATGCTGAATCAATGAAATTGCTCCTACTTCTTGTGGCCCTGTACACACCCTCATGGTGGGCTCCTTTAAATCTGTTACCAATGTACCAACTCTGCTTCCCCAATTTGCAACCGATTCCGAATTACCCTGGCGAGCATTAATAAGTTTACAGGCATAATAATCGATTGTTCTGCGTACTGAGTAGTTCTATAGTATTTCTTTAACATAATCCCAGTGATTAGTTCGTTCCCTTACTAAAAGTTTTGATTTTGCATCTCCCACTATTTTAGACTGAACAAATTTTAGTAGTATGTCATGTTTTACCGGGTTTATTAGCTCGAATGCTGTGTCAACATTATCGAGAAAATCCTTCAATTTATTCTTATTCCCGTCGAATGGTTGACTTATTAACTTTAAATCGCTACTTATTGAAATAAACTGGTCGCCGGCTTCACTCCCTTCTGTGCTGTCTGGCATGTTGATTCAATTACACCTCCTCAAATTATGAATATTCTTAACTTTAATTACGCATTACAGTCTTAACCTATAATGTTCTGTGCCTTATAATACTACTTAGTTGACTCATGTTGTGACTGGCAGCGTTGGCGAAAAACTTCTTACTTGCTTGTAGAACTGGAACTGTCAGCGTATGCATTGAACTCCTTACTGCAATCTCTGCTACTGATGACTGGTGCGGTGACAGACATCTCGATCGTCGTGGCTCGTGCGTCTGCAGACTCGTTGACTGATGATATTCTTCTTTCGTTGTTTCGTAAATCTTCGTAACTCTAACTTCGTAGACTCTTTGGCTCTTCTTTCTTCGGACGTATCTCGTAGTACCACAGTTATTACAGAATGATAATCTTCTTTCGTCGTTTCGTACATCTTCACACCTCGAACTTCGTAAGACTCTTCGATTCTTCTTCTTTCATATTTATCTCATAGAATCACAGTTATTACAGAAGACCCACTCTACCCAACCATCTTGACACCAAAATAATGTGTTGTATCCGAGCGGCGAGGATTTTTATTAGACAGCGATGTTGCGGGTAAGCGAGTGAAGTTTCAAGCAATAACTTTACTCCTGTAATACTATGTTCTCTTTATTATAATCTGCATCGGTGTTATCTTACAATAATCATAAACTTCTTAATTCATTATTAAGATTACTAATGGCAGCCAAGCCATGGTGGTTGCGAAGTATCTACCTTAACTGCTTCCAGTATTCTGAAGACTAAATAATCATCACGCTTCTTGCCAAGCGCGTGGACCCTGCTTGGTCCCTACTTTACGACTGTCCTCCTCCAGCTTCTACGACAGACTATCTCGACCCCGATAGCTTCATCTGCCTTTATTCCTACTCTGTCTCCGCCCTGTGACCGGAGGGTCACTTTGTAACAACCTCGTGACCGAGAGGTCACTCAACCTCATGATTGAGAGGCCAGTTCTTGCCCTCGTTCTGTAAACATGGTTGATCACATGTTTGTACTTCCCGGCAAAGAGGCTGTGTGTTATTTACCCAAGTTCCGTTACTGGTTCATGGTACATTTCCTGTCGTCCCGTGGATTCAGGCTCCCGCGGATAAACTATTGACTCTGTACACACTCAGCTATCTCGACAACATCCGCCCTGACTTCGCTTGCCCGACAGCCTAAGTAGCTAAAACATTAACTAAAATTAATACACATAACTCAATACATACAGTAAAAGTTTCACATATATTACACAGTGTCACGGGACGTGCCCCAGGCGGAGGCTGGACAGTGTGACTTGGCGGTGAGAGCATAGCACAACTTAACTGGCGTCTAGAGACGGCGCAACCATAACCAACCAGGTTCAATTACCTTACGTTGTAATAGTTTCTCGTAAGAAGTTTTCAAAAAAGCTACAGTCCGCAACAGTATTTATAAACCTAACATGACCAAATATATATGTTTAAACAAAAAAAAATAAAATGGTGTATATTATTGCATGTTTGCTCTAAGCCTCCTCGGTTCTCTCTAAATTGACTGGCGTGGGCCAAGCGATTTAAATACTTGTGATAACGATAACATAAAATTATGGTAAACTAATATGTGAATATTTAAAGGCTCCTTGTTAAATTTTATTTAAATCGTTTGAGCAGGTAGCAATTCAAACATTCCATTTCTAAAAAAAGAAAAAGGTGCCAATATTCGCTTAACGAGTAAAAAATATGTTTCGCATGTTCGTGCATTAATAAAAATTTATCTTTTAACGATATTAATGGCGTTCAGATATAACCTACACGAATAGATACAGTTTTTGGCTAAGAATAAATAATCACGCAAAAAAAAAAGTGTTTCCATTAGTCTAGAATAAAATGATCAAAGAGTTTTACAGGATCAATATTAAAATGTATGGACACTAAGGGGTTCCGCCTCGTCAAGGGTGTCTCTGTGTTAAGGGCGCGGTAGAGATATTCGGGCGTTTTAGGGTCCTGAAAATTACATTTTATAAATTCCTTACAAATCGTAAGTGTTTGTGATTTTTTTTCATGTTAAGAATAAACCTTGTTCTAGCCGCAAATGCGTACTTAACTGCGATATTTAGCAAAAAAAACTCACGCATGGATAGATAAGGTTTCGAAAAGTAAACTGTGTTCTCAGTTTAGTCTTCTGTTTTAGTTTATTTTTTGCTGCAGTGTCACTAGTTATTTATAATAATGTTACGATTTACCTGCGGGTTCGTAAAGGATAGCCCAATTAATAGATTTTATTTCACACACACAGTTTTATTTATTACCACTACTTGTCACTTACAAATAATCTTCTAAATTGGCAGATAATTAATTACACGTAAAAAAGGCCAATTCCCCAGTCACTCGTTTCACACACCTCGCTGGACCGCACTTCCGGCGCAACTCTCGCCGCAGCACCCCTCGTGGGTCTCCGCCGCGGGACTCCGTCGCCACACTCCGCCGCCGCCGTCACACCCTTCGCCGAGATCCCACACGACTACTCGCCCGCAACTTCACTCGGGACTCCGCCGCGCCCGCGACTCTATCGCCCGGAAACTCCCGACTCCACTGAACTCACTCACTCCCTGCCCTGGAACCTTCGTCCAAGGACTTCGCCACTCTGCCGCACCCGCGGCACTATCGCCCGGAAACTCCGCTGCGGGAGAACTCCCCACTGAACTCTCTCGAAGGTCGGCCCAACCTCCTTATATAGCCCTTGGGTTCCCGTCCAGAACAATCGGGCATGTCTCCGAGATATCGCGCGACCTTCGCCGTCGAAATGCCCAGAAACGCGTCGTGAGTCCTCGAAGGACACGGCGGCTGCTCAAAGAACGCCGATAAACGCAACAAGCATCGGGTTCCCACAAAACGCGCCGATAAACATGTCTAAGTCCTTTTATTCCGCAGTGCGGCCTCTTTTAAGTAACTCGATCTGAGGCAGGTGCGCGCTGCGACGGTCAGGATGTTGCGAGACAGTATGGCACGAGATACCAGGGAGAGGATGTAGGTGGAAGGGGGCGCAGACAGGCCGAACGAGCGCGGCGATGCCAAGCACTGTAGCCAAGCGCGATCGTAACAATAATAATAATACTAATAATAATATAGAATACGCCAAGTGAAATTCATAAACCAAAACATTCACGGGACCCTATTATTGTTTCTATTCAGAAAAACATATTTTAAAAAGTTTAACTTTCAACAAGAGTCGATTGATTAGATGTTTAAAACAACCTTCTACGCCTTTACATGGAAAATCATTGTTGTTTCAACAGTCCCCTCGCATGGTTGCAGTAGAAATTATTTATATTCAACTTCCAACAATACATAAAGCAAAATACCGCGCTCAGTCACCTTTCAGTACCAGGACCGGACACAATCTTTATGGGAATCGCCATCTATGCGTCAGACGTGCTGCGTCAGACGCTGCATAGGAAAGGCTCTGAACTGGCGTACTGTCTTCTCGTGCATAGGACAACTATTAAATTTGAGCGGTGACCGTAAAATTATATGGTAGAGAAATTAAGATAAAGGTGTAATGCAAGTCCCTTTAAGTGCTTCCAATAATAATCCAATAATACTGGTTGTTTTATGCCCAAACATTTCTCTGAAAATACGCCTTAGCCATTTTAACTCTTCTAAAAATACAATTTAAAAACTTAATCCTGAAACCAAACTACTTATCGTCCACAGCGATTTTTTAAATGCTTTTCGTAAAGAGACCTCACTCTGATGTCATGAAGCTGTGCGTGTCCAGGTGAGAGCCCAGCCAAGAGTGGACGGCACTGCCGACAAGGGCTTGCCCAGCAGGGGTGTATATCAGAGAGCTTGCAAGTTGGGCACGCACTGAGAAACAATTTAAGCTTTTATCTAGTACCTAGTAACTCATACTTCAATAGTCTATTTTTTAGAGATAATTTAGCTGTTCGGCAATCCAAACGAAAACGAAGCTGAAAGCGAATGCATTATTTGAAAGACATAAGTAAACTTACGAAAAAAAATATTTCATAGTTTAGTATATTTTTTCGTTTGCTACAATTTAACTAAAACCAAATAGGTTTTATAGTATTATAGAAATTTGTGTTGCTAATACGATCAGTTTTATGTGAGCGCTGCCAACGTGATAAATAGTTAAATTCATTCAACAATTAATCAGTAGATTCCAGATGTATGCCAAATCCCTTGTCGAGCAGCACGATGTGACAACATGCACAGTAAGTTGTGATAAGGTTGGTTTGCAGTAAACCGAAGGTTCACAGTTCCTTAAAATAAAGTGTATTGTTACGTGGTAGTAAAAGTCTGACGTGCCCCCTCGTCGAAAGCAGGCAACATTTCACGTCAGCAAATTTTATTATTTGAAATAATGTTTGTGACGGATAAGTGCAAAAATGTAATTTGTATGAAATTATTAAATTAGGTGATTTTCCAAAACCATATAAGGATATGTGATTAATGAGTTGAACCCAAAACGACTGTTTTAGGAGGGATTTCTTTTTTTTACTTTAAACATATTTCATATGTTTAGTGCTAATTTTATCTCCGTGTTCATGCTAAGTGTTATTCACGGTTTTTAAAAAAGACAGGAAGGTATTCACAATCAAACCACTCGCGACATATCACCGACAAGCCTACGCGGTTGGACGGTGCATCACAATTAACTTATATGGAAGCATTCACTTAAAACATTTCTTCCAGCACATCTGTAGTCGTGAAAACCGAATCCACTGGCGGGGAACAGATCACGCAGCGAGACGATGGCGTGACGCACGCCGGCCGGCGGAAGTGGGCCGTGGATGCTGCACCAGCATCTCGGCTCGGCCGGAGGAGCACGACAGTCAGGCGAGCTGCTTATCGCCGCCAGGAAGTTGCCATGACGTCACCCTCCAGCGAGATAGCTCGCAGGCGAAGCGAACAAACCCGGTGCAGGCGGCTACATTACACTTCTCTACAGCTGATCTCTAACCACTCCACTTCTTGTCAAGAAGGCTTTCGAATTTAACTACCTGTCCCAATATGTTGACACTTGGAAGCATTTTCATAGCTGGCTCATTAAAGAAATGTCTGCAGTAGATTCCTAAATGTTCAGATTAGCTGGAATGCTGTATTTCATTTAAGGTTTAGAAAGCATGTTATGGGCGTAAATACCGAGGGGTTGCAAAAAAGTCACTGACAACGGTTTCCTTTCTGTAAGTTTTGTGCTTATCCCATGCATATAGGCGAAAATAAGGAGAATTAATTATCCCATCCACAGATGACTTGTGTCAGACCACAACGGGGCCACAACTTGCGAATCCTACATTTTTCCGCCCCTGAAGCATTTGATAATGATAATAGTCAGTACACGCTTTTAGATTATATTCGGTCGTCGTCGTCGTCGTCGTCGTCGTCGTCCCCTCCTCAACTGTGCCGTTTAGGGGCCCGCCTCGTCAGGGGTGTGCGTGTGTGTGTCAGTGAGGCGGGGTGATAAGCGCCGCGACGCTCGTTAGTGCTTCTAGCGCGGTATCGCCTCAAAGATTCCGTCAAATGGGCCCGGTCATATTTCGTCGAGAATTTTTTTTTTTTCAAAATTCGTTAGTGCTGGTTAGTGCCGAAATTTGGTCGTTAGTGCTCCAAAATTGCAACTTTTATGGCCGATTTAGGGATCCGGGCTGGCTTGACGTCAAGCTGGCCCGGAAACATAGGAAAAAGCACAATATGCAAAGTTCAATAAATGCATTCGTTAGTGCTACGTTAGTGCTGGTTAGTGCCAAAATTTGGTCATTAGTGCTCCGAAATTGCAACTTTTATGGCTATTTTATACGCAATAAAAATGCGACCCGAAACTATCTAATTTAATTACTGTAAATGAAAAAATTAATTTCATTATGGGCAACTGTTGTAACTATGAATATTAATTTAATGGTAATATATCAATGTTGCCAGCTATAAGTACTTACTGTGTGTCATGACTCCCCTGGATTTTTGAAATAAAATTTTACGTGTGTTAAAACAAACGTTTAACCGACTGTCGGACTCATACACTCATTATATACATCCCAAACCATTGGACGCAGAAGTTAGGAAATTAAGATTCGCCTTTACCTTGATGCTTCGTTTGGTAGATTATTTGCCCTCAGTTTACGGAGTCTAGGAGAAAGTTTTCTTCATTAAAGTGCAACCACGTTAGACTGTAGTTAATTAATATCATGTCTTGAGGGGTCAAAATGACAAAAATTTATTTAATATTCAACTAATGCCTAAGTTACGAATGGAAGTGATTATAGCTCTTTTATAAAATTTAGAAATTATTTTCCTATACACCTGTTCACAATTACAACAGCAATGTAACTACGGTTTCGTTTTCGTAAAGTTCAGATTCATTTCCCAGAAAACAGTTACGAAATTGTGAAATTCTCTTTTCATGAACAATAAGAGCTCTTGCACAAGCCAGAATTTGTTTTTAATTTTTTGAATAAATTATTTTATTTTCATCATTGTTTGCTATTTTTTACTTTTTTAAAAATTCGTTTCTTTGTGATTTTTTTCATATCAGGTAAAACTGAGTTGGTTTTTTCCGGTTGTTTCTGGTTATTCCTGTCTCTATTTTGAAGGTTTTCTCCGTGTGCTCCTGGTGTTTCCTGTCGAGACTTCTGCTGATGTTATCCGAGTGCTTCTGGAATATCTAATTAATCTGTACGTGGAAATTATTTTTTATTTAATGAGTCATGCAATTTTATTTACAGTTGTTTTTAAATAATATATTTCTGCTACTAAATTATCGCTAAAAATAGTTTTTTTTTAATATGGTGGATTTTAAAACAAATAACACCAATTACTCAGTCGAATGATGGGCCTTGAGACAGCTGAAAAGTACCTACTAACATGAAGGATGAACTTCCTTCGTCTTGGTATCAAGCTATCGATAGTGCGCATCTCGCATCCCACATAAACGAAATAAATAATATTTTTACCTACCACAAAACGTGACGTCATCCGTTGACAAGAATCAGAACTACTTACAACAATTTCCTTTGCATGAGATAACCTAAATCTCGCTGATTAAATATTAAAAAGGATTTGGATTTTATTTTTAGCATCACATCTGTATGAACCAGGACTACGACAACCCCTATAAGTGTTGTGTAGAGACTTGTGTTCTACTAGCAAAATTAAGATAATTTTTCATTTACTATAAAGAACTACTAATTTCAGAACCCCGAGATACTTTAAGACAAGTTTCTGATCTTACAACTAAAGAACAGATATAAGTCTTGAGTATTTGTTTTGACGTCGACCCAAGTGTCGCCTCGACTCGGACAGACCGTTATGCTACGCCGACATCACCGTTCAGGTGATCGTGTGAGTCTAACGTGCCCTGTGGCATTTTAGTGCAGCGCGACGAACGCTGAGTCGCAGGAGTGCCAACCCATCCCGCCGGGGTTTCTTTTAGACTAATTATTTACGTTTTAATTGTAACCGTGTAATTGTTGACTCCTTTTGCTCATTCAATTGCCATGATTTATTTTATTAAAAATTTAAAACCTTTATTCACTGTGCGCCTGTGCCGTAAGGCCCAGCCAAGCTGTGTTCGCGCACGAACGCGGCCGGCAGCTGCGCCGCGCCAGTCGTCGAGACGGCCGAATGGGGTGGTCCTTCCGGACAGCACATTAAATAACTCTCTTTATCACACCCTACTTTAAATTTAAAATAACTCATTTGCAGGTAGTGGAAGAATACGCGGTAATTTGTTATTTACGGCTTTCAGGGCTGCCAGCAACCAGGTAGGTAAAAATAAGGGTGTTTTAGAGCCCTCAGACATAAAATAGGGAACTTTTAGGACTGAATTGAAATTAGAAACTTTATAAAACAAATTTTGTTCACAGAGAAAATTTTCTAGATATATATTAGTAGTATAGAATAGTCGGTCCGGAAACTGGGTTCTGGGTGTGGAGCCGAGAGCCGGTCCACCATATTGGATTGTGACGTTTTTCAAGATGGTATCTACCACTTCTCGAAATCTGATTTCTAAATAAAACTTATAACTTAAAGGTGTAAAAAATGTCACCACTGCCAGTCAAAATGTATACTAATAAAGACATGTAAGTAATCATGCCAAGTTCGATAAAAAAAAAAAGTAATTGAAATCAGTTGACTTTAGGCACATTTGGATCTGTTGGAGCATTTGGAGCCATTTGGAGCCATTTGGAGCCTTTTGGAGCTGTTGGAGCCATTTGGAGCCATTTGGAGCCATTTGGAGCATTTGGAGCATTTGGAGCCTTTGGAGCATTTGGAGCATTTGGAGCCTTTTGGAGCATTTGGAAGCATTTGGAACCTTTTGGAGCCTTTTGGAACCTTTTGGAACCTTTTGGAGTCTTTTGGAACATTTGGAGCCTTTTGGAACATTTGGAGCCTTTTGGAGCCATTTGGAGCTAAAGACATTTTTATTTTTCTTGAGGATATCAGGTAGAACATAATCAATCAGCTTACTGATGAAGTAACAACGTACGGACCTTTGAAATATAACTTGTGGCTTGACTGTATATATGGTAAATCGTTTCCGTTCGAGGACCTAGAGAAGAAGTCCTCTCAAGACATCGACCGTTACAATTTTACAGTTCTGACGATGTGAAGCAATCTGTTAAACATGGTATCCAGAAACTCTGCCAAGAAGAGGAGGATTATGTCAGTAAAGGTTCTGGTTGGCCTCTGTCTAGTATAAACCGATTGGAGCTACGAATTAGTCATTTCACACCGATGCGGAACTAAATGATTATAAGATTGCTGGCTTTCGCAAGTGTTCGTGTAGTAAAATAGAAATTATGTAATAAATATTATGTTTGTAAAAGAACTTGCGGTGTTTTATTTCTCGAACCTGACACTTTTCTGATATTTAAATTAAATTTATTTTTAGCTTCGTTCAGAGATCGAACCAAGGACAGGAATCGATCGAATTAATATGTTAATTAATGAGTGAATTATTTAATGAATTTAAAAAATTTTTCATTAAAATTGGATAATAAATACAAATATCCAAGATGACGGTCGTACTGGCTTGTAGGATGATGGTTGATTTGGAAACTATGCTTATTTTAGGACTTTGAACATTATTTATTGAAGTTATTATTTTTTACATAAAATTAAATGTTTTGCATCGTCTAGGGATCGAACCAAGGATATGAATCGATCGAATTAATCAGTATATTTATTGCCAATTTATTTAATGAATTTTGAAATTTTTCCCGCATTTCTAGCATTAAAATTACGGATTTTCAAGTTGGCGGACATAATGTCATACTAACTGGCGATATATACATGGTAAAAAGTGGTGGGGGTCAGTCTTCCTGCAGCCACCACGGGGGAAGGATCGTTCGCCATTTTTTTTTTCCTCGCCAGGTACGAACCGAGGACTTCGAGCTCCGTTCGTAAATGTTTTTTTTTTTAAATATTTTTTATTAAAATCGGATAATAAATAAAGATTTTAAAGATGACGGGCGTAACGGAAATTGCAACGGTGATGTCATAATCCAAGATGACATATTCCATGATGACGTCAGAGGCTTATCGGAGGCTGTAGACATGGATACTTAAGCCTCTATATGGACATTTCTAGCCGCTGGGATTTTTAAGGACTAAAAACGGGGAATTTTTCCTCGAAACAGGAATTTTTCCCTCAAAAAGAGAAATTTGGAATTGTGGAATTTTTTGAGAATTATTGACGGAATTTTTTCCCAAAAAATGCCAATTTTGGCGATTTTTGAGGAATTTTGGGCAAATTTTGCCCAATTTTGACAAGTTTTGAGGGTCAAAGGTCAAGGTACTGCTTGTCCCGTTACGCTGTGTCCCGTTACGCTCATCAAAGATGGCCGCCGTGACGTCACAATCCAATATGGTGGACCGGCTCTCGGCTCCACACCCAGAACCCAGTTTCCGGACCGGCTATTCTATACTACTTATATTGCTAATTACTTTGTAAAATGGTCACCCTTCTCCCCAGTAAACAAGAATACTGTGTAAATTAATAAAAATTAGTTTCCACAATTTAATATGGTGGTTGATTTAACTTTCTGATATTGAAAATAAAAACTAAGGACATAAAAAATTAAATTATTGGTTTACACCATATTTTTGCTTACACCATTCCCTTTTACACCAATGTATTTTTTACATTTATTTTAAGATTTTTTATCTTATAGAAATAGCTCACAAATAAATGTGAAATGAAGATGAATAACATTTAATTAAGGTCCTTTAAAAACAAGGCAACTGGAGTTTCCCGATTTCATAAACTGGAGTGGAATTGAAGATCAGTTGCTCCCCATTAACGTTACCACAGACAATGGTGACAGAGTGAAATGGTCACAGCTGTGTGGTCTTAAGGTGACCAAAGGAACACAGGAAATTGAGATTTGGTCATCTAGTGTGCATAAAGAACTGACGACAAATTATGACAATTCTGAAACGAAGGAAAATCATGCCTGAAGTTGGACGTGCTTACCCTTATCAGATGCCAAGTACAAAGACTTGCAAACTTTATGCAGGAAAATGATAATTCCATCTTAATTTATATAATTTTCATTAAAAAAGATTTCTCTGTTACATCTATATGCCAATTTTCATAATATTACTTACCATAAATAATTAAAATACAGTGATACATTACAGTGTGCTCATTTTGTTTTTATGCTCTCCTGAAAAGTTTATGATTTGTAGGTTAGCCCCTTCTTACAAATGACAGACGATATTGACATTAAAAAGAAAAACATTTGAAGCTTTATCTAATATTAAATTCTCACAAATAAATAATTGTGAAACAAAGATGAAATACATTTTAACAAAACAATATTTGGATTGAAAAAAAAACAAAAACATTTGAATGTAAACCTAATGTGCACATTTTCCAATCTTTATTTAAATTAACCCAAATTCAGTTCTCTGCCAACTTTTAATCTTTTAAGTTAGAACAAACGATTTTCTTACAAACAATGTGATTGAAATTAATAGTTCTTGATTACAATTATTGTCATTAGTAGGAGTAGTAAGGGGGTTCTGGCTCAATGTAAACATAGAAATGTAAACACAGGGCCAGTACCCCCCCATGGGCGCCGCCATCTTGTTTCATGGGCGCCACCATCTTGTCTCACGAAGGCCGCCATTGTTGTTGACATTGGCTACCAGGGCGCGCCACCGTCTGCTGGGGCCGCCATCTTTTTTTCCGTCTGCTGGAGGCCGCCATCTTAGTACAGCCTTTAGTTACCGGAGCGCGCCACCGTCGCTCCGAAAATGGGAATTGTATACAAAAAAGCCTGGGCGCTGGGTGGATTCGATCCCGGGGACGCACCAACGTCGTGGTCAGGAGGCGTGCGCCTTGACCACTAGACCACGGAACCATATGAAGTATGGGGAATTAAATAACGCATATATGCTTTAAAGAAGCTATGCTTAAAAGAAGCTATTTCTTTAAAATTCGAAAAAATATATGTCTATAACCCCCCACCCCAAGTATGCCTAACCGCCATTATGCCAAACCGCCATGTCTTAAAAAATGCAACCATACTAGCTATGCCTATAGACCCCACCACTCCACAATCGCCGCCATGTTTAAATTTCGAAAAGCAACCCCCACCACTCCACAACCGTCATGTCTTTAAAAAATATGCTTAAAGGCCCCACCATACCAGCTATGCCTAAACAGTCCCCCACCCCAAGTATGCCTAACCGCCATTATGCTTAACCACCATGTCTTTAAATTTAAATTTTTTTTAAATAATACAGTCATTATAGCTATGTCTATAAAACCCCACCCCATAATAACTATGTCTAAACCACCATGTTTTTAAATTACAAAAAGTACGCTAAAATCAATTACCGCCATATTAGCTATGACTAAACCCCTCCAATACAATTATGCTTAATCGCCATATTTAAATTTCGAAAATAAATAAAATAACGCTATATTTAAATTAAAAAAAATACAGCCATACTAGCTATGCGTAAACAGTTAACTTTCGAAAAGAAATAAAATAACACTACGCGTAAATAATGCTGCCATACTAGCTATGCCTAAACAGTTAACTTACGAAAAGCAAACCACTATATTTAAATTTCCAACAGCCATATTTAAATTTCGAAAAAAAAAATTTTTAAATTATACAGTCATTATAGCTATGCCTAAAAGCCCCACCCGCCATATTAGCTATGACTAAAGAAACATAACCTCAAAATCCCGCGCAGAGAGAGCGAGATGTTGCCTGCTGGAGCGTCACTCGTAAACTGCGCAATTATAATCCCCACATCATATTATAAACATAATAATGTTTTTAAAAACAATACTGTGTGTGTGCAACACGCCAAGTAATAAGCATAGTTAAAAAACAATGTGTTAAGCATTATTAAAATCCATAATATTGTGTAAACAATGTGTTAAGCATTACGTTACGCCGAGTAAAATAAATATTAAGCATAGTTAAAAGTTTTAATAATATTAAGAATATTTAAAAACATTGTGTAGTAAATGGCTCTCGGCCAATGTGTTAAGCATTACAAACGCCGTGCTGGAAACCTCGCTCGTGCGACCAGGAATGTGTTTACCTGCTGTGTAACAGTGAAAGTGTTTTCCACAGAGAAACAAGGTCAGGCCATCGCTGCGTATAGGAAAGGAGCAAGCACAAGGAATATACAGAGGTGGAAATAAAATCCCCACGTCATATTATAAGCATAATATAGGCGCCATGTTGTATGCTTAAAACCCCCGCCATACCTATGCCGCCATGATGTAAGCTTAAAACACACACACACCCAAGTATGCCTAAAAGAAACCCCCGCCATAAGAGCTATGCCTAAACCGCCAAAATTAAATTTCCAATAGTCATATTTAAATTTGGAAAATAACCCGCCATGTTTAAATATCGAAAAGCAAATACCGCAACCCCACCACCCAGCGTATGTTTAAAACAAACACCACCATAATAGCTATGACGAAATACCTGAGAGAAACATAACCCCAAAAAAGCGCCATACTAGCTCTGTCTACCCCACCCCCACCACCACCAGTATGCTTAAAACAAACACCACCATAATAGCTATGACTAAATACCTGGGAGCAACATAACCTCAAAAAAGGCACCATAACAGCTATGTCTACCACACCCCCACCACCAGTATGCTTAAAACAAACACCACCATACCAGCTATGACTAAAGAAACATAACCTCAAAAATCCCGCGCAGAGAGAGCAAGAAGTTGTCCGCTGGAGCGTCACTCATAAACTGCGCAATTATAACCCCACACACAATAGTATAAGCATAATAATGTCTTTAAAAAAATGCTTTAAGTAATAAGCATAATTAAATTATATAATATTAGGATAGCATAGTTAGGACCCCTACAGTTAACACGTAGCGTTAAGTAATTAGCTGCGGCACGATTTACATAAGTTACCGAGGTAATAAAAAAATAGCAAATAAGCATACATAAAATAAAAACGCACCGGAACGCATCCCGCCCACCCCGGCGACTTGTAACAAATAAATATAAATAAACGTTGAACAAACGACCGTGTAGCCTGTTCGCGCACCGCAAATAAGCATACATAAAGGAAAAACTCACCGGAATGCACCCACTCCAACACGGCGACGTGTAATTAAAAATAAAAACGCAGACGAAAAGATATATTAAAAATAGTAACACCTATATACGCCGTGTGGACAGCAACCCGCACAACCGTCAGCATTTAACGATAAGTAAATTTATAAAATATATTACAAAGCGAGAGCGCACGTCTGTACTCCGTAGACGCACTCGGAAAACTGTTTTCAAATTCCCGGTGCGACGAAAAGAAAGTTTTGTTTGTCGACCCTGGCCCGCCGCGTGCTATAGTAGCTTGCAGGAGAGCCTAAGCGTGGAACACAATAAAAAAACGTACAGCCTAGTAATACATGAAACCGCCGAATGCATGTGACAAAAAAATTACCATAAATAACAAAAAAAAACATTTAAAACATAACAAAAACAATCAAAAGACACTCACAAACGCAATACAGCGCAATGCAGTGAAAACTCCCATGAAATAATAAAATCGCTTATTGAGACAAAGAGTAAAAATCCCTATACGTAAAATAAAATAAACGCGAAAACAAAGATATGACGTAATAAAATAAACAATCGACAGCAAGAAAGGTTATAAAAATACTAATTCAGTTACACATTGATGAAAAAAATAAGGACGGACCCCCCAAATACCACACATAAGTAAATCACAATAAACCAAAACCAGTCTTTAAAAAATCTATCTACAAGAACATTATTATAAAACTACCACACTCTCCAACACACCAAATGACACGGCCCGATAAATGACAACACAAATAAATATCAATAACCATAAATACCTACATAATCAAAATATGTTATTAAGCAACCGAAAATACACCACAGCCCACATAAGGCCTCGCGAACGAACGGCACAACACCAGAGACAAAACATGCTATTCCCATTTGTTAAAAAGACGCACATACGAGTCTTTAGTGCTAGCCCAGCTAGTATACATTCAGTAATAAATAAAATTCGTTATAGCATTTGTGTAGGCAATAAATAGGAAGTACAAAGCGATATAGCCACAAGACGTTATTAAATATAGTAATAAAGTGTATGTATAGCCATTAAATAATATATATATGTAAGTAAAACGTGTTAAACCCTAAACTAAATACCTGCAGGTTTATACAGTCAAACTTTGTAGGAATATAAACATAAGTCGTTTTAACGGTCTCTGTAATACATATGCTTATCATCAGCTCTGACTAATTTATCTTTCATATAAGTAAACTAGTTCCCGGCTATAAACATAGCATGTTATTCTAATAAACTATGTATCATTGCAAGTATAAAGACCCCAATATACCGCTAACTAATTTGAAATAGTCATACCATCAATATTAAATAATCATACAAAAAATATTAAGTGTTATCCATCCTTCCCTTTCGCTCATTACATAGTGTGTGGTGTTCTAAATATGGAGTGAAAGAATATTATATGAGTCATGTTGTAAATGCTTATAAGATTATTGTTAACTTCCCATCAAGGCTAGATAAAAAAACAATCTCTATATATGGTAGACGAATAAACAGAGACCAACAATAGACTTCATACTAGTAAATAACAATTAAGGATATATCGAGGTAAATAAAACAAATAACCTATATAAATACACCCAATAAGCATAGGAAGCTCTGGCGTTAATAACAAAACGTAAAATAAAAGGTTACTGGTTCAGGTAAGAATATATATTCTACTACAATGCATTCCATTAAGCATAAGAAGCACTATAATCCCATTCCGACGAAACCAGAATAGAACACACCAGTAATGTTTGTGAAAGAACACACGATGATATTCATATTAATAACCACTTAGCCAAAATCGTTTACAGACATAGCAAACACCGCTTCGACGATGGTCAGTCGCCTCGGCGAACCTCGTGAGGTCACCAGTAAGTAACATTCACATGCCGGAGGGGCAGACGGTAATAACACACACGCAGCCGCCCCCCCGAAAACAAGCCTCCAACAAGAAAAAAATAATATATCAAAATATCTAAAACAACAAGGATGCCTTGCAAATTATAATTACACCACCCATGCCTTTAAGGCTAAGATCCTGAGTTTCTCCCGAGCGCGCAAAGAAAGAACACAACACACGTAGTTCCAAAATCCTCGATAGAGAGCACTAGCTGTACGGATGAGCTATGGTATGATGAAGGGAGGGGGGGGGGGGGTGGAGGAGTAGGAGGAAAGAGCGCGCTTTTCTTAGAATTCCTTATCGCCCAGCGGGGTGTCATGTTCTTCAAGGAGCTGAGGGGGGTGGGGGAAGCCAGCCAACTGCCTGCCTCGGAGAGAAGTAAGATTTCCGCTCGGTTTTCTCTGTCAATTCTCCCCAGACTTCTTCGACCGCTCGACCCTCAGCGCGTAAGAGAATAAATATTACTATTTTCAGTACATTTGACATTTCAGTTATAAACCCGTAGGTAACCGTATGCAACCTTATGCAACCCAGCAGAATTATAATAAATATTAATTTTGTGCATACATATGCAAACAAATATAAAGAACACTTCACTTATACGATAAACATATTGTACATTTTACCGCGGTGGGTTGGTGGCGAAACTCTCAGATTTGGTCTCTTCTGCAAGTTATGCACACAGCTGACCACTACAATCAGTGAGGTTGGCCAGTAATGCAGTTTTCCTTCTCGTAAAAAAAAGTATTGTTATATACTGTACGAAAAAGGGTTTGAGCTTTTATGGGTTTTCTTCCTTTACACATTTTGCCACAGATATATGATTGAACATCTAATTACGCGACTTTCTGTTGTAAAGTGATATTTTTGGGTATATGATTAAAATTTATAGTTTTCTGTACGATGATATAAAAATGACCTTTTTATACAATCAATTTATATTTGTAGTTGAATATATGTCCACAAAATATTGCCGCTTATTGCACTAATTTTAGTTGTTTGAATGTATTATGCATGTAAGTATGTATAGACGAGGATAGAGCTGAAGCATTTTTTGGTTTGCTTTTAGCCTACCTGCAGCTTGTGGCTTTCGATGACCCCTTCATTTTTATTTATCATGTATGATGTTTGAAATCTATGTCATTAGTTGCTCAATGACCCTGGCATTCGTCAAAAAAATTTATTTTAAAAATACGTAATTAAAATTTACAAAATATGGTATCGTGTAGTAATTTATAATTGCAACATAAATATTGGCGGTCGCGTCTGACGAAATGGAGAGCACCTTCATGCTATCCCTACGGGTGACGTCAACCATCACCGGTAGTTCTCCTTGTAGGTATTTATGTACTGCAGGTCGGACAAGCATGAAATAACATATGTTGTAATTAATCATTAATATTTCTATAATTAAAATTTAACTCTGAAAGGGTCACAGACCTTTACCACAAACTGCCTTCGCTACCCAGTCAGAAGTGTCTGAATGAACATATGTAGGGAGTAGGCTATTCGTCGTAGGTAACAAAATAATATTTCAGAGGTGGCTAGATAAAGTGATACGCGAAGAGTAGTAATTCTCCCCTTCCCATACCGTAAAAAAAAAAAAAAAAAAAAAAAAAATTGACACGTTACCACATGCAAAACACTGCTTCAGATCTGGACCTGAATCAGGTAAGTAAAAAAAAGGCGTGCATAAATTACGACCACTGATGTAATACACGGAAATCAACCAGAGTCTAAGTGATTAGGAGCGAGGAATACTAGTACAATAAATATAAGTCATGGACGTAGTTTTATAGTAATTTATACTCACGTTTTAGAAATTGTAATTGCTGCATACCAAATTTACATTTTAAAATTGCATAATAAAGAAAAATTGAGAAAAAGTAAAAATTAGTAAGCTTAGTATATAATTAAATGTCTTTGGACAAATGAAAATAAAACAACTAGAGGACAAATTATTTATTAAATAGCAATGTATTAGACAAATTTTGTAGTAAAATAATTACACATCCATTGCAAATTAATGAGAAAAATTATATTTTTTCTTATATATACAAGTATCATTACATTACATTTTCCGCAACTGGTATACATAATTATGCTATGGGCCCTGTCATTATACATTGTCACTTTTTAATCAAGAATATATAAGGGCATAAACGTATGAGACCGATTTCTCTGACGTCACGGCGGCCATTTTTAGTGTCAAAATTCCTCAAAAATGACTCAAAATTCCTTTTAAAAAAATTCCTAATTCGAGGGAAAAATTCCCGTTTGAGGAAAAATTTCCCGTTTTAGTCATCAAAAATGTCAACGGCTTGTAAATTCCTAAAAGCGGCTTAAATTCCTTAGCGTCAAGCCGCTCTAAACTGCCGAAGTCATGACCTTGTCAATTAGGATACCATCACCGCCATTGTGAATTATGTCGTAACTGTTGCAATAATCAGTACGCCTACTATTTTGAAAATACGTAATTTTTATGCTATAAAATCGGCAAAAAATTTAAAATTTATTAAATAATTTAATTAACAAAATTTAAATAAAAAATATTTAAACACACCGTTGCACATATCGTTACGGCCACCATCTTGGATTCCAGAACTGTTGCATGTTTCGTTATGCCCGCCATAATGGATGTGTATAACGCCATCATTTCACTTTTCTTTACGCCCGCCATCTTAAATTATAGATCTTTGCAATTTTTGTTACGGCCGCCATCTTGAAAAACAGTAATTATTGTCCAAAAAATGCATTAACGTTATTAAAATTTATAAAACATAAAAATTTAAATAATATCACTTCGCCATCTTGGATTATGAGATCACTACCACCATCTTGAGAATCCGTATTTATTTTCAGATTTTAATAAGAAAAGATTCAAAATTTATAACAAATTTAATCAATATTTAATAAAGTATAATTTAAAAACGCACTTACAAAATGAAGTTCGGAGTCCTCGGTTCTAACCCGGTGAGTGCTGAAAATAAAAAAAATGGCGACCCATCCTTCCTCCATGTAAGCCGCCATCAGAATGACTTCCCACCACTAATGCTAAAGTGTATATATATGTATATATATATATACATACACATATATATACATATATATATAGCCCGCTAGTATGACGTCACGCCCACCATCTTGGATTACGACATCACAGTCGTCATCTTGTTTACGTTTGCTAGAGTGCGCTACAGCCAGTTAGTTTAATTTTTATACACACGATAATTGCAACAGTTACGAGATAATTCAAAATTGCGGTGATGTCATCCTAATTGTCAAGGTCATGACCTCGACGGCTTAGAACGGCTTGACGCTAAGAATTTAAGCCACTTTTAGGAATTTTAAAGCCGTTGACAGTTTTGATAACTAAAACGAGAAATTTTCCCTCAAAACGGGAATTTTTCCCTCCAAATATGAATTTTTTTTTGGGGAATTTTGACACCAAATATTGCCACCGTAACGCCAGATCAATTGGTCATTGACCCCATCCTCAATCCTCAGCCTGAAGCCAGGGCTCGGAGCAACCAAACTATAATACTACTACTAACATGTTTATTTAGGCCGATCCGAACTAAAGTTATGTAGTTATGAGCTTGCAACCTTGCGTACTTCACTTGCCCTTGACGAATCTGGACAGGTTCAATGTTTGGCCTCTTCACATGGTAATATCTAGCCAAAAAGGATGTTTACATTTTATTTTTGCACACAATTTTTATTGAGAAAAATGTTTTTAGCCGAAAATAGTCATATAACACTTAATTACTGTCCCGCGAATTTATGGCAATTTAATTTTTTATTTTACCTACGTTTTGTAGTTACCAACGGTAGGCTGTGCATGTGCATGTAATTGTTTAAACTTATTTGTAAACGTGTATAAATAATGTTTTCATCAAATTTATAATAAAAATTATTAATGTTTTTTAAGAGTTCTTAAATTTTTAAAATCAAATATAACCTAAAATCGTTTTTCAAAATGGTGACGTTTTTTCAACTGGAAGTACGTGAGAAGTACACAGATTTATTTACTTGCGTACTTGAATTTACTTAACTTTCAGTTATGCAGCCCTTGTGATTTCACTTCCAGGGACAAGTACGTATAGTATTATATACTTCAGGCGAATACGGACACGGCCTTACAAACTTCAATTTATCTAGAAGAATTAATTTAATTTAATAGAGTTTAAAATTGATTTTATGAAACACGAAAGCTATTATAAGTTTAAATCCACTGCGGAAACACTTGCTAAGGCAGTATTTTTTGTGGTTCTCTGCAAGTGTATTTTTTGGTTGTTTCTGGATCGATAATGAAGTTTTTTTTCCATGTTGTTTTGATATATAAAATGGATACAAAGATAAAAATATAAGGAACAGGATGAATCTTAACGATTTAAATAGTTTTCGGTAGTGACTGAAGTGGTTTATTCATTTAAATACTTACTGTTAATTTTTTTTTTGTTTAACTTGGATTTGTTTATAACTCTAAAAATTAATGCCGCAACTAATAGAGTGATTATAAAAAATGCTGTTCGTATGCAAATGTATTGGCATGAATTTGCTAGCCTTTAAATCATTGAAATAAAAGTGATCTTTTTTTTATAGAGTTGGGTAGATTTCGGAGAAAGACTTCCTATTGTAGCAGTTACCACTGTGTGACTTGAGGAAAATTTCTACAAAGTTTTTCGTTACATAGTTTAGTGTCCCCAAAATCATCATCTCAAAACATTATATATGCATATATATAACATACATAAAATTTTATGAACACGATAACTACGTAATTTTGCACGAAACATTTCCAAATTAATGAAGAAAAAAAACAATGAGAAATCTTGGTCGAGTTTGTTAATGGAAAATATCTGACCAATGGGGCAGAAATGGGGAAGGTTTATTTTTTTAAATAGGACAATTGCTATAACCCGCGCATCCGTATGAAGAGTTATTATATATCTCGTTTAATTTATACCAAAAACCTTTTGTCAAAATAACTGCAAGGTTAAATAAAAATGGCTCAGAGGACAAAAGAATTTCTTAACTTCCTTAGCAGGCACGCCATCAAATCAGTTCAAATTGTTTGTAAACTTTAGATGTGTTCTAGAAAATGTTTATAAAACTATTTTTGATAAGTCTAAACATTGTTGCAGGGAGTTCAAACGATTAGAATTGAAAAACAAACAAAAATTATAACATTCTTGCCACATAAAATATAAAATACATTCTTATTTTCTGCAAACTTAATAAATAGTCTCTACAACTTTAGTCTTAAATAATACTTTATACAACCAACCAATACTGTAAGGGATTTAAAAAAAAACAGTGGCTAAAGAATAGAACATTTCTTAACTACCATTCACTACCAAATATGATACAATTTATCGAAAATCTTCTAAATAGTATCTAAAACGTTTCTCTGAAACAAACATTCGTACATTTGAGATTTTTTTTTTTTTTTTTTTAGGAATTGTGTTGGCGTCATCCGCAAAGCTAATGAGATACACATTTTTACTGATTCTTCCGCAACATTCACGTATTCAATAATAGGTTTGGACAATGCTTTCTTGGGCAACCCCGATATTTGTTGTTTGGATATCAGAATTGACAATGTGGACCTAATCATTCAGGCTGAGCAGAATGGGTACTATATTCTTCATGTCATTAAGATAAAACTGAAATAATTCTGTGTTTTTAAACTATTCCCAGTTAAAATAATGTTTTTTATTCAACATTATATTTTGATTAATCGTGTCAAATCGTGTTAGATGCGTTACAAAAAATTCCTATCGATTCATCATCAATTGCCTTGTATCGGTATCTTTTATAACAAAAATCAGCAAAAGCTGTTTCAGTGCTTCTAGCTGTTGTAAATTTGATAGTATTTTGTAATTTTCATACATATAATTTCAACACATTGTTCAAATATTATTGCAAAACAAGACATAACTGCTATCAGACGTTAATTTTATATATTTGATTTATTACCTTTCTCATGCAGAGAAATAGTTATTGCAATTTGAAGATATTATGGAAAGATTACAGTAGTAAAATATGACTTTATTATAGGAAATAAAGGAACGTATATACTATTAGAAAACCAACCAACTAAAAAAAATAATAATTATAAAAATTAAAATTGCCAAATTTACAATAACATTCAAAATATTGCGTGACCTGATACGTACAGAGCGGACCATGGGGCGAAAGAGGACGCGTGATGTTGTAAAAAGTAAAATAAAGAAAAGACATTTAATAGGTCACGTTTGATCCACGAAATATGACTATAATCATAAAAACAATAAATCTTGTCTCAATAAAAGTTTACAATTAAAGTTCTACAGAGTTTCGTTAAATCATATCTGTGCAATATTAGGATATAGATGTTTCATTGCTCAATATAGTTCGAAGGAAATGGAAGAGTTCTCAATTGGCTTATTTCTATTTTCAAAACACAACGACTTACTGTCACCGAAACAAGTTTTGAAGTCGAAAGTTTAAAATAAATTTTATTCCCTACAGAAATCCTCTGCGATAGTTGGGACATCTAGCGGGCAAATTCTAAACTCATCGTGCCTGACGTCTAGCGGCGTAAAGCTGAACTAACACATCATTCGTCCATTTCACGAGCTACACGCGTCCGTTACATGACAAGTTTTAAACTAAAATTATTTAAATTCTGTACGTAATGTTTCAGTTTTGGGCTACAGGAATTGTAAAGGATACTCAATTTGATTTGTATGTAAAATAAAGACCGTGTACAGTTCTTATAAATATGAAATACGTCGTTTTAAAAATTTATTAATTACAATTTAGTAACAAATAATTTTTTGATAAAGCTTTTTCTACCACAATTGCAAAAATCAAAGCTTGGTCTTATAATGCTGTAATTTACAATTTTTTTACCGACAGTGCTATTCGTGGGATAAATAATTTCCGTCGTGCTTGCAAAACTATGGATCTCGGCCTTAAACTAAGTAACGTGAACGACGAAGCCCGACAACGACTTTCAAGTGACAAGGAGTAAAGAAGGAAATAATAATTAAATGTGGTGTACGAATACTCATTGCCCACCAACTATGTACTACCTACTAGTGCTAATCCATGTATTGCCAGACATAAAATAACCAATTCTCTTTTATATAAAATATCTTTACATTAAAATAAACATAGTGTCAGGATAATACTAATAATAAGTAATGAAGTAACTGAAGCGTGTACACAAACAAAACTGTATAATTCTCATCATAAACGTTCCTTGAAATTCTACCATCACATATATAATCCTTTAATATTATCATAATATAGTTACCAAAAATAACAAGTCAACTCGAAAAAACCAAAACAACGCCTACAGGCATATTGCAACCTACATCGAAACGATCATAAGACTCAAACCCAGACACTTCATAAACCCACAGAGATGGTCAGGAGAAATTACATTTCATATACTACAGATGCTGTACTAAAAAGACACATGTATGCCAATAAGAACAGGTGTAACCGCCATAACTGAAAGTAATATATAAAAGAAACAATACAATAAATATCACAGCCTCAAAAAACATAAGACAGGAGAATGAACCAAAAGAGAAATTTCAAAAGTCTAAACTGAACAGAAAATTAGGTAAATATTGACGTAAACACATGAGAGTACAATTAAGTATAAATATATATTTAAAAATTTAAAATACCTAGCGTAAAAAAAAACGCATTCAGAAAGATCAGACATCGCTTCCCCAACACAAAACGTTCGAAGGTAATAGTCACAATCCCTAATAACATACATGTGAAATAGAAAGAGTTAAAGACACAGACTTTAAAAAGAGAATCAATCGTTAAAGACGTGTAAAAGTTAAAGGACTAAGCTAAATGAATATAATGAAGCGTGCGACATTAAAAACCCATATGGAAGAGAGATTCCGCATTATAATTAAGTATATTGAAAGGAATTGCGAACTCTTGTTCGCACAAATCATTTTAATTATGTATGTTCGCACACAAGTTGAGAAAAAATGGATTAGTGTAAGAAATTTGATGTTTGCTCAAGTGTTACGTAGTGACAAGAAACGATAAATACGGAATTATGTATATTTAGATACCAACCATACAATTATAACAATTTAATACGAAACATATAAAAAAAAATCCTCGGGTATGTCGTATATCTAGAACCATACTGTCACCACTAGTTGCCTGTACACATAATGAAGTAATAATAATAAAACATCCAGTGGTTACAAACTGAAATATTACATAAATATGCACTTAACAATGACTTAGGTTATCCAGAAGCATATAGATATAAATATACAATTAAAAAGCAAACCAAATTACCAATAATATGGAATCACTTCAAAAAGTAAACAAAGTTCAGACATTACAAACACAGAAAGGTGAAAAAAACGCAAATAGATCAGTAAGATGAAGCTTCAAAGACCAATTCCCTCGCGGACGAAGGATGATAATCATTGCAAAAGCACACATTGTCCCACATATGTATCGAAACACAAGGTTAGATCGTAACACACACACACACACACACGACTTCCAGGATGTTTCCACCATCATGTTTGGAACCTTTATACTTATTTTAAATCTAAATTTACATTGATTAACAACGAGAACTGTAATATATAAACAGCAGCACCGATAGTAGCTAAACACAACACACTTAATAGAATATTCTCCATCACTTTCACAAACCCATATAAAGACCTTAAACTCTGCCGACCACCGCAGCCCAGCACGAGTTGCCAGACGTGTACTTCACAGACAGAAGGGGTTGCCATTGCGCAACCAATATGTAATTATTGTAAAAGACGCATCTAAAAAATCAAACATGTACGTTAAACCAGGCTAGCAATCTCATAGTTTAAGTGAAAACAGGCCGGAAGACAACATGGTAACATAATATTAGCTATTCCTAAACCTTAAATACATACAATGTAAGAAATCGCACTAGCCAACTTAACACTCATATTCCACAAAACATAAGTTCACCGAGATACAATGACACACGAATATATGCATGAATGATAGATAAATACTATACAAGACACAAAATTCAAAACATATTTATCAAAGTACCCTTTCAATACTAACCCCAATGAAGCAGAAAATTCCATTACACCCCAAGCATTGTATATGAAAGTAAGCACATATCACAATTGAACTAGAAAAAATAAATATAAAAAAAAAGCTAGCGTACACACAGACAAATATTCATCATAGCACCATTGGGTGGAAAGAAGAGAGTACCATCAATTTCATCTCTACAGCCACATCCATTAAGAAATATATATATATATATATATATATATATATTATTAACCTCACAGGAATCTTTTAGTGTATAATCGTTGTGAAGCAAATTAGGAGGATAAAATTACAATTTTTTTAAAAAATAAATCTAATTACAATTATTAAAAAGTATGTGCGCTAACTCACAATTGTAAAACAATTAATGAAAAACATACAAAACCTCTCTCTTCATATCTCTCTCTCTTTCTCTCTCTCTCTTTATCTCTCTTATTCGCTCTATATACTGGTTGCGAAATTCCACGATTGATACAATTAACTTAGAGATAACCCCCACACCGATGCATTGTAACGTCAACTACATTCCGCTTTTGAGAGGGAAACTAGAGCAACTCGAGAACACTCGCAGGCTCACAGCAACGTCCGCCACATTTACACACAGAACTAACCACTCGTACCCACCGGATGATATACGAACCCCGAGCAAAAGGCAAATACCTCCGCTTAAACACAATACCAAGTGATCTAAATATAGAACGATAGTGCTAACGCGAGCAAACACATTGGTTGAAAACTTTTTAGAGTAATGGAAACAATACGCTCTTCAATTCTGTGTGTGTCAACTCTGGAAAATCATTACGTAGCGGCGGCAATATTTTACAACATCTTTTATAAAGAACCCTAAAGGAAAAATATCTCAAAGTAAACGATGAAAACAAAAAAACGTAGTATTTGTCGGTCGATGGTAGTGAAATAATGTGAGATAAACCATTAAAATAATGTTAAATAAATATATTAATTTTTACTATAAAATGAATCCACGTATAACCATAAGTATTTGATAATAAATCAACAAATCAACATAGATTTAAATTAATTAAAAAGTTGTAATAATAAATTCTTAAATAAATTTATTTCCTTTAACAAATTAACATATAGGTTTAAATTAATTAAAAAAAATAGTTTAATGCGAAATTCGCCGACGTTTCGATCGACATTGCAGTCGCCATCATCAGGAAGCAATTATCTACAAAGTAGTTGTAATAATAAATTCTTAAAATAAATTTATTTCCTTTAACAAATTAACATATAGGTTTCAATTAATTAAAAAAAAACAGTTTAATAATAAATTTTAAAATCTATTCATTTTTTTTTATAAAAGGACTCTGCTTTTAACCATTAGTTTTTGATAATTTTCAAAAAATAAACATAAATTTACAAATAAACATAAATTTAATTATTAAAAATATTAATTCATAACAATATTATTAAAAAAAATTTTGCGGCCGTATAGAGATTGTTTTTTTATCTAGCCTTGATGGGAAGTTAACAATAATCTTATAAGCATTTACAACATGACTCATATAATATTCTTTCACTCCATATTTAGAACACCACACACTATGTAATGAGCGAAAGGGAAGGATGGATAACACTTAATATTTTTTGTATGATTATTTAATATTGATGGTATGACTATTTCAAATTAGTTAGCGGTATATTGGGGTCTTTATACTTGCAATGATACATAGTTTATTAGAATAACATGCTATGTTTATAGCCGCGAACTAGTTTACTTATATGAAAGATAATGTAGTCAGAGCTGATGATAAGCATATGTATTACAGAGACCGTTAAAACGACTTATGTTTATATTCCTACAAAGTTTGACTGTATAAACCTGCAGGTATTTAGTTTAGGGTTTAACACGTTTTACTTACATATATATATTATTTAATGGCTATACATACACTTTATTACTATATTTAATAACGTCTTGTGGCTATATCGCTTTGTACTTCCTATTTATTGCCTACACAAATGCTATAACGAATTTTATTTATTACTGAATGTATACTAGCTGGGCTAGCACTAAAGACTCGTATGTGCGTCTTTTTAACAAATGGGAATAGCATGTTTTGTCTCTGGTGTTGTGCCGTTCGTTCGCGAGGCCTTATGTGAGCTGTGGTGTATTTTCGGTTGCTTAATAACATATTTTGATTATGTAGGTATTTATGGTTATTGATATTTATTTGTGTTGTCATTTATCGGGCCGTGTCATTAGGTGTGTTGGAGAGTGTGGTAGTTTTATAATAATGTTCTTGTAGATAGATTTTTTAAAGACTGGTTTTGGTTTATTGTGATTTACTTATGTGTGGTATTTGGGGGGTCCGTCCTTATTTTTTTCATCAATGTGTAACTGAATTAGTATTTTTATAACCTTTCTTGCTGTCGATTGTTTATTTTATTACGTCATATCTTTGTTTTCGCGTTTATTTTATTTTACGTATAGGGATTTTTACTCTTTGTCTCAATAAGCGATTTTATTATTTCATGGGAGTTTTCACTGCATTGCGCTGTATTGCGTTTGTGAGTGTCTTTTGATTGTTTTTGTTATGTTTTAAATGTTTTTTTTTGTTATTTATGGTAATTTTTTTTTGTCACATGCATTCGGCGGTTTCATGTATTACTGGGCTGTACGTTTTTTTATTGTGTTCCACGCTTAGGCTCTCCTGCAAGCTACTATAGCACGCGGCGGGCCAGGGTCGACAAACAAAACTTTCTTTTCGTCGCACCGGGAATTTGAAAACAGTTTTCCGAGTGCGTCTACGGAGTACAGACGTGCGCTCTCGCTTTGTAATATATTTTATAAATTTACTTATCGTTAAATGCTGACGGTTGTGCGGGTTGCTGTCCACACGGCGTATATAGGTGTTACTATTTTTAATATATCTTTTCGTCTGCGTTTTTATTTTTAATTACACGTCGCCGTGTTGGAGTGGGTGCATTCCGGTGAGTTTTTCCTTTATGTATGCTTATTTGCGGTGCGCGAACAGGCTACACGGTCGTTTGTTCAACGTTTATTTATATTTATTTGTTACAAGTCGCCGGGGTGGGCGGGATGCGTTCCGGTGCGTTTTTATTTTATGTATGCTTATTTGCTATTTTTTTTATTACCTCGGTAACTTATGTAAATCGTGCCGCAGCTAATTACTTAACGCTACGTGTTAACTGTAGGGGTCCTAACTATGCTATCCTAATATTATATAATTTAATTATGCTTATTACTTAAAGCATTTTTTTAAAGACATTATTATGCTTATACTATTGTGTGTGGGGTTATAATTGCGCAGTTTATGAGTGACGCTCCAGCGGACAACTTCTTGCTCTCTCTGCGCGGGATTTTTGAGGTTATGTTTCTTTAGTCATAGCTGGTATGGTGGTGTTTGTTTTAAGCATACTGGTGGTGGGGGTGTGGTAGACATAGCTGTTATGGTGCCTTTTTTGAGGTTATGTTGCTCCCAGGTATTTAGTCATAGCTATTATGGTGGTGTTTGTTTTAAGCATACTGGTGGTGGTGGGGGTGGGGTAGACAGAGCTAGTATGGCGCTTTTTTGGGGTTATGTTTCTCTCAGGTATTTCGTCATAGCTATTATGGTGGTGTTTGTTTTAAACATACGCTGGGTGGTGGGGTTGCGGTATTTGCTTTTCGATATTTAAACATGGCGGGTTATTTTCCAAATTTAAATATGACTATTGGAAATTTAATTTTGGCGGTTTAGGCATAGCTCTTATGGCGGGGGTTTCTTTTAGGCATACTTGGGTGTGTGTGTGTTTTAAGCTTACATCATGGCGGCATAGGTATGGCGGGGGTTTTAAGCATACAACATGGCGCCTATATTATGCTTATAATATGACGTGGGGATTTTATTTCCACCTCTGTATATTCCTTGTGCTTGCTCCTTTCCTATACGCAGCGATGGCCTGACCTTGTTTCTCTGTGGAAAACACTTTCACTGTTACACAGCAGGTAAACACATTCCTGGTCGCACGAGCGAGGTTTCCAGCACGGCGTTTGTAATGCTTAACACATTGGCCGAGAGCCATTTACTACACAATGTTTTTAAATATTCTTAATATTATTAAAACTTTTAACTATGCTTAATATTTATTTTACTCGGCGTAACGTAATGCTTAACACATTGTTTACACAATATTATGGATTTTAATAATGCTTAACACATTGTTTTTTAACTATGCTTATTACTTGGCGTGTTGCACACACACAGTATTGTTTTTAAAAACATTATTATGTTTATAATATGATGTGGGGATTATAATTGCGCAGTTTACGAGTGACGCTCCAGCAGGCAACATCTCGCTCTCTCTGCGCGGGATTTTGAGGTTATGTTTCTTTAGTCATAGCTAATATGGCGGGTGGGGCTTTTAGGCATAGCTATAATGACTGTATAATTTAAACATTTTTTTTTTCGAAATTTAAATATGGCTGTTGGAAATTTAAATATAGCGGTTTGCTTTTCGTAAGTTAACTGTTTAGGCATAGCTAGTATGCTAGCATTATTTACGCGTAGTGTTATTTTATTTCTTTTCGAAAGTTAACTGTTTACGCATAGCTAGTATGGCTGTATTTTTTTAAATTTAAATATAGCGTTATTTTATTTATTTTCGAAATTTAAATATGGCGATTAAGCATAATTGTATTGGAGGGGTTTAGTCATAGCTAATATGGCGGTAATTGATTTTAGCGTACTTTTTGTAATTTAAAAACATGGTGGTTTAGACATAGTTATTATGGGGTGGGGTTTTATAGACATAGCTATAATGACTGTATTATTTAAAAAAAATTTAAATTTAAAGACATGGTGGTTAAGCATAATGGCGGTTAGGCATACTTGGGGTGGGGGACTGTTTAGGCATAGCTGGTATGGTGGGGCCTTTAAGCATATTTTTTAAAGACATGACGGTTGTGGAGTGGTGGGGGTTGCTTTTCGAAATTTAAACATGGCGGCGATTGTGGAGTGGTGGGGTCTATAGGCATAGCTAGTATGGTTGCATTTTTTAAGACATGGCGGTTTGGCATAATGGCGGTTAGGCATACTTGGGGTGGGGGGTTATAGACATATATTTTTTCGAATTTTAAAGAAATAGCTTCTTTTAAGCATAGCTTCTTTAAAGCATATATGCGTTATTTAATTCCCCATACTTCATATGGTTCCGTGGTCTAGTGGTCAAGGCGCACGCCTCCTGACCACGACGTTGGTGCGTCCCCGGGATCGAATCCACCCAGCGCCTAGGCTTTTTTGTATACAATTCCCACTTTCGGAGCGACGGTGGCGCGCTCCGGTAACTAAAGGCTGTACTAAGATGGCGGCCTCCAGCAGACGGAAAAAAAGATGGCGGCCCCAGCAGACGGTGGCGCGCCCTGGTAGCCAATGTCAACAACAATGGCGGCCTTCGTGAGACAAGATGGTGGCGCCCATGAAACAAGATGGCGGCGCCCATGGGGGGGTACTGGCCCTGTGTTTACATTTTTATGTTTACATTGAGCCAGAACCCCCTTACTACTCCTACTGTCATTTTTCCTCGTTTTACTTCTTCTGAAAAGTCTGTCATTAACACACTTTTTAGTTTTCTTCTGCAAACTATTTTGTAAATTATCAGCTTTTCTTTTGATTGCAGATGCTGCCTTTTCTACCTTAGCAAGGTGGGCAGAAAAGTACCCACCTATCTGCTCATTAAAGAGACCCGTGTGTTAGGAACTTTAGTAAAAGATGTGTGGCAGTTTAGATAGTAGATAGTCAACATTTATTGCAGTACATATTTCATTAATGGCCTCCTTCCCTTCAGCCATCCTTACCTCGCCACGTGTTTTATTATACAATTTTGTTTCAAAAACTTCAATTAAAAAGGGACTTTTAGGAACTTGAATAAAATTAGAGGACTTTTAGGGACAAGCAGAAAAAAAGGGACTTATAGGGAATTCTAGGGACCGCTGGCAGCCCTGGGCTTTGGTAAATAAATAATAAATTATCTGTTAACTTATACAGTATAATAAAAAACAGTTTATATTAAATATCTATAAGGTTATCGCATAATTAGAAAACAATTTCATAAAATTAAATAGAAGAAACGTTTAAGCATAATGTAGGACTATTCTTAAGTTACTTAGTAATACGTTTTCATAACTGTATTAATACGAATTTAGTACAGCATACTCCTTACGTCATGCTAATTTAATGTGGGTTAAGGTAATTTTTGAAAAACCTTGACGATAAAATTTTATCTAATATACAGGTAAAATAAAATCCATTTACCTTGCAGAAGTTACAGGTTAACTGATGTACTTTCGTCGAAAAATTCTTCTGGAGTGCTAATACCTTCACCAGTCACTGCTTCAAATGTACTACTGACGCCAAACCTCTGCACGCAGGACTGCCGGATGGGCAAGATAGTCAGAAAATCGCTTATGATCCTTCCCGTTTCCTGTTGACCGGCTGAAAACTGCACGCACCGCTTTTACAACATGGCATAAAAAAATGTGTCCCCAACCGCCCGCAAAGCAGATACATCTTTCCAGGGGGAAAAAATTAATTGTGGTATTTTCAAAGGGCAATGTATCCGAAAAAATATCTTCAAAAAGGTTAAGTTTCTAGAAGATAATGCTGGAACATTAAAACATTCAAAAAAAAACTCTCTCTCGCGCGCTCTCTCTCTCTCTCTCTCTTTAGATAATGAAAACAATGTACTAAAAGAATCTCGATTTTCAAACTTGAAACCATATACATACATGTTGCAGTGCGCGTCTCCACATATCTCAGCCAGCAAACCCCCTTCCCCCTGCCGATCATCCCAACAACCTACCACGCCGCTATCTGATATCCTGAACCTGCCGAGTGTCACCCATGGGGAGGCGGAATGGATTATTTTTTCGTCCGCAACTGCGCACGACGTCATGTGGCTGAGAGCTAACCTGTGCCACGCCCGCAGCCAGACAGCACTCCCGCACAACTTCTCACTCAACTCGCTCGTTCTCTCACACTATTTCAATAAATCTTTTCAAATCTTCAACATAAATACTTTAAACCATTGCGCTTCCTACGGATTAATTATATTTCATGCACGTGCCCTAATTCAGCTGCAAAAAAATAAAACGCGTAGACAATTTTTTTCTTCAAAAACCTTCCGAAACACTGTGTGTTAAAAAACATTCTGAAAGCGCATTTTTCTAAATAAATGGAAATTATAAATTACCTACGCCACAAGGAAACATTATACTTTAATATTATGCAAATAAAACACCTCTTAGTTTAATAGTTATGTAAAGGTGGTGTGTTATGTTTTAGATCCATGTAGAAGAGTTACCCGAAAAGCTAACAAGACTATTGCCATGGAAATGGAAATATGGTTAACGAAATATTTTTCAAATGTTTGTAAACAGTAAACAAAATATAAAAACATCTCACAACTGTATAATTAAAATACAAACAACCCTATAGCAAATTTAATTTCAATATGAAAAAGTCTACAATAATGTTTACAAGAAACGAAATTGCAATAGCAATACAAAAATTTCGCAATTTTGTTACATTGTTAACACACACACACACATATATATATATATATATAATTTTTAATAAAGGCAATAAAATGACACACTCAATATCTGGAATACAATAAATACCTTAAGCCCTACATAATTGCTGGAATATTCACAATAAATGCTTTTCTTAAATATAGTAGTTAAAAAACATCGTAAATAAATTATGAACATGTATATTATGGTGAAGGAAAGTGGACACTATCACACTGAAAAATCTTAAGAGGGTAGTTTTCCTCATCTTATTTCTTTCTTTGCGTTTTTCGTCTTGTTCGTTAACATATTTCATGTTCAAATACCTGATACGCATAAACGTTCTTGTCCTGACAAAACAGTTTATAACTTCTTCTGGATATTTATTTTCAGTAGTTCCGCAAATCATTTTAGTCAGTCATTAAAAAATCCGCTCTTTTTTGCACAAATTGTTGCCATGGACATTATCAAAACACATTTCAGCGATCTTTATTAATTCAAAAAATTCATTAGTGGGACATTTTAAGTTACCCTTTATGTATCCAGCTATCGTCCTCCGAATTGAAATCCGTAGTGCCAAGGTCAGGATATTTATTTATGAAACGGTGAGCTATATAGCCAGCAACATATTTCAGCCCTTCAAGAAAAATTTCGTCACTTGAAAGGGGCCTGTCCTCTAAATCTAAGTCTATTTCTTCCATGTCAGCAAGATATATTTCATTTAAAGGTGATTTCTCCTGAAGTGTCTTTGTAAAATGCATTTCCTTGCACAAAAGTAGTTCTGTACTTTCATTCTGATAAGCACTGCCCTGTTCCATTTAACTTGACGAAAAATCACTTACCAAACACATTTCGCCTGTCTTCTCAACCGTGTTTTTCCGTTCAGAAAAAACTGCTGCAGAATGTTTTCTTTTTAAGGACTATGTGTTTAATGTAAACCTACACATTTGATTGGTACATAATGATATAGGCTACTTACCATTTTTTACATTAATTTTGTCGCTTCTGCGGCAGCAATGTATCCATTCTTGTTGAAGATCCTCATGTTTTGGAAAGCGGAAAAACTTTATCCCATCACTGTTTCTGCTACTGTTTTTACAACCGTAAACAGCACAGTATGACATTTAAACGTAATTCGTACACCGTAAACAGCTTTACTGCGAACGAAAGAATGACAAACCGTACAGAGCTACTGTAGCGCAACAACCATGGCAAGAAGCACAGTATGTGGTGGTGAGTCAACGCTCTGTAGTTGCTGGTGTTGGGTGAGCTATCAGCCACGTGACGTCAGCAGCTGCGGGGCGAGGGGAGGCGATGCGCGCGCGCGTACCTGTTGACTTAGTACCATGAGTGTCACCGGCATGCACACAACCCCCCCCCCCCCCCCCCCCCAAACCGCACAACCCCCCCCCCCCCCCCACCAACAATCACACCCACCCGAAATGTTTCTTCAGCGCTATCTGCTGTCTGGATACTTCTGTAGAAGCCGACTCTTCCAGATTGATGTGTCTCAAACTGTCAGGACATTTGTGATCTGCCCCGCGCTTTCTGAACATCTTCCCAGGCAGCTGTTGTTCGGCCTCTGCTAAGACAGCTCCCAAAGATTACTCGGTGGTCGCAATCGCTAACAGGTAGAAATCAAGTTGCAATTTTGGAGCACTAACGACCAAATTTCGGCACTATTGGGCTATTAGTAAGTTTACCTAGAAATAGAAGCTTTACTAAGTGTGTGTATATAAATATATATATATACACACACATATATAGATAGATATAAGATTTTATCTTCATGTCATTATGAGAATATCAAATAGGATGAGAACATTCTGTGTACGCCATTAAAATATGTCGAAACATTTTATGGATTGTTATTTCACACATACTAACCCCAAATTTGTAAATTATAATCAGGCGATATCGAGGTACTTAATCACGGGCTTGTTGTGTTCCATGTTCATCTACTATGTTTCTGCAATAATATTAATATTTTCTCAGAACAGTAGCCCTAATATACTTTACTTTATGTAAACTTTTGTAATTTAAAGTATATACAGATAAATAAATTATTTTGAATTTAAAATGGATATATTAAATTTATTTGTGTATGCTCATTTTATTTTATATATCGAATCAATTTTTATTACAAAATAAGTAACTGTTTCCCATGTATGTGACATGTATAAAAACTGGTGATAGAGAAGATGGGATAAATTATAGTTTGTAGAATGAACTGTGGTGAGACATTGTTGACTTTCCAAATTTGTGCAGTGTTTTAAAGTTTTATTTAAATTTTATTTAAGCAAATAGGAAAAGTATGTTCCGGAGCAACATGAGACTGAGGATTATTGAAATCAGCTGGTGTTCGTGTTGGAATTGCAAAAATTGCCACTAAATTGTACATATCCGCATCATACATTAGACTAATCGTAAGCAAATATTAATTAATTTCGCACATCTATTAATGATATATGCCTATAAATAACCGAAATTTTGCATAATTTTATGAACTGTTTCACGATTATCCCATATATTCCTAAAAATTTCCCTAATTACGTACCCTTTAAAAAATAAATAAAATTCTCACATAATCATCCTGAAAAGCCACAAAAAGATACAAGTAGTTAGATTTAGTAGGTCCGAGCGCAGTGGCCGCTGGCATAGGAGCAAGGAGCAGTGACCTTTGACCCCTGACGTCACTGTTATGACCTTTGACCAATGACATCATCATAGATTTCCTGGAAATTTCCCGATTTTCCGCCAATTTTCCTCAAAATTTCCCGTTTTCCCCCTCAAAATTTCCCTTTTTTCCCTATAAATTTTCCATTTTCCCTCAAAATTTCCCTACAATATTTCCCCATTCCTCCAAAATTCTAACTACCCTCCCATCTCCGGATAGCGGGTTGGAATCATCCTTACCTACCCTCCCATCTCCGGATAGCGGGTTGGTATCCCCCTTACCTACCCACCCATAGATGACATCACCGCACCCCCATCTTGGATTATGTCCTATCCGGTCACCATCATTTCCGACCGCCATTTTGGATTAAATTTTCGCATGCTCTATCATTCCATTATTATTATGCAATCATATAGTATTACATCATATCTGACCGCCATCTTGGATGACCCGGCTACCATATAGTATTATGTCATTTCCGGCTGCCATCTTGGATTACATCATTTCCATTCACCATTTTTGATTTCTAGAACTTTCTACTGTCTCGATTACATCACCACTGATAAGACTTAGGGTTTCGGATTGAAGATTTTCACATTAATATTATACAATCACCAATTTAGTTTATAGAAACACCCACCCACCATTTTTAATCATGAAATCACACCTACCGCCACTGAATTGAGTGCCCCGCTCCTATGTTGACCTTTTCGTTACGACGACATCATACCATTTACATGCATTACACTTTTTCGTTACGGTCACATAACCATCGCCATATTGTATGACCTTGACCCCAACTGACATTTATAATTCTACCATCTTAGAATCAACCATTTTGAATTATGTAATCACACCTTACACCCCAAAATCGAGCACCCTACTCCCATGTGTTGATATTTTCATTATACAGTCATAGTAATTTTATCTTCTGAAGGCAACCATATTGGTTTTTTTAATCCTCACCTTTGACCTATGACATCATGAACATCATATTGGACTACGTCGTCATCACCAGCTCCAAAGCCATCTCGGACTCTAGAACTTTCGATCATTTTTTGAATTATGACATCACACCTATCTCGTAATCTAGTTCCCCACTCCTACATATTGCAGTTGTTGTTAAGACACCAAGCACCCGTATGATTATATCATTATATATTTCATCTTCTGTAGGCAGACATATTGTATTGCCATCACTGTAGCCCCTTTCGAACGACATCTTGGACTATATCGTCTTCACTTGACCTATATCACCTCGAACTTTCCACTATACTGGATTATAGCATTTATGTTCACCTTCTTGTCGCCAACCCTATCTTAACCTTTGGCATCTTGTACATCGCACTTCACATTACTGTGACACCCTGAACTTCCCGCCATCTTGGACTATATCATCACATTTGACTTATAACATATCCACACCGCCGCCATTTTAGATAATGTTATCACCTACTTCAATCTTGACCATAAACATATTGTATTATCATCTCATGTATGCACCCCCATACTTGATTATATAATCATACTAACTTTCATCCTCTGCTAGAGTATGTAGATTAATTATTCGTAATGAGCATCACGTGATCATCCCAAACACTAAGATAAAAAAAACTTATTACCATTAAACTTATCACGGTCCTTATACCAAAGTCATATTGCAGACTTGTGCACTGTGGCACTCAAACTGACTTACATAGCTTACGTTTTCTTTACGTTCTTTCATTTGCGCTTACATTTTCTTAACATGCTTTCACTTGCGACTACAATTTCTTTGAGGGCTTTCCTTTACACTTATGTTTTATTTGAGTGTTTTAAGGTTCGCTTATGTTTTCTTTACATGCATTCCTTTGCGCTTACATTTTATTTATATTGTAACTAAGTATCTCATGTAAACAATATTTAAGTATCCATATACATCATTAATCTTAATAGCAAATGTTATGGTCATGCATGCATCCTTATTTTTATAGTTGTCACCATAAAGTAAGCAGGATAAATTAAGGGAAATAAAAATACATAGTATACATGAAAAAATTTATTTTATTTATAAAGTTTATTATATACACAGTATTTTACATAAAATGCAACATATATTTATCTAGTGGGTCGAAATGACTAATTCTCAGCTCCAAACGGTTCACCGAATTCAGCGTCCAACCAGATCCTTTACCCATATATTCTTCTTCTTCCTTGCAGAGTTTTTCGATACTCTGTTTAACTGACTGCTTCACGTCGTTTGAAGTATAGATTGGAGCAGCCGATGTCTTGAAAGCACGCTTGCTCACTTGATTCTCGTGCGGCTCCGGTTTACCATATAGACAATCCAACCATAAGTTATATTTTAAAGGCCCGTGCGATGCTGTATCGTCCATAAGCTGTTGTATTATATTCTGCTCAATATCACTCAGAAAAGAGCAAATATCTTTGGCCTCACTAAAAGTATTTAGATAGTAATAGTCTTTCAGAACTCCTCCAAATGCAGATTGTGCCAAGTAAAATCCATTAACATTTGTCTGTAACTGACCAAGCACAGTGTTAGATTTATGTCCAGATGACGATGCGGGTGGTTGTTGTTGCTGATGATCTCCTTTAATGCTGGAGCCTGTGCGCATGGGTAACTCTAGTTTAAATTCAGGAGTCGTGACGTTCGCATGCTGTTCTACAGGCAAGCGAACTGCACCTTTACAAATCTTCATATGTCTTTTCAAATTATCTTTGCGAGTAAACCACTGATTGCACTTAACACACCGAATCTTTATACGAGAGGGACTCTTCATAAATTTACTTCTCTCGTGCCTTCGCGCATGATGAGCAAATGCAAACATCATGTCGCAGTAGTTGCAAGGATGTCTATTTCATGTGCCTTCCAAGACTTGAGCAGATGTGTTCGACGACGCAACACTTAAACTATTTGACACATCAATCCAACGCTGTTGTGCTGATGTCCTCACTTTCGACCGCTTAGCTCTTCCTTTGCATATATTCAGGTGTATTTTCAAATCATCGTTGCGAGTAAACTTCTTCTGGCATTCATTACAGAAAACAATAGCGCAAGACGGATTCTTCAGGCAATTACTCTTCTCATGACGTCTCATATTAAAACTTGTTGAGAACATCATATTACAGTGCGGACACCGATGCTTCAATGGAGATTCTTGCTTCATACTGGATTTCGAAGAACTAGGGGTAGGATCCATACTCTCCTCAGATTTCTTTGTTGTTAAACAAGGAAGAGAACTCCCAAGCGATGTTCACTCTTCGGAGTCAGGATGACAACTATGCTACTAATTCCGTCCACATCCCTACATATAAAGCCAACCCCTACCCCCACTACGGCACTCTTCACATCATCAACATGTTTACTTAAGACTCAGCTTACACAGGGTCTCTCTCTCTCTCTCTCTCTCTCTGCTACTCCAAATCATTCAATTATCCTAGAAGTCTTGAAACTATCTAGATGATGCAGATTCATAACCTGACCAATTCAATCATGAGATGATTCTTGGTATGGTAAACACAACTAAAATACATCTCCAACTGCCATGATATATTATTAATAAAAAAAGCCTAGCATCCTCTTAAATATTAACATCCGTATAGGACTTTGAACACCTCATTTAATTTCAAAAACTCCCAGCCACTATATCTACGCGGAACAATAAATAATTAATACTATCCCAACTCAGTCTCACACCAGCATATTTGTGTTATATTATCCACTTTATTTTTCGTAAAGTCATCATTCCAACATAACCTACTGACATAATACTTAGATAACGTTATGTAGCATTCCGTCCCATTATATCAGTTAAAGTTGTTACCGTGCATAACTATACTCTAGCCATTGTTCCAAAGCAGCCAGAATTTAATACTATCAGCCCATCATCATCAAACTACTTAATATAATTCCATAAACATTTACTATATGCAAAGATTAACTACACCATAGTAAATATACAACATAGGCCCACCCAACAATCCAAAATGAATATCGGTCAAAAGGCAGTTTTAAATCTACGAGCCATAACATACATTCCTATTCCTCAGCCCGCAGTACCCAACATTCTTCAGCTTACAAACTCTTTAAATTAAACATTTAATTATGTATTTCCTTTCATTCTTTGAATGTTTCTTGCAGTAAAGAATTTTTTTGAGTCAAATACTATTTACAGACAATACAATTCACCATCCTGCCATATAAAAAAAGAGATCATATCTCGACTTAACCATAGGATAAATCCATGCAGCATCTTAAAAACCAACTAAATAGATAATACTTAAGATATGTACAAAGTCCGATCTGACATTCTGGTCGAGTCATTGCATATGAATACAAATATGAGAAGGGCTATGAGGAGGAGGGCTATGAGGAGGAAGGATATGAGGAGGAGGGATCGTAGCATACATAAATTACACCAAACTTTACTCAAATACCAACTATATCAACCAGAAAAGTAAATTATAAGAGTTATGTTTCCAATCCAAAATACTTTTCCGATCAATCATTCAGAAACCCAGACATAAAACACATAAATTTCGTCTAAGATCAAAATAACTGCAAAGTCAACATATAATAATACTGATGTCACAGTCTAAGCCATAAGATCTATGTCCATCGCATTTTTATCAACCTTTTCCCTTATCCACCTAAAGTGTATGAAATCTAAGGCCAGCAAAAAGAAATACTCGATACATATCACCCATTTTAATTGTCCTTTTTCACAATGAAAATACCTGTAATGATTATGCATAGGGATTCCGAAACCAATTTCTTACTTAAATAACAACTACTATGCCACCAATTCATATTATAAGTACTAGTAATACCACATCTCCTTACCCACATAATACAAACGTAAAGTCAAAAAAAAATTAATCAACCATCATTCTCAGTTCTCATATTCCTCAACATGTTAGTAGATCTACATAACAACAATATGTAAAGTCATATGTATAAGTATTTACAAAACTTGCACGAATCGGGAAGTTAAACCATACAGGCTAAACATTACTTTAAGACTTTTATATGCAGAGCATAAATATCATATTATTTTTCGAAGAATAGAACATGTATTTGGCATAAGCATTGCCGCTAAGCTACATACATACAAGTTAATGGCATTAGCACTCATTCGATTATTGAGTAACAATATTGAAGCAACATCTACAATGTAATGTCAGAAAAAGGAGAAGTAAATGAAATGAGAAGGATCTAGAATTAACAACAAATGCTGGAATTTGGCACATAGCTATATTTTACTATAATCACTGATCCAGCTAGGTACATTATATCAGGAACAAGTTCTTACACTTTCAATTACCTCCAACAATATTCAATATTCGATAATTCTGGATTCAGCTGCGAAAACATATCGTGAAAGAAAATGTTTTTTATCAGGTTCTTGTAGTCGGACATTACTTAATGTGCCAAGTTAAATCTCTTTAGGTGAATATATATTACACACCATTAATGAACAATCATTTCCAACTGCTTCACTTATAAATCACATCATCATCATCTGGAAGCCGGCGAGATCTTGTAAACTGGAGGCCAGTCTCATAGTAGTTTGTGCTGGGCTGGATGCTTTCATAAGAATGAAATTATATGTTGCAGCGACTCATGTGCACATTCAAAATATCACTTCGTGAAAACAACTTTCCACATCTATCACACTGATGCGACTTGGAGGTAGGATTCACAAGACAATGATGTTCTTCATGTCGCCGAGCACTACTGCTGCTTGCAAACTTCTGCTTACAATATCTACACAAAATTTCGCATTTACACTTCACAATATGGAGGTTAAAATTTTCTCGTCGCATCAACAACTTTCCACATCTGTCACACAGAAGGTTTATATCGGGGGAAGTCTTCATACACTCATATTTTCCAGCACGTGATGATTCTGGTGACACTATAGGTGATGTAGGCGTTGGTAATGGCGGGTGCGATGACTTCGGCTTCATTTCTTGTGTAGTAGAATGATTCACTGCTAGTAATCTACCACTAAATGTTTGGCCCATTGCAGGAGAAAAAATAACCCGGGAAGGCTATCCCAATGAGTCTCCGCTATTTAAAGCCCAGAAACAAACTGATGGATTGCTATTTACATCGCGCCTTATATACTCTCGAAACCATGATCACATCATATTTACCAATCAAAAGAAGCCGAGTTCTCTTACATACATAAATATGTATTCACATGGACATGCACTGCACTCACTGAATACACACAATGATCATACAATGAGACTAAAAACTAGCTCCAAATGGATCCAAATACCTTCAGTAGCTATAATAGCTCCAACTGCTACCATAGCTCCAACTATCTCCAATAGCCCAAATAAGTTCATTAGCTCCAACTATCTCCAATAGCCCAAATAAGTTCATTAGCTCCAACTAGCTCCAATAGTCCAACTAACTTCATTAGCTCCACCTAGCCCCAACAGTCCAATTATCTCCAACTAGCTCCAATATCAACAACTGCTACATTATCCCCAACTAACTTCATTAGCTCCAACTAGCTCCAACAGCTCCAACTAGCTCCAATAGTTCCAACTAGCTCCAATAGTTCCAACTGCTATAATAGTCAAACTGCTAAAATGACTCAAAACTAATCCAACTGCTAAAATAGCTCCAAACGGCTCCAACTATCCAAATAAATCCAATAGCTCCAACTAGCTCTAATAGCTACAATAGCTTTAACTAGCTTCAGTACTTAAATTAGCTCCAACCTCATCTGACTCTAGCGCCTCAATTGCCCCACAGACTTTAAAGCACCAACCGATTTCAGATATAATATTACACGAAATAAAATAAAAAAAGTTTATATTCATATTAAAATTTATTTCACAATTTTATACACGTTTCCATAAACATATTATTGTATGTAGCCTGCTCTCCTTAGTTAACGAAGTATAGTCAATGTTTCTTTGGTGATGGATACTTTTTCGGCATTTTGAAAAGCAACTAGAAGCCTTAACCTATCGACCAATACATTAGGATCAACCCATGATGTGTAATCTATCTCGCTTATTGTTATTAATATTTTTAAGCTATCTGAAGTCTTCTGTTTTAACAACCGTCTCATTGTCTTCCACGCAGTGATCATCAAAAGAATGACCAGGTTTCTTTATTTTTAACACGACGTTTCCATCGTTTAGGTCTCAACGCTTCAACATATTCTTTAATCTTTTTTTTATCTTCGGGTGCTTCATCAAAGTCTTTGATGTTTTCAGTAACACAACACTTCCCTTGTTTAGATCTCACAACTTCATCACATTCTTCAATCTTGTCAGTTTCGGGCACTTCATCAAAATCTTCGATACCTACGGTTCCATCGTTTAGGTCTCAAAACTTCATCACAGTTCATAATCTTGTGAGCTTTAGGAGCCGCATTACAGTCTTTGATATTGCCAGCTTCGAGTGCTTCATCAAAATCTTTGAAGTTGTCAGCTTCAGCCTGTTCTATGTTGTTCATAATTTAGTGAAGGTAACTTGAATTTGGTGTAAATAATTTTTTTATTTCGAATGAAGACACTATTTTCATTATTAGATTTCAATTCTATTTCATTAGTGATATCTAGTTAGAGTTGGTAGAACCAGCATTTTCAACTTCGAGTTCATAATAATTTTTTAATAATTTATCTTCTTTCCTCTTCTTCGCTGTTGTAGACCTGACATCGTTATCATTAGATAGCCTGGTTGCACATATCTTGTGATGTTTATTCAACAAATATCTTCGACCAAAGTATTTCTGACACAGATTGCAACTAAATGGCTTTTGGTAAGGACTTAATGTACACTCTAATCTGTCATGTCGCTTCGCATTTTTTTTCCCCTCAAGGTGAATTCCTTGTCGGAATATACACACCTGTGTCCTTTCGACTAATACCAGAAGCATATTGGGAGTTTTAATTTGTAACAAATACTTAAATATTATTTTTTTAACATGCCATCAGCGGTAACTAATTTTCCTTTTTTAAAATATGTAGGTTGCAAGTAGTTTCGCTTCATGCTAACATATATCACCACATGCTGTATCAAAGTAAAGTTTGTGTATAATTAGGTAGGATGCTCTCTCACAGTCACAAGAGATGGAGAGATTCGTTAGACCTCTAGGGGGGAAGAATTATTTCTCAAGGAAAAGATCAGGTAACATACCGAACTGATGCTGGTAGCGATAAATAATCCATGTTAGCTTCTACAGCCAATACAACTTATGTGTTATTTTAATAGTAGACTTATAAAATTCCAACACCAAGAATAAATGTTACTACTAAGATAAATAAAATAATAAATTGGAGAAGGAGATGAATCAATGTATTTGAATATTAGAATATGTCGTTGCGGATGAATTTGTGTTGACAGCTTTCTTAATATTTTTTTTTATAACAACTGCCTGCAGTCAGCTAAAGAAAAATCAAGCTATAATAAAATAAATTATCTCCCACGACAGACAATTTCTTTTCTGATGTAGGTGGGCACCATATATATATATATATATATATATATTATATAACTTATGCTAAAGCATATAATATGCTTAAGCATAAATAAATTTTAATTTTAGATATGTTAACATATATATGCTTCAGCAAATGTTTTAAATATATCTAATACAAATATGCAAGCATAAAAGATATGGTGCCCACCTACATCAGAAAAGAAATTGTCTGTCGTGGGAGATAATTTATTTTATTATAGCTTGATTTTTCTTTAGCTGACTGCAGGCAGTTGTTATAAAAAAAATATTAAGAAAGCTGTCAACACAAATTCATCCGCAACGACATATTCTAATATTCAAATACATTGATTCATCTCCTTCTCCAATTTATTATTTTATTTATCTTAGTAGTAACATTTATTCTTGGTGTTGGAATTTTATAAGTCTACTATTAAAATAACACATAAGTTGTATTGGCTGTAGAAGCTAACATGGATTATTTATCGCTACCAGCATCAGTTCGGTATGTTACCTGATCTTTTCCTTGAGAAATAATTCTTCCCCCCTAGAGGTCTAACGAATCTCTCCATCTCTTGTGACTGTGAGAGAGCATCCTACCTAATTATACACAAACTTTACTTTGATACAGCATGTGGTGATATATGTTAGCATGAAGCGAAACTACTTGCAACCTACATATTTTAAAAAAGGAAAATTAGTTACCGCTGATGGCATGTTAAAAAAATAATATTTAAGTATTTGTTACAAATTAAAACTCCCAATATGCATCTGGTATTAGTCGAAAGGACACAGGTGTGTATATTCCGACAAGGAATTCACCTTGAGGGGAAAAAAAAAATGCGAAGCGACATGACAGAGCAGAGTGTACATTAAGTCCTTACCAAAAGCCATTGAGTTGCAATCTGTGTCAGAAATACTTTGGTCGAAGATATTTCTTGAATAAACATCACAAGATATGTGCAACCAGGCTATCTAATGATAACGATGTCAGGTCTACAACAGCAAAGAAGAGGAAATAAGATAATTTATTAAAAAATTATTATGAACTCGAAGTTGAAAATGCTGGTTCTACCAACTCTAACTAGATATCACTAATGAAATAAATTGAAATCTAATGATGAAAGTAGTGTCTTCATTCGAAATAAAAAAATTATTTACACCAAATTCAAGTTACCTTCACTAAATTATGAACAACATAGAACAGGCTGAAGCTGACAACTTCAAAGATTTTGATGAAGCACTCGAAGCTGGCAATATCGAAGACTGTAATGCGGCTCCTAAAGCTCACAAGATTATGAACTGTGATGAAGTTTTGAGACCTAAACGATGGAACCGTAGGTATCGAAGATTTTGATGAAGTGCCCGAAACTGACAAGATTGAAGAATGTGATGAAGTTGTGAGATCTAAACAAGGGAAGTGTTGTGTTACTGAAAACATCAAAGACTTTGATGAAGCACCCGAAGATAAAAAAAAGATTAAAGAATATGTTGAAGCGTTGAGACCTAAACGATGGAAACGTCGTGTTAAAAATAAAGAAACCTGGTCATTCTTTTGATGATCACTGCGTGGAAGACAATGAGACGGTTGTTAAAACAGAAGACTTCAGATAGCTTAAAAATATTAATAACAATAAGCGAGATAGAATACACATCATGGGTTGATCCTAATGTATTGGTCGATAGGTTAAGGCTTCTAGTTGCTTTTCAAAATGCCGAAAAAGTATCCATCACCAAAGAAACATTGACTATACTTCGTTAACTAAGGAGAGCAGGCTACATACAATAATATGTTTATGGAAACGTGTATAAAATTGTGAAATAAATTTTAATATGAATATAAACTTTTTTTATTTTATTTCGTGTAATATTATATCTGAAATCGGTTGGTGCTTTGGAGTCTGTGGGGCAATTGAGGCTCTAGAGTCAGATGAGGTTGGAGCTAATTTAAGTACTGAAGCTAGTTAAAGCTATTGTAGCTATTAGAGCTAGTTGGAGCTATTGGATTTATTTGGATAGTTGGAGCCGTTTGGAGCTATTTTAGCAGTTGGATTAGTTTTGAGTCATTTTAGCAGTTTGACTATTATAGCAGTTGGAACTATTGGAGTTAGTTGGAACTATTGGAGCTAGTTGGAGCTGTTGGAGCTAGTTGGAGCTAATGAAGTTAGTTAGGGATAATGTAGCAGTTGTTGATATTGGAGCTAGTTGGAGATAATTGGACTATTGGGGCTAGGTGGAGCTAATGAAGTTAGTTGGACTATTGGAGCTAGTTGGAGCTAATGAACTTATTTGGGCTATTGGAGATAGTTGGAGCTAATGAACTTATTTGGGCTATTGGAGATAGTTGGAGCTATGGTAGCAGTTGGAGCTAGTTTTTAAGTCTCATTGTATGATCATTGTGTGTATTCAGTGAGTGCAATGCATGTCCATGTGAATACATATTTATGTATGTAAGAGAACTCGGCTTCTTTTGATTGGTAAATATGATGTGATCATGGTTTCGAGAGTATATAAGGCGCGATGTAAATAGCAATCCATCAGTTTGTTTCTGGGCTTTAAATAGCGGAGACTCATTGGGATAGCCTTCCCGGGTTATTTTTTCTCCTGCAATGGGCCAAACATTTAGTGGTAGATCACTAGCAGTGAATCATTCTACTACACAAGAAATGAAGCCGAAGTCATCGCACCCGCCATTACCAATGCCTACATCACCTATAGTGTCACCAGAATCATCACGTGCTGGAAAATATGAGTGTATGAAGACTTCCCCCGATATAAACCTTCTGTGTGACAGATGTGGAAAGTTGTTGATGCGACGAGAAAATTTTAACCTCCATATTGTGAAGTGTAAATGCGAAATTTTGTGTAGATATTGTAAGCAGAAGTTTGCAAGCAGCAGTAGTGCTCGGCGACATGAAGAACATCATTGTCTTGTGAATCCTACCTCCAAGTCGCATCAGTGTGATAGATGTGGAAAGTTGTTTTCACGAAGTGATATTTTGAATGTGCACATGAGTCGCTGCAACATATAATTTCATTCTTATGAAAGCATCCAGCCCAGCACAAACTACTATGAGACTGGCCTCCAGTTTACAAGATCTCGCTGGCTTCCAGATGATGATGATGATGTGATTTATAAGTGAAGCAGTTGGAAATGATTGTTCATTAATGGTGTGTAATATATATTCACCTAAAGAGATTTAACTTGGCACATTAAGTAATGTCCGACTACAAGAACCTGATAAAAAACATTTTCTTTCACGATATGTTTTCGCAGCTGAATCCAGAATTATCGAATATTGAATATTGTTGGAGGTAATTGAAAGTGTAAGAACTTGTTCCTGATATAATGTACCTAGCTGGATCAGTGATTATAGTAAAATATAGCTATGTGCCAAATTCCAGCATTTGTTGTTAATTCTAGATCCTTCTCATTTCATTTACTTCTCCTTTTTCTGACATTACATTGTAGATGTTGCTTCAATATTGTTACTCAATAATCGAATGAGTGCTAATGCCATTAACTTGAATGTATGTAGCTTAGCGTAAATGCTTATGCCAAATACATGTTCTATCCTTCGGAAAATAATATGATATTTATGCTCTGCATATAAAAGTCTTAAAGTAATGTTTAGCCTGTATGGTTTAACTTCTCGATTCGTGCAAGTTTTGTAAATACTTATACATATGACTTTACATATTGTTGTTATGTAGATCTACTAACATGTTGAGGAATATGAGAACTGAGAATGATGGTTGATTAATTTTTTTTTGACTTTACGTTTGTATTATGTGGGTAAGGAGATGTGGTATTACTAGTACTTATAATATGAATTGGTGGCATAGTAGTTGTTATTTAAGTAAGAAATTGGTTTCGGAATCCCTACGCATAATCATTACAGGTATTTTCATTGTGAAAAAGGACAATTAAAATGGGTGATATGTATCGAGTATTTCTTTTTGCTGGCCTTAGATTTCATACACTTTAGGTGGATAAGGGAAAAGGTTGATAAAAATGCGATGGACATAGATCTTATGGCTTAGACTGTGACATCAGTATTATTATATGTTGACTTTGCAGTTATTTTGATCTTAGACGAAATTTATGTGTTTTTGTTAAAATGAATTCAAATTTAGCGCCATCCATTGTATCGATTTTCCGTTTATGTTTGTTTATATAAATTGACGGTTTTTATTTTGTGTTGATAGAAAGAAACTGTTATCGTTTTGTCTATGGAAATAACAAGAACATGTATGTGTGTAAGTATAAAATAAAATTGTGATTAATTACGAAAAGTTATCAGGTTATGGGCCCAGAGTGCTTAAAATATAAATTGTTGATCCACTGAATGTAAAAGTTGTGCTTCGTGAAAATTTGATCAGACTTAATAAGTTTTTTAAGATGTTTTCGTCGAGTTCGATTAAACCTCTCACAAAGGAGAACTACGATACTTGGGCAATTCAAATTGAAGCTGTGATGGTTAAAAATGGAACATGGGTATACGTAAATGGAAGAAAGCCAAGACCAGAACCAGTTGAAGGTAAGGACGCTTCACTACAAGACCTTGAAAAGTGGGAGGATGATGATGCTAAAGCAAAATCAGATCTAATAATTGCAATAGATCCCAGTTTATTACGTATGGTAAAAGGTTTAAAAACTTCAAAACAAGTTTGGGATAAGTTAAAGTCAGAATATGCTTCCACAGGACCAGTAAAAAGGGCAAGTTTATTAAAACGCATAACTTCGTACAAAATAAGGGAAAATGATGATTTCCACACACAACTGATGGAGTTTTTCGATATAATTGCAAAACTGTCAGCTATGGGCGTTCAGATGCACAATGATTTACAATCAACGTTACTTCTAAACGCACTACCTCCAAGTTTTGAAATGTTTAGATGTGCAATGGAGTCTCAAAACGAATTGCCAAAACCGGATGTTCTTCGAGAAAAAATTATCGAAAGGTATGAAGCTAAAAATCAACGAGATACAGACGATTCTGAGGTTATGTGGGTAAGGAAAATCAGAAAAGTTTCAAGCAATATCGAGGAAGTCCACGCAGATACAATAGTGATTTTAATAGGCCTTTCAAATACAACTGTTTTAAATGTAATAAAATAGGACATAAGGCAATTGATTGTCCCAGAAAACTAAGTGATGATGGTCAAGAATTTTCGTCAAAAGTTGAATCTCAAGTTGAAGATGTGTTCAAAATCAAAGAGAAAATTACCGAGGAATCTTTACATACGAAGATTACATCAAGCGATGATCGATGGTGTCTGGATAGTGGTTGCACGTCTCACATGTGTTGTAATGAAGCAGCGTTTCTAAATATGTCATCAACAAATGGAAAAGTTTTGTTAGCTAGCAGTGCGGAGACTGAAATTGTTGCAAAAGGAACTGCGCAAGTTACTACTACGGATGGGAAAGTAAACAGGTCGGTAAAACTAAATGATACACTGTTAGTAAAAGAATTGAGAACAAATTTGTTATCTGTTGCGAGAATCACTGATCACGAAAATACAGTCACTTTTCACAAAACTGGTGCAACAGTTTTCGGGAAAGATGGTAAGATAAAACTGTTAGCACAAAGAGTTGGAAATCTATACTATGTTTGCGGTAGTAGAGAACAAACAAATGTTGCAAATGATAATTCTGCTAGTTTGAAGTTATGGCATCATCGTCTTGGTCATTTGAATGAAGACTTGTTAAAGATTCCGCGAAAAGGATTAGCTGTTGGAATAAAGCTAAATGGAGAAAAGCAGTTGGGAACATGTGAGGTATGTTTACGAGGAAAAATGACCGCCTTGCCATTTCCCAAGAAATCTGAAAAATGTACAAACATATTTGAATTAATACATACCGACGTCTGGGGACCATCAAGAACAGAGTCATTAGGACACGCTAGGTATTTCGTGACATTCATTGACGATAGCACTCGTTGGTGTGAAGTTCGATTCATTAGAAATAAAAGTGATGTTTTTCGAGTTTTTAAGGAATACAAAGTTTGTGTTGAAACACAAACTGGTCGTAAAATAAAATGTTTGATGTCAGACAACGGTAAAGAATATTAAATAAGGAATTTGATGATTTCTTAAAGAAAAATGGTATTCGTCGACGTATGACAGTTCCTTATACACCACAACAAAATGGAATGGCAGAACGAAAAAATAGAACATTAGTTGAAATGGCACGATGTCTTTTGATAAGTTCTGGATTAGCTCATGGATTTTGGGCTGAAGCAGTATCTACTTCAAATTATTTGAGAAACAGGTGCCCAACATCTAGTCTAGACAGTCATTCTCCATTTGAAGCTTGGAACAAAGAAGTGCCGGACTTGAGTAACTTGAAAGTGTTTGGCGCAAAAACATTTGTTTTGGAAAAAGGATTAGGAAAATCAAAATTTGATTCACGATCACAAGAAGGTGTGCTGGTAGGTTATTCTGAAGAATCGAAAGGCTACCGAGTATGGATTCCAGTCGAAAGGAAAGTTGTTGTAGCAAGAGATGTACGAATACTGGAAAACCAATTTTTGAATGAAGAAAAGGGAAGTAAAACCATTGAGAGTAATAAAGATGATTTTGAATGTGTACATATGCAAAATAAAATTAAGGAAGAAAATGAAGAAATAGGAAATGAGCAAATAAATAAAAAAGAACAGGCACAAGATGAAATTTTTCAGCCAATTTTGCATAAAATGCCCGGAAGACCACGATTGGAGAGATTAGGTAAACGAGGAAGACCGCGTAAAATTTATAACACTGGACCAACAGCAAAAGTAAATGAAGATCAAGAAGAATATGAAAATTATAACCATACTGGAACGCAAGGAGTTCTGAGTGATGATGAAATATTTGTTGATGGTGCAGAAAATGAAATTGACATACTCGACGAAGCAAACTTGGTTAACATAACACTGAAAGAAGCTATGACTGGAAACGAAGCAGCTGAATGGATGAAAGCTATCTCTGAAGAAATTCGAGGTTTGATAAAATATAATACTTGGGAAATAGTTGAACGTCCTAAACATAGAGCAGTTATCACAAGTAAAATTGTTCTTAAAAATAAATTAAAGCCCGATGGAACACTTGAGCGAAGAAAAGCAAGAGTTGTAGCTCGAGGTTTTACGCAGCGACAAGGGGTTGATTTTACTGATACATTTGCTCCTGTAGCAAGATTAGATTCAGTTAGACTTTTGATGGCACTGGCTGCTCGTGAAAAACTGCCAGTTTTTCAATTGGACATTGTCGCAGCTTATTTAAATGGAAGTTTAGAAGAAGAAATATTTATGGAACCCCCACAGTACATTCAAGAAGCTTTACAAGAAATAATTACAAATGATGGTATAAACAGCAAAATAGGAAAAGAAGCTCAAAAAATGCTCCTGACACTAGCACAAGGACATAAAGTTTGTAAGTTAAGGAAAGCGTTATATGGTCTACGACAAGCTGGTCGTCAGTGGCATAAAAGATTAAGTGAAGTGTTGCAAGGTATTGGACTTATTTCAGCCGCAAGCGAAACTTGCTTATATTACAACATGAGTGAAGATCAGTATACGATTTTAGTTGTCTACGTTGACGATATTTTGTACATATCAAAGAATGAAAAGAAGCTAAATGAAATTAAAACTGGTCTGGCAAAAGAATTCGAAGTAAAAGATTTAGGATTAGCACGACACTGTTTAGGAGTTGAAATTAATCAAGAAAATGGTGAAATTATATTGAGTCAACAAAAATATATAAACGATCTTTTGAAAAAATTTAACATGGAAGAATGTAATCCTGTAAACACTCCCTGTGAACATCAAGCAAAGTTACCAGATGGAAATTCAAATCGAAAAGGGAGTGAAGAAAAACCATTCAGACAATTAATTCGATCATTGATGTATTTGGCAATCGCTACTCGTCCGGACATTGCATTTATTGTAAACAGATTATCGCAGTTCAATGAAAAGTACCAAGATATTCATTGGTCAGCAGCTAAACGTGTATTACGTTATTTACGAGGTACCCAAAATTATGGCCTAGCATTTAAGGGGAACTCATATGGAATTCAAGGATATTCTGACGCAGATCACGCAAATGATATCTTCGATAGAATTTCATACACAGGATATGTATTTACATTAAGTGGAGCTGCAATATCATGGCGTTCGAAGAAACAGAAATCAGTTGCGATTTCGTCCACTGAAGCTGAATATGTAGCCTTGTCAGAAACAGCTCGCGAAGCTTTGTATTTACGAAATTTAATGTTGGAATTGAACTTGATTGATTTATCAAAAATAGATCTCGGAACAGACAACAGAGGTGCGAAATACATTGCAGAAAATGCTACTTGTCACTCACGCACTAAACACATTGCTACAAGATACCATTTTGTGCGTCAATTGTTGAAAAATGATGAACTAAGTTTAAGATATATACCAACAGAAATAATGCCTGCTAATGCTCTCACAAAGCCGCTTCCAGGACCTGCGCATCATCGTCATGCAGAAGCAATGGGATTAAAAGTCTGTAGAGACGCAAAAATTTGAGAGGGGCGTGTTAAAATGAATTCAAATTTAGCGCCATCCATTGTATCGATTTTCCGTTTATGTTTGTTTATATAAATTGACGGTTTTTATTTTGTGTTGATAGAAAGAAACTGTTATCGTTTTGTCTATGTAAATAACAAGAACATGTATGTGTGTAAGTATAAAATAAAATTGTGATTAATTACGAAAAGTTATCAGTTTTATGTCTGGGTTTCTGAATGATTGATCGGAAAAGTATTTTGGATTGGAAACATAACTCTTATAATTTACTTTTCTGGTTGATATAGTTGGTATTTGAGTAAAGTTTGGTGTAATTTATGTATGCTACGATCCCTCCTCCTCATATCCTACCTCCTCATAGCCCTCCTCCTCATAGCCCTTCTCATATTTGTATTCATATGCAATGACTCGACCAGAATGTCAGACCGGACTTTGCACATATCTTAAGTATTATCTATTTAGTTGGTTTTTAAGATGCTGCATGGATTTATCCTATGGTTAAGTCGAGATATGATCTCTTTTTTTATATGGTATTGTCTGTAAATAGTATTTGACTCAAAAAAATTCTTTACTGCAAGAAACATTCAAAGAATGAAAGGAAATACATAATTAAATGTTTAATTTAAAGAGTTTGTAAGCTGAAGAATGTTGGGTACTGCGGGCTGAGGAATAGGAATGTATGTTATGGCTCGTAGATTTAAAACTGCCTTTTGACCGATATTCATTTTGGATTGTTGGGTGGACCTATGTTGTATATTTACTATGGTGTAGTTAATCTTTGCATATAGTAAATGTTTATGGAATTATATTAAGTAGTTTGATGATGATGGGCTGATAGTATTAAATTCTGGCTGCTTTGGAACAATGGCTAGAGTATAGTTATGCACGGTAAAACTTTAACTGATATAATGGGACGGAATGCTACATAACGTTATCTAAGAATTATGTCAGTAGGTTATGTTGGAATGATGACTTTACGAAAAATAAAGTGGATAATATAACACAAATATGCTGGTGTGAGACTGAGTTGGGATAGTATTAATTAATTATTGTTCCGCGTAGATATAGTGGCTGGGAGTTTTTGAAATTAAATGAGGTGTGCAAAGTCCTATACGGATGTTAATATTTAAGAGGATGCTAGGCTTTTTTTATTAATAATATATCATGGCAGTTGGAGATGTATTTTAGTTGTTTTTACCATACCAAGAATCATCTCATGATTGAATTGGTCAGGTTATGAATCTGCATCATCTAGATAGTTTCAAGACTTCTAGGATAGTTGAATGATTTGGAGTAGCAGAGAGAGAGAGAGAGAGAGAGAGAGAGAGAGAGAGAGAGAGAGAGAGAGAGAGAGAGAGACCCTGTGTAAGCTGAGTCTTAAGTAAACATGTTGATGATGGGAAGAGTGCCGTAGTGGGGGTAGGGGTTGGCTTTATATGTAGGGATGTGGACGGAATTAGTAGCATAGTTGTCATCCTGACTCCGAAGAGTGAACATCGCTTGGGAGTTCTCTTCCTTGTTTAACAACAAAGAAATCTGAGGAGAGTATGGATCCTACCCCTAGTTCTTCGAAATCCAGTATGAAGCAAGAATCTCCATTGAAGCATCGGTGTCCGCACTGTAATATGATGTTCTCAACAAGTTTTAATATGAGACGTCATGAGAAGAGTAATTGCCTGAAGAATCCGTCTCGCACTATTGTTTTCTGTAATGAATGCCAGAAGAAGTTTACTCGCAACGATGATTTGAAAATACACCTGAATATATGCAAAGGAAGAGCTAAGCGGTCGAAAGTGAGGACATCAGCACAACAGCGTTGGATTGATGTGTCAAATAGTTTAAGTGTTGCGTCGTCGAACACATCTGCTCAAGTCTTGGAAGGCACATCAAATAGACATCCTTGCAACTACTGCGACATGATGTTTGCATTTGCTCATCATGCGCGAAGGCACGAGAGAAGTAAATTTATGAAGAGTCCCTCTCGTATAAAGATTCGGTGTGTTAAGTGCAATCAGTGGTTTACTCGCAAAGATAATTTGAAAAGACATATGAAGATTTGTAAAGGTGCAGTTCGCTTGCCTGTAGAACAGCATGCGAACGTCACGACTCCTCAATTTAAACTAGAGTTACCCATGCGAGTAGGAGTAGTAAGCAGTGGCGTCTCGTCAGGGCAAGCAAGGCAAGCAGTGCTTGCCCAGGCAGTTTCCAGACATTGTATTTTTTAAATAAATATTTTATTCAGAATAGTATTTTACTTTGGCTCGTGCAGTTAGGTGTATGTATTTTTTACACTATCTTCTTGGGACCCAATGCTGTGCGCTGTGCGCTATAAGAAAATAACTCGTTGACACACAAAACATGCTGTTTTAGAAGTGTTGCTAGGTTTAAAAGCGCTGGTAGGACCGCTTTCAGCAGGAAAGCTGCCGCAGTAGTTTCTTATCAGGAGCGAGGGGGGGGGGGGGGGGGTGGCACGGTATCAAAGGTTCGAGGAGGGGATTGGCTGTAAAAACACGTGGTAGAAGCTACGAAGGCAACGCTTTCTTGCCGAACTGATGCGAACTTGGCCGAAGCAGACGGTGGAATTCTCCCGCCGACTGCTTCGGCTATGTCCGCTACAGTTCGGCACGGCAGGTGGCGAGATACGAACTCAGTACGTTTGTTTGCGCGCGCGGTAACGCTATCACATAACTCGTACCTATTGATTTTATTAATTTTAGTTTTGCTACTTAGAATTTATTCCATATTCGTTAGCAATGTAGGCTTTACAGTATACACCGATAACCGAAATAAGAAAGTTAATTGTGAGACTAAGAACCGAGAAAATAAAATGAATGATGAAACAGAAAAACGTGAATGTAAGTGTGGTGTGTGTGGATTACGAGCGAAGAATTTTTCCTGCAGTGCCTACACTTTTCAGGATAGATGTGACATTATTAAAGAAGGTAGGCCGACACCAGAAGTTACTATTACGACAACACGTAAGAAAGGCAGTTTTGTGCGCCATTTCCAAAAAAATGTCTATCAAAAACATTTGTGGTTAGCGGGATGCAACAGCCTAAACAAACTGTTTTGCTGGCCATGTTTGTTGTTTTCAAAAGACGTCAACACATGGACTTCTACTGGGTATTGTGACCTCAACAATCTTTGTAATGCTGTTAAAAAACACGAACGTTCTGAAGTTCACATAAACTCGTTTTTGTCTCTTAAAGAATTTGGGAAACATAGAGTCGATCTTGGTTTAGATAGATCCAAACAATTAAGCACACAACGACATAACGAACAAGTTAAAAGAAACAGAGACATTTTGAAGCGTTTAATAGATGTTGTTTGTTTCTTAGGTGTGCAGGAATTGCCATTCCGTGGTCATGACGAAACAAAAGAATCGGAAAACCGTGGTAATTATGGCGAATTACTTGCTTTAATTGCGACTTATGATCCAGTATTGTCGCAGCATCTCGAGACGTCCACAGTATTTTCTGGTATGTCATGCAACATTCAAAACGATCTAATAGAATCCATTCAGAATGTTGTGTTGGCTGAAATTAAAAAGGAAATTGAAAAATCAGTTTTTGTGTCAATTTTACTCGACGAGACATCAGACTGTGCTAAACTTTCTCAGTTGTCCACTGTTTTTAGATTTGTAAGTAGTGATGGAGAAATAAACGAGCGATTTTATGGATTCACTGATGTTAGCTGTAATAGGTCAGCGAGAGCCATAGCCGGCCATGCAATTGACGTAGTTGCATTAGCTAACTGTGGGAGCAAACTTATCGCACAGTCTTATGATGGAGCTGCAGTTATGGCAGGAAATTTAAATTCCGTACAGAAACTGGTACGTGACCAATTCCCGAGTGCTTTGTTTGTACATTGCGCAGCACACGTTTTGAATCTTGTCTTAACGCAGTCTGTAAATAACATTAGCAAGTGTAGAGTGTTCTTCAGCACCCTATCTGGACTTTCTGCTTTTTTTTTCGCACTCTACTAAGCGGGTAGCGTTGCTAGATAAGATAGTTGGGAAACGGCTGCCAGGTGTTGCACCAACAAGATGGAATTATAATGATAGACTTGTTAACACTGCATTCAGTAATCGAGATTCCCTTTTGGAAATGTTTACCACAATAACAGAACATCCACAAGAATGGGATAGTGACACTATTTCTTCAGCAAAAGGTTTCATCAGTTTTCTAGAAAGTTTTGAAAATGTGTTTTTCCTAGTTCTATTTTCTAAGATTTTTGACAGCACTGGACACCTGTATAATATACTGCAGACCAAACAACTCGACATCAGTTTCTGTATTCAGGAAATACAAGAAACGAAAGCATTTCTCTGTCAACTCAGAAACGATTTTGAAAGTGTTTTCTGTGACACGCTAAAATTCGGCCTAGAATTAGAAAATAAACGTCGGAAACACAAAGAAGTAGAAGACCCAACGCGAGAGTATTCGAGACTACATGCCGAAATATTAGACAATATCATCACACAAATCGAAACTCGTTTCGAAAACATCAATAAATTAAAATTTTTAGAACTTGTAAATGCTTCAAAATTCCAGCAGTTCTCACAGAGTTTTCCTGAGATCCAGTTTAAGTCCCTAATCGAATATTATGGCAGTTATTTTGAACTTGATAAGCTACGGTCTGAACTCAAAGTTGTGTATAGTCGAGATGCTATGAAAACCAAAAGTGTTCAAAATTTTCTTAAATACATTCATGACAATGATTTACAAGATGCTCTTCCACAGTTCCATAAATTGTGTGTGTTGGTGGCAACAATACCGTTTACAACATCATCTGTGGAGCGTTCATTTTCTACATTAAAACGAATAAAAACTTACTCACGAAACACAATGGGGCAAAACAGACTATCTGGTCTCGCACTTTTCTCTATAGAGAAGAAACTTTTGTCAAAAATAAAACTGTCAGTTGATTTTTATGAATGTGTCACGGCGGAATTTGTGAAAAAAAAGGAGAGAAGAATGAATTTTGTTTACAAGAGTTAGGGTAGTTTTGTTGTTTGTTGTATAAAATCGATACAGAAGGCCTATATTAACCTATAAGGCAAGTACCCGCGAAGAGTGTAAACTGCTTTGAGGCGTAGTGATCTAAACAGCTGGGACGTTGCGCATCATAGGTAAGTTTGTGAAAATCATTAAAATTGTTAATTCTAAATCGTTATTTACTGTTTGTGTAGATACACTTTTGCATTTTAAAAAATCTAATGTGTTGTCATAAATATTACTGGAATGCTATAATGTGTTATATTAAAGATTTAATTAGTATTGAAATGGAAATTATATTTTCTGTCAATGAGAATTGTAATGCATGTTATAATTCTCCCGGTATAAAAATAATACAGATATTGACTGGGTAAGTCTTCGGGTTTGATAAAGGTATCTTTGTTAAATTCTTCACTCAAACAAATCTATAATATAAAAATGAATCGCAAAAAGTGTTGGTACAAGCGCATAACTCAACAACGCCTGGACCAATTTGGCCAATTTTTTTTTTAAATGTTCGTTGAAGTTCAAAGATTGTTTTTACGGCGAGAAAAATTCGAATAATTGCCGGAAAAACCCTAAAACCAGCCCTTTTCTTTTTCCCATACAAACGTTTTCTAACTAAAACGAGCACTCATTGTTGTTTAAACAATGTAGGTATGTTCCTAACGTCAAAGAGTCAATTTGCACTTTATTACCTCTGTACAAAGTTCAATCATATCTATCAAAATAGTGTGCGTTAGAGCACAGATAAAAAAAAAAACCGAAATCGAATAGTTCAATTTGGTCGGCTTCGCGATATTATTTCTTTTGTTTTTTCTTTAAAATGCATCAGTTTTCAAGTCATTACATCAGTCAAACAAAATCAGCGTTACCAAAAGTATTTCATAAGTTTAAGTTTTTATTATTTCATTTCCCTATTTTAAAAACAGCTTGAAGGATTTGACTCCAAGTCATATCAAATTTTAAAAAAAGTTGAAACAACAACAAACTGTCAATGTCAGTGTTTTTTTTCTTGGATTTTAGGTTACCTACCCTAATGAGTTTGCTTTTGTCAACTTATACACGAAACAAATTCTTACCTATATAGTGTTTTGTTCAGTGTTTATTTACCTATGATCGCTAATTATTGCATGTGACAAAATAATCTATAATATAGATATGCCTCCTATTAGACGAATCAATTTAGGTAGAAGAACCCGAAATGCTACAAACCAAGCTAATTACCGATCTATTCATGCACTACAATGAAAATAAAAATTATTATGTTTCACATGATTAACAATAAAAAATTACTTTTTTTATTTATCTTTATATTTATATGTTTTATTTAATTATATTTCTTATTCACACCACCCTATCACCAGGGTGACGGTTCTGTTCAGGAGAATTTTTTGCCCCGACTATAAAATATGTGGGAACAAAAAAAATGTCACATTACAAATAATTTTGTCAGGACTTCATTGCAATTTAATTAGGCAGTACGAAGTCTGCCGGGTCAGCTAGTTATACCATAAAAATATTAATATGTCTACCAGGTGTATATTATATGTTTAGGCACTAAAACCACTTAAATAGCACCAATTTGCCCATATAAATTCAATTTTCCTCGGGAGAGGAGCCCCGGACCCCCCACTTTATGAATGGGACGGATGTTCCTACACCAGTAGTAGCTTCCCCTTGTGTAAAACTCACCCCTCGCCTCTGGTAGTAAGCCGTTACTGGGCCAATGTAAACATAGAAATGTAAACACAGCGCCAGTAACAGCATGGGCGCCGCCATCTTGCTTCATGGGCGCCGCCATCTTGTCACGTGGGGACCACCATTGTTGTTGACAGAGGTTACCAGGGCGCGCCGGTAGGCCGCCATCTTAGTTCAACCTTTAGTTACCGGAGCGCGCCACCGTCGCTCCGAATGTGGGAATTGTATACAAAAAAGCCTGGGCGCTAGGTGGATTCGATCCCGGGGACGCACCAACATCGTGGTTAGGAGACGGACGCCTTGACCACTAGACCACGAGACCATATGAAGTATGTAGAATTAAATAACGAACATATGCTTTAAAGAAGCTATGCTTAAAAGAAGCTATGTCTTTAAAACTTCGAAAACAACCCGCCATGTTTCAGTATGCTTAAAAAACACCGCCATATTAGCTATGACTAAAACAAACATAACCTCAAAAATCCCGCGCAGAGAGAGCGAGATGTTGTCCGCTGGAGCGTCACTCGTATACTGCGCAATTATAATCCCCACATCATATTATAAGCATAATAAAGGCGCAATGATGTATGCTTAAAACCCCCGCCATACTAGCTATGCCTATGCCGCCATGATGTAAGCTTAAAACACACACACCCCAAGTATGCCTAAAAGAAACCCCTGTCATACTAGATATGCCTAAACCGCGAAATAAAAATTTCCAACAGCCATATTTAAAGTTGGAAAAGAAATAAAATACCGCCATGTTTAAATATCGAAAAGCAAGTACCGCAACCCCACCACCCAGCATATGTTTAAAACAAACACCACCATACTAGCTATGACTAAATACCTGAGAGAAACATAACCTCAAAAAGGGGCCATACCAGCTATGTCTACCCCAACCCCACCACCAGTATGCTTAAAACAAACACCACCATACTAGATATGACTAAATACCCGGAGCAACATAACCTCAAAAAAGGCACCATACTAGCTATGTCTACCCCACTCCCACCACCAGTATGCGTAAAAGCCCCGCCATACCAGCTATGACTAAAGAAACATAACCTCAAAAATCCCGCGCAGAGAGAGCGAGATGTTGTCCGCTGGAGCGTCACTCTTACACTGCGCAATTATAACCCCACACATCATATTATAAGCATAATAATGTCTTTAAAAAAATGCTTTAAGTAATAAGCATAATTAAATTATATAATATTAGGATAGCATAGTTAGGACCCCTGCAGTTAACACGTAGCGTTAAGTAATGAGCTGCGGCACGATTGACATAAGTTACCGAGGTAATAAAAAAAAATAGCAAATAAGCATACATAAAATAAAAACTCACCGGAACGCACCCCACCCACCCCGGCGATATGTAACAAACAAAAACGCAGACGAAAAGATATACTAAAAAATAGTAACACCTATGTACGCCGTGTAGACAACCGACAACATTTAACGATAAGTAAACATATAAAATATATTACAAAGCGGGAGCGGCCCGCTCACGAATATGTTTTAGTGTTATAAGCATAGGTAAAACTTAAAAGTATGTAAAGAAATTTTAAGTATTAAGCATAGTTACTATTATTTTACGTCAAGTAAAAAATAAATATTATACAAACAATGTATGGTAATCGGCTCTCGGCCAATGTGTTAAGCATTACAAACGCCGTGCTGAGAGCCCCGCTCGTGCGACCAGGAATGTATTAAGGGACCCCTGCAGTTAACACGTAGCGTTCAGTAATGAAAAAATAAAATGTAGCCGCGGAAA